>NC_141146.1:121101710-121701710 GCF_053477565.2 Lygodium microphyllum
TAACTACATCTTGCCATGTTGGCCTGAAGTAGGGGTGAGCTGAGGTTGTGATCCATGCTTCAAGAATCAATGCGCACGGTTGATTAGAGCCCCTCCTCCTAGCAAGTGAAAAGATCAACCTGTTTGCCTTAGAAGCCAGAGAGTCCAACCCTGCACCTCCTTCAGTCTTCATGGTAGCCAGAGTCCCCCAGCTGATCTGGGCAAGGCCATATTTCTCTCCTTCTCTCCATAGGAAGCTTCTGAAATCTTTCTCTATGCTGCCCCATGCCACATTACTGAAGGGGAAGAACGAGGCCATGAACAAAGTCAACGAAGTGAAGATATTTTTGACTACAGTTACCTTGCCAACTAGAGTTAGTGGGCAGCATGCCATCTAACTAGTTTAGCTTGTATTTTCTCCTTGAACCAGCTAAACCTTTGCTTGTTCGTGATGCCAATACCAATTGGGGCCCCCAGATATTTAATGATTTCTCCAGGTTGAATGACCTTGAAGCCGTATGTGTGCATCCACTCTTGTGGTCCTTCTAAGGAGAGGGAGGAATTCATTCTTGGAGCGATTGATTACTGATGAAGAGAGAGCAGTGAACTCATTGAACGTTTCAAGAAGGGAATCTACTGATTGCTTCTCTGCAGCAATAAGGGATGCACTGTCATCCGCAAAAAATTGCGAGGGGGTGGAGGATCCATCAGGAAGGGGCAATCCCTTGATCGTCCCATCTTGAATCTTTTTATCAATTTTGCGCAACAGAGGATCAGTTATTAGGGCAAAGAGGAAAGGGGCTATGGAGCATCCTTGCCGAATAGATATTTTGAGTGGGAAGATGCTGATGGATGCATGCACATTTGTGAACAGTATTAATTGGGTGTTGATGTAGATTTTTATCCATACCATAGACAACATGGCCTCAATTACAACTCAAAGGAGAAAAGGAAGATATAACTTTCTATCATGCTCTATGAGCTTGATGTCAGAACTCTTTTTATCAATCTGCGCAGCAGAGGATCAATTATTAGGGCAAAGAGGAGAGGGGCTATGGAGCATCCTTGCCGAATAGATCTTTTGAGTGGGAAGGATCCGGTTACCCCCCCATTGATGCTGATGGATGTCTGTGCATTTGTGAACAGTAGTAATTGGGTGTTGATGTAGATTTTTACCCATACCATAGACAACATGGCCTCAATTACAACTCAAAGGAGAAAAGGAAGATATAACTTTCTATCATGCTCTATGAGCTTGTTGTCAAAACTCTTTTTATCAGTTCTGTGCAGCAGAGGATAAGTTATTAGGGCAAAGAAGAGAGGGGCTATGGAGCATCCTTGCCAAATAGATCTTTTGAGTGGGAAGGATGTGGTTACTCTCCCCCATTGATGCTGATGGATGCCTACACATTTGTGAATAATATTAATTGGGTGTTGATGTAGATTTTTACCCATACCATAGACAACATGGCCATAGACAATATGGCCTCAATTACAACTCAAACGAGAAAAGGAAGATATAACTTTTTATCATGCTTTATGAGCTTGATGTCAGGACTATTGGAAATACTCTTATTATTTCAAGAGGTTTGCCACACAATGTACATTACTAGCTCTCACCTAGTCGACTCACATGATGCATCCATACCAATAATGGAAGAACATGCTTGCCTATACTTACCTCATTGTAATCATCGTATCAACTCGCCTTGTTCCCGATCCAAGTGAACACTTCTATGTCTTTAAAATCTCTTTCTTGTCACTGCAATGGAGATGAGTCACCCATGATAAGTTGAAGGGGATATAGAGAAGAAGATATATTTTTCCTTACCATCTCACACTATCAATTCACACGCTCTCACTCTCATGAAGGTAGTCACCATGATGAGATGGAGAGGAAGATAGCATGTGGGAGCTTCACATTGCCATGTCCCTTACTCCATATGTTTTCACCACCCCTCTCTTTCATTCTCACTCTCAGGCCTCTTGGGCAGTGTTTCTCTTTTGTGGCCTTTTGATTGATCATGGCTCCTATTCTATGCTTCAAAATTTTGGCTAATACAAGTGACAACTTCAACTGCCATGCAAGCGATACAATTTGCATGGCTCGCTCTAAATAGAATGATATAATTAATTTTACAAAATTGTTTAATTCAAAAAATGGTAGGTTCTTTTTCTTCTTATAGTTAACATTATCCCCCTCCTAGATGATAGCCAGTCCCACAGTACTCACACCAAAGGTATCATTATACTATAGTCGACAAGAGGCTTTGGGATGATCGATAATGGATCCTGGTAGAGAGAGGAGGGTGTGTTGATGTGGAGGGAATGAGAAGCGAGTTTAGGATAGTGATACTGAATAATTTGATGCTTTATAGGCTTTTTTGAAGGAGTAATGGTTGGCTGATGCTGAACAGTTCATGGTGGTTGTTGGTCACTAATATTCAAGGGACTTGAGGGCTCCATGGTACTTGTAAGTCACTTGTGCTCTCCCCGTAGGATGCGTCGGTCTTACTTGTGTGGTGGTTTGTATATGTGCATATGCAACTAGAAGTTGGGTCAAACCCCAAGTAAACTTGGAATGTCTTTCTAGAGTTGATCCAATTGGTGTGAATTTATGGCACTGTGCTATTCTTAGGGTGACAAATCATCCAAGTTTGCCTAGAATGTCATGCCCTTGATGTGCCTTGAGGTGATGTGGGGTGTGGACTAGGATATTGCCCTAGGTGCAATGAGGGTCAAGTTTTTTGTTTTATGATATTTTTAATTTTAATCCAATAAATGGACTAAAAACAAATGACATCACTCACGAAGTGGCATGAGTGTATGTTGAAGATAAACGAACTTGGGTTCTTTTTCATTTAAACGTTTATCCCTTACTAAAAAGACACATCACTCAAGAAGTGACGTGTGTATGTTGAAGACATCCTTATTGAGACGATGTTCCTCAATTGATCCTTGTAGCTACAGTGATGACTTTGGGTAGAAGGGATGTGTGGACATGGAGAATGTGGTATCTAGTATACCTTCTAGTAAATTGAGTATAGAATGTTGGTAGCCGTAGGACTCAGAGGTGAAGTCAGACCATCGCTACATCACCACATCGCCACTTGATCAATGCTTGCATTTATATCAAAGAATAATGGTGGTATCCCATCTTCGTAAGGTTTCGTTGGTTGTTACACAAGCTTGATGAGGAGTCTAAGATAATTGCAAGTGGTGTGATGAAGAGGAATTAGGTGGAGTCTAAGATAATTGTAGGTGGTGATGTGCATAATCACATGATCAACTCTATTATGCCAAATTTCAATATTAGTCACAACATCTAAAACTTAAACATGGCAATATCTATTTTAGGTAGACTTACATCAAGACTAAATAATCTACCAATATGTTTTCCTTTTGTAATCAACTTGCAATCATTTTTAGGATATTCTATATGATAACATCAAATGTGAATTGAACTTACAATCTCTGTTATGTTATCTGACCAATATATATATATATATTTTGGTAATATGAATAATGGGATGAGTTGTATCATCCCTATCTCCATACAAGATGGAGACTTTGGATTGCACATCTCCCTAAACCACTCTCCATGAGAAGTCATGTGGCTAAAGGCACCTGAGTTTATATATAATACATCATTCTTTGATAAACCATCGACATTCATAATATTCATAAAGTGCTACATAACAAACAATTGTTTACTTTTGTCATCATTGTTTGCTAGATGCATAATTACCTTGATGTTTTTTTTCATTTCTAATTTTAGCCTTCTTTTTGAAGATGTTTTAGAAATGTGGTCTTTTTGACCACAACGCTAGTACTTTCTACTATCACCAGATTTCTATTACCTATTATAATTTGTAACTTGACCTCTTTGACTCCCTCTTTCTCCGGATTTTCCTTCTCTATTTTGTTATGCATCATAACTTTGATTACGACCATTGTCTTGGCCTCTGCTATAACCTCTACCTCTGCTAGTAGAGTAAAACACATGTTCAGACTTATTCTTACCTTTATTAGAAGAAGATGAATCTAAGCCAAGGTTCTTTTCTTTAAGTATCAATATACAAGTCAAGTTTGTAAAATCAAGGATAACATCCCTTGTATTCATAGATGACCTGAAGCTCTTGTATTCATCTCCAAGTCCATCTAAGCATGCATGCACAACATTATCATAATCAACTACCACATTGATAGATCCAAGAACTTTCACAATAATCTTGATCTTCAAGGCATAATCATTAATGAACATATTCCATCTTTTCATTTGGTTCAGTTCTCAACTAAGCTACAGCTTTTTGGTCTTTGTATTTACTTCAAAGAGTCTTGCCAAATTCTTTCATGCAATTTATGGGGGTATTAAAATTTTTGCAAATATCCCATCATGCTATCTATGATATAGATAGGCAACCAATACATGACTTTACTCTACGTCTGCTCCCAAACTTTCCTAGCCTTTTATTATTTTGCAATAGCATTTCATACAGGAACTTAAGTGCTATTGCTATATCTTCTTCAATGTTATTTCGAATACCTTTTTCCTTCAAGAGATTTGTCATTCTAAACTTCCATGTAGGATGATTGTTCTTATCAAGCTTCTCATTGATAATCTGGCTGAAGTTATCAAGCATTTTGACAAACAAACAACCTTGCAAAAAAAATGCAATTTGCAAGCAAGCTGATACCAGGTGCACCACGTGTAAATATGTAGTCTTTTTCATAGACTAATCAACAATAAACACAATTTTCAATTTATATACACATGCCTTCTATGTTTGCAATCCAACAAATACTTGAAACCTTAAAGATTTGAAAGATATAATTTGTGCACATGTAAACGGATGACACAACTGAAATTGTACTATATCCACAAACTATTGTTAGACCACTTGGAGGCCTAGAACGAAGGCCGGAATGACCTCATCTATAGTATATACATTATTCTTCGTGCTTACTAAGTTTCATTGCAATTGGAGACTATAGCTTTGTCAGCCTTAGGAGTCTTTTGTAGCTATAATTCAAGGTAAATTTGAGCAAGGTGAAGAGCTTCTTACCCTTACTTGCTTGCTTATTTTCATGCTCCAACACATTTACCTTAGCCTTCAATCAAGCTCCCGTAGCTGTAGGAGGGCTCTGACACCATTAAAATAGACAAGAGAGGAGAGAGGCGAAGAAACCAAGAGCACACACACAAAATAATAGGAGGACTTCACACACAAAGAGATAGGGCTAAAATCTTCTTCTTCTTTTTCCACGTGAAATAACTAAGTCTACAACATGATATAAAAGTAATTTGAAAATACCACAATGTATATATACATAGTCATTAAGTGTGAACCTGTAAGGAAAGAAGAGGTGGCACAATGAATGTGCCATAATCAAGGTCGGACCACGTGGGTGTAGTCTAGTTGTAAAATCAATGACATATTCTCATATTTGTCATCTAAAATGCCAACATCATATTCTCATGTCCGTCACCTAAAATGCCAGTGTGTAATATCCTGCTACATCATCAAGACGCGTAATGGATGCGAGCTCATGTAGAGCTTGACATCTCAACACATGGTAGTGGGTGTCTCTGGATTGATGGAAGAGATTGATGAGGATATGTAGGGCTGTATGAGACCTGTAGTCTTTGGTTCATACTCCTCATATCCCTTCTTTCTTAGGGGGCAAAGTAGGTCTTCCTTGGTCTATTTCTCATTCATTAGAGTGATCTCATTGATCTTTTCCATGCTCTCCAAGGTATTTGATATCAACCCTAGCAGAGCTTTGAGTTCTTTTAAGTCATCTGTATGTGGGGTATGGGCCGTCAACACTACTTCTTTAAAGAGCTCATGTTTCTTGGACATCACAGACTTATATGCTTTCAATTACACTTTGTGCTGGCTTTTATTGAATAGTGTGGCACCTACATCCTTGGATAGCTTTATCAGGGATGTTTCACATACTCTTTGTGTTTCATTCTCTACTTGGCCAACAACTCCTGTCAAGCTAGCAATGATTGCTTCCTATAATCTTGTATATGTAGCCTTTCATTGCCCTTGTGCTGCTTCCCAATGCTCTTCATGTAATTTCCTTTTATCTCTTTTTTGTGTTAACTGAAAGAAACTCTCTATTCATTTCTAGTTCATGTAACTACTTGTACAATTTTTCTATGTCCTCCTCTTTGACATCTTTTTGTTGAAGCTTAAAGTATTTCTCACAACTTTTAGTCATTTTCCTTAATTTTAGTTTTGAGTTCTACACTTGAGTTCTATACATGAAACTTATTGTAAGCTTTCCAAGTTTTATCCAATCTTATATTTAAATCCTATCTTGCTATTATGGCTTCAACCTTGTCTCTCCTAAGCTCCTTACACAATCATTTCAAAGTTGCTACTCTACTTGTTGCACTTTGGTATCCTATAGGTGTTTCATGGGCACTTTTGGATAATTCTTCTAGACATAGCCTATTTTTCTAACTCATTTTTGTAGTTTCTTTCGTCTTTGTGAGTTCATCAATTTGTGCTTTTACACTTTCCAATTGAGTCATTAGCTCATGAGGAGTTGTTGACTCAAATGATTGTGACTCCTCTCTACAACTTTTTTATTCCCCTTGTATAACTCTCCTTTCTCTGCCAAGATTGTGCTACCTATTGAGAGATTGATTGATCCTTCTCATGTAAGACCTCCTCAAAGGAAGCCCTAATTGCTCTCTCATATTCTTCTTACTTCATTCTAGCCTCTAGTTTCTTTCACACTTTTCTTAATCTCTTTTTGGTAGCTTTGATGTTCACATGATGGTATTCTATTTTCCCTTCCTCCAACTCTCCCAATGATGATCTCTTCCCTTTTTTTCTTCTTTGGTTTTTCCAATTCCTCAATAGGGTTCAAAATTTTAGCTTCCTCTCTCTATCTCTTCTCCTTTTCCTAGATGCTATATTCTCTTGTATTCTCCTTCAACAATTTTGTTGTTGGCCTATAAATATTGATGGCATGATGTCCTAAAGGGTCATATTCATACTGATGGCTGCTTTGACTTGAGTAATTTCACTACCATAATTGACAATGCTATTGCATGCCTCTATGAGGTTTAGCTTCAAATTTGGGTCCTTCAAGAGAACCTTAGGAGCTTTTGCTAAATAATCTCTCTTACATTCCAACCAAAGGGCATTCAAGTCTTGATCGTCGATGATGTTTTTGTAAAGATGTCTTCTAATAGCCATTGTGATACTCTAGGTGGGATAGTAGTGGCCTTATTGTAAGTGAATAGGTGATGGAACACTTGTGTAGTGACTCTAAGAGGTGATGGAACACCTCTTTTTGTTAAGATGTCTTCTAGTAGCCATTTTGTTACTCTAGGTGGGATGGTAGTGGCTTTATTGTAAAGCGAAGAGGCGATGGAATACTTGTGTAGTGACTCAAAGTTCTTCATCTATAATGGGTTTCAAAAGCACTCCTTCCCACTGTTTATGACCGTGTTGTTCCACATTTGATCAACCTATGGTGGTTTTTGCATCCTATTATATTTTCTTGTTTTAGCTTTTATTTCAAGAGTTTATTTAATCAGTTATAAACTAAGCTCAAAATGTAGTATCCTCTACAAAAATCAATCACCTTGTTTTACAACATTGTAGAATTTGTTGGATTTGGTATCTAGATGGTAATTTCTAATGAGAGTTGAACATGCCATAAAGTAAACATTGGTGTCCAATGCTGAACATAGTTAGCTAAGCTACATTTGGCTCTCAATTATCGAGTTGTTTCGTATGTGTTGAGCAAGCCCTCCATATTGATGAGAAGCCAAAACTGTAAATAGTCCTACAACCCACATGCTTAACTGTAGATTAAAATCCAACCTTTATTGTGTGGTGAATACTAGCTTATCCTCGTTGAGCGGGGTCTTTGATTTTAGTATAGGACAATCAATGGATAACATTGGAGGGATGTGAGCTTGCTAGGCTGCCATTCGTAAAAGATTTTTTTTTCTCATTAGAATTATGTGTAAAGAAAAATATAAATTACAATTCACTTACTGATTTTTATCGGATTAAGATTTTAACCACAAAAAGGGACTATGGATTGGTCATTGTCTTCTTGATTGTTAGTTTCCTTGTAATGAGAAGTTGGACACAAGAGAATAGCTTAAAGCTCTCCTCCTTGTAGAAAAGAATACAAGCTTTTGATTGTGTGGACTCAAGTTTAGTGTGTGTGGGGTATTATGAGTTGTTTTTTAGTCAATGGTCACGGTTTTATTAGTATGTATATCAAGAATTGTTTTGTTAGTCAATGGTCACAATTGTATAGTATGTATATCAAGAATAGTTTAATTTATTTACAATAGGATTTTTAAGGATCCACCACTTGTAAAAATCGAGATTATGTGCGGGCTTGGAAAGGACAACCAAGTCAATCACTTGAACCATAAGGATACACAAGTAGGATGTAAGGTTGTTGAGCAATGAGGGTCCATTAAAGTGACTGGTGATGTGAAGCTCCTTTTTGGTTACAATCGTGTCTAGTAATAGGTGATGGAGTCACTGTTTGGGTGTGTCAAGTTTATAAGCCTCAAGGATAGATCATGAGGATGTTGAGAGCGATGGTAGGCTGCTTTTTAATACTCCAACTGATCATACTACTACTTAGACTAAAACCATAATCACTTGTTTACCTTCCATCATAGGCACAACTAGCCCAATAAATATTTGTATAACCTGTCAGATCAAGTGTCTTTTGATGCTAATAAAATAGCCCATAATCAGAATTACTTTCACATACCACATAATTCTTCTAACTACATCCAAATGTGGTTACAAGGCTTTTGCAGAAACTGGCTAATCAACCCCACTAAAAAACTAAGGTCAGGATGAGTGATAGTAATATAGGTCAGGCGCTACCCACTATCTGCCTATACATAGTGACATTCTCTATCTCATTTCCAACATCAATTGTAACTTTAACATTCTAATCTAGTGGTGTTTCTATGGGATTACAGTCCATCATCCCATATTTCAGTAATATCCTAAGTATACTATTTTTGTAGCAGCTAGATTCCTTGAGGTGGAGACACAACCTCAATTTTAAGAAAATATTTTAGCTCTCTCAAATCTTTCACCTTAAACTTTGCATGTAACATGGATTTAATTTCAGTAATACCACAGTCATCATCTTCAGTGATGATCAAGTTATCTACATAAATCACCAAGAATATATAACATGTCTATGTTTTCTTCATAAATAGACTATGGTTTGCATGCCCAATTGAGAACCAAGTTGCTATAAATACGAGTTGATCCAAGCATTCCATGCTCTCAGTGCCCGTTTTAATCCATAAAGTGTAATTCTCAGTCTACAAACATGATTTGGGTAATGAGGGTGTACATAACCCTCATGCTATTCCATATACATTTCCTCAATTAAATCTCCATTTAGAAATGCATTTTTGACATCCATCTGCCAAAGCTTCCATCCCTTAGACACTACCAAAGCAATGATAGTTCTCACGATTGTCATTTTTGCAATTGGATTAAAAGTCTCCTCATAATCGAGACCATATTGCTGCGCATAACCTTTAGCAACCAATCGTGCTTTGTATGTCTCTAGAGATCCATTTGCTTTGCATGTCACTTCATAAACCCATTTACAGCCAATGGGTGTTTTTCCTTCAGGTAGACTAATTGAATCCCATGTGCCATTTTTAGCCACCAATGCTGCGTATTCCTCATCCATGGCAACACACCACTTTTCATCTCTAACTACCTCATTGAACTTCGTAGGCTCTTTATGACATATCACTTTACTCATGTAAGCAAAATGTCTAGCTGAATACCCACTATAAGTTAGCTTATCAACATGCTCTCTAACCTTTTATAGCCTTCTTAACTATTGTTCACTATGTGATTGCCTTTCATGAGGAGGTGCATACTTGCTCTGTCTTACTCCAAGCTTCATAACAGATGGTATACCCAATTTATTATCAAGACTGTCAGTGCTAGGTGACTAATATCTAGATGTAAGTGGGCTAGTAACATCATCAAAGATCTTGTCTTTGCATTTATCTAATATCCCCCCCACTAACATATTCATATCAATGGATGTAGAACCATGATTGCACAACCATCCTATCCAAGGTCTGATAGTAGAAGACACTTCACCTATAGATCGACTCATTGTAGCACTAGTGGAAGGAGAATTTTCAACATAAGTATTACTAGTTGGTCCATTAGAAACCACTACACTTTAACCACCATACCATGATGCTAGCTCATTAAATACTACATCCCTATTTATGAGTGTCTCATGCTTGATCAAGTTGTAGAAACTAGGTAATATTTCTTTACAATGTTCTCAAAATCAAGAATCACACAAGGAGAATGAGATTGATTGATGAAATCACTCACATGTACATTGATTTTCCTAAGTAGAATGCTAGTACTAGTAAAGCAATCATATCCTTAGTATGTGTAAGATTGTTTAGAGTTGAAGTGATCAAGGATAAATATAATATTTAAACTCCAGTAAATGACATTATGAGAGCACATAATAAGAACGGAGGAATTAACATTGTTGGACTGACAATTATCAATGGATTGATGAAATGAAATAAAAGTTCCAAGAAGAGAAGGAATTGTGTTGATATTAACTTAAAGAGTGAAGGATTAACCACATTTTAATGAAGTAAAAATACTTCTAGTAAAGAGAGCACCCTAAACACCGCCCCAAACCAAAAAGACTATCATGGCCAAGCTAGGAGATTATCCTAACCAAGAATGATAACTAGACTTAATTTATAAATTGAAACACTAGGTTAAGATGATGCAAGAAGAATTACCCATAGAATAGGTAATGGATGGCATGAATACTCTAGTTTTTTACTAGGCCGTGTAATTTTTACATCTATTGGTGCCTTGATTCAACTAGCTACCGCCCAACCTACTACCCTATCAAAAGAACTACCCAACCAGTGTTTTCAACCTAGAGAGACCTAATCTCAACCACCTGTGTTTTGGGTAACCACAACTATCACCTTGCTACCCATCATCATCATTGCCATCTTCTTCATCAAAAGACTTGTTTTGATGCTATTCAACCTTGCGTTTTGAAGGTATAGCAATCGTGCAGTGTCACCAAAATGAGAAATGGGCTTAATGATTTAATTAAAATGAACTCTAATTCTAGTATCCATAGCTATAAGAAGTGGGATTCATTTACAAGAATGAGCATATGGACTTGGTATCTTATTGTAGTACTTTAAAAACAGGGAAAATTAGAGTGCATATGAACTACAACCAAGTGAATAGCACAACCAAAAGAGACCATTATCTACTATCGTATACTAACCATATATCAAGAGAGTAGTGGAGTAATGAAGGTTACATCATTCCTTGATGGTTTTTCAAGATATAACCAAGTGTGAGTCTGCTCAACAATAGGTATAAAATGCCCTTTGCCATGAAATGGGAAGTATCCATCTATATGGTCACCATGCACTTTGTCTTAAATCACTTTCTAGCAAGAGTAATGTGTACTATCTTTAAAGACAGGTTGAGATGATGGACTGAGGTATTTGTGGATGACCTATGTCTTCACTCTAGTTGGATCAAGCACCTTGAGAAACATTGACTAGTCTTTGAATGATATCAAGAATACCAATTATCCTTAAATCCACTAAAATGCCTATTTTGGGTTAAGCATGGTATCATCTTGGGCTTGTGGTATCCAAGAGTGGCATAGCAACTAATATTACAAAAATATAAGTGATAATGAATCTCTTACCACTTGAAATAGAAAAGGCACCCAATGCTTCTTAGGGCATATTGGATACTATAGTGCTTTGTGCTAAACTATGGGACAATAGCAAGATCCCTTTATAAGCTTTTGATTATCTACAAGTGGACTAACAAAAACCAAGCATCTTACAAAGCATATAGAAAGGATTTGGGGATTCCACCTTCCATATGAGTCCTGGATTGGTTGATAATGTTTCATATATAGATTGGCACATCTAAGATTGCAATTGGAGTGGTGTTCTGCCAACTTGGTGAGCACAACGTGGACTTTTGCCATGATTTTCACTAGTAGAAAACCCATCAATGCAAAAATGGACTATTCAACTTTTGCTAGACAAGGAAGGATTGAGAATGATATTTACTATAAAAAAGATTCAATATTACTTCCTAGCCATGCCATTCACCTTCTTTGTAGAGTATTAAGTGTTATTGTACCTTGTAAATAAACCTTGTTCTATAGGATGAATAGCTCAATGGCATGTACTATTGTTAAATTTGATTTCTCTATGGTTATGCAAAACAAAAAATCAATATTTCATGGGTTTGCTCACATGTCTTGAGCAAAAGGAGAAAAAGAAATTGGTGTTGACAACAATCTTCCTATCATTCATTTTTCTAGAATTCAATAGGAGGCTCAACTCTTCAAAGCCGACCTAATACTTATTGAACTGACAATATTGTCTATATTTTAGAGAATTGATTACCTAAATGACTACAAAAAAGAGTCAACTCACCCATCTTTTAATCAATCCTTGAATGTATCAAATGATTGTAGGATAGTTATCCATCCCGATTGAGGGGAATAGGCAATTCAACAAAAAGGATGCAAGAGCTTCAGAGGCTTGGTTCGATCAGGCTGTTGAGTATTGGAAACAAGCAATAACACTTTCCCCAGGTAATTACGTCAAAGCACAAAATTGGTTAAAAATTTATAGGTCACTACTCAATGCAAATCAAAGAAAAAATGAGATTGTTTAAAGCTAGAACAAAAAAATAACCATATATATTAGAGTAAGACGGTCTTCTTCGAAGACGTGTATGTGAGTAGAAAATGAAGGAGGTACTACAAGAAGTATGTGGAGGAATAACAAAGAGCCACCTTGTTACATTATCGTGGATATAGCTTCCATGACAAAATGGATAGAGGCTAGGCCTACTCATAAGAACAACACCCTAATAAAGACCAAGTTCTTATGGGAGCAAGTTATTTCTTGATTTGGCTACCAATCAAGATCATCAATGGACCAAAGGTATTATTTTATCAATGCAATCATTAAACATCTCTTATCCACCTTTGTTACAACGTTACTCCTCCCGTGTGGACTAGTGCATGGGAAAGGGGGGAGGGAAAGTTCATGAAACTTACCCGACTAAGGAGTCCTTGTTAGCATGATTGAGTGGTCCATTGAGAGACTTTTCCTAAGTGATGCTGCTCAGTACTTCTTATAGAATAACACAAGGTTTGTTACTTAGGCTCTCTCAACTCCACTTCACAATGGAATGTTCTAGACCATAAATCGTAAGGATTGACCTAAATCCATAGGTTCCTAAAGTAAGCTAAAGTTATCTATCGATTTCGTCAATCTTTGAGTGCTTGCTTATGCTAGATTACCCAAACTGAAATTGACCCGTGTTGCACTTGGTTCAAGGAGAGTGAGAAATGAGGGGGAGTATAGGTATGTTGACCCCCCTACCTATAGGGCACAGTCTCACTTTGGTCCCCTAAAATGACATGGAGTCAAGGTTCTAGTTAACCTTCTACTTGGTGAAGGTCTACTTTCTAAATCAATGTATTAATTTTTGGAGAAGCTCTTAGTCACTGAGACCACTCTACCTTGGGATCGATGCATTTGTGTTCTCTACCTCCCTCTTCCATCAATTCGTTTGTTTTAGTTAACTAATTACCTATCATGCTTATGTTTGAACATATAAAGCCAACTTCTTTAATTAACCTTTTAGCACACATGGTTTGTTCACATAATTTAAAGTCATGACACACAAATAAGAGAAAACAATCCATTGAAAAAATAAATTTTATTTATTTTAAAAAATCTTTAACAATTCCACCTTTCGCCCATATGGAAGAATAACTTGGTTTTATTTCCAATAATATATTCACAAAGTTATCAGGAAGTTCATCCTAAGTCACAAGGGGGTTGGGTAGTTCCTAGGAGCCTAAGGGATTTACTAGTTAGCTCCCCCTAGCACCCTCACCTCCTCTTGGCCAAATTTTCCCTACGGAGAGACCTCTCGCCATCGTGGCTAGTCCAAGCTCTTTGAGGCAGTAAAAAATCAACTCCCTTGGTGTGAGGTTCTGTAACCAGCCTTGGGGGAGGTCTAACACGACTCTTTTTTTTGTCATGTTGGAATCTAGATTCAATTAGGATTCTAAACTATGCAATACAACATATCTTTCCAAGTGCATCAAATAATCTTTTGCAAGCACTATTGAAACCACACATAGAATTGCAATCACACAAGCAAGATTTAACTTAATAGGTAATCTTTTCAATCTTTCAATTTAGTTCTCTTTCCCTTCAAAGTTTCTAGGGGTTTCAAAGCTTTGAGATAATAATTCTTATAAAAAATTTTCTTGACTATAATTCATATTATCTAATTTGTTTAAGGTCTTTCATCGGCAACCTCTTTCTGTTTAGTCCATTCTTTGAAAGTTGGATGATTGTTTTATTGCAAGCTTCGATTGATAGATTGATTTAGATGTATTTTCCTACATGTTGATACAAGGGGGCTAAGTCTTGGCTTAGTTTAGGGAAGTTAAATTAAAACTTTAGAGTTTTCCTAGCGTGAAATTGCTTAGGGATCGGTGCTAAGTAATTTATCAAAGGTATACCTTGTTTCCAAAAAGGATTTAACGTTTCTGATATTTCAAGGAAAGGATCAATATACCCTTGAATTTATCTCCTTAGGCAAGGAACATACATCCATTCCCTAGATAGGTCTATCTTGGTAATCTTTAGGGTATTCTATTACATTAAAGTACAAATACCAAAATTTAACTTGTTTAATAGCATGCACAATTTATTCCATCAAAAGAAAGGGGGTTTTAACGCACTTAACTTATTTTTAATAAAATAATGACTTAATTTTGATTAGATTAAACATTCCATTTATTGTCTCTAAATGACTCAAGATGCTCTAACATTTTTGATTTATTTCTTTTTGTCAAGTTGCAATATTTATGCAGTTTCTAGTTGATGTTTTTTCCAATGTTATTATTTGATCTAGTTTCGATGCAATTGGCTTAACATAAAACTACCTTTCAAAATTTCCTAAATTCCCATTAGTTTCTACTACCATGTTTTCTTTATTTAACTAGAAAGAAACTTTAGCATTTTAAAATTTTTACGTTTTTGTCTTTTAATAATTAATTCCCTAGAATCAATAATTCTTATTATATCCCTTAATGTAAAATTTATCCCCTAATTTATGAAACTGGACTCGGAGTAATCCTTCTCCCTTCCTCCCCTCTCTCCTCTTCTTATAATCTTCATTTACTCCTCCTCTCTTCTTTTCTTGCCCTTTCCTCTAATTCTTCTCTCTCTTCCTCTCTATCCTTACCCCTCTTCTTCTTCTACTTGCCCTCTCTTTCCCTCTTCTTCCCTCCTTATCCTTATCCTCTCCCCCTCCTCTTAACTATTTCCCCTTCTCCTCCCAATGATCTCTCTCTTTCTCTCTCTCTCTCTCTCTCTCTCTCTCTCTCTATGCCATACGAAAAAGCCTAGACTAAGGCTTTTCTTAACCTTTACTAAGGCTTATATAGCCGAAGTAAGGCTATCCTTCGTACTACCATTCTTTCCTCCCTCTCGTGATGTCGTTCGATTGTGTGATCTTCCTCTCTCTTCGGCGGCTCTGAGGCCAATCTACGACACCCACTCGTGTGATGATCAAGGCTTTCGTTCAGATCGAGAAGAAGTCGATGATGAGATCGATGATTCGGTGGTGGTCGATGATTATTAGTTGATAGAATGATCGGTCGACGGATTCTCTTCTTTCTCTTCTAAAAAGCTTTTAAGGTTTATTAACCTTTAAACTCCCCCCTCCCAAGCACAAGTTCACATGGGGGGAGGGACGGAGGAACGTTACATTCTTGGTCTTCCATGAGTGTTAGAAAAGCACATTAAAAATATAATTTTGAAAAAAGATATTATATTGGTTGAGATTTAAATTAAATAAGACCCAAGAGACTATGAAATCAAATTTAGGTGTTACTTTTTTGGTTTTTAGGAATGAAAAACAAGGGTAGGGTCATGCTTGACATAGTTGTTCAATAATCAATTTATGCTTTTTGTTTGTAGTATGACTACATTTAGATGTATATATACATGATGATGTTATCTTATCATGAATTCACACTTATGAAAGCCAAATAGGAAGGATATATTGGTAAAGATCATTGAGATGCCCACACCAATAAGTCATGAGAATCTTACGAATGCAAAAGAAACTTGTGTTGTGCTATATGTGTCCTACACTTTTGTGGGAGTGGTAGGCATTTTATCTTGCTTGATCATTGAAGTACCTGATAGGGTAAATGATTGAATGGCAAGTATCCTCATGATATAGGACAATTTTAGAGACATAGGAGACCCTAGCAAGAGTTTGAGCTCAAAAATCTCCTATGATTGTGGAGGGAGTGTGGTCACATACAACCTAACATTGCAAGACTGGAAGGTCTTAACCTAGATATGATAGTTTTGGCCCCTTTTACAAAAGTGATAGTTTTGTAATATAGTTTTTAATTGTTATATATAGTTTTTCTAAGTTTTTATTCATATGCTTAAAGAATATGTTAGAGAACTCTATATAATGGATGAATAAAACAAAGTTACTTTTATGTTCACATAGTGTAGTAGAATGCCTTGCTTTATTAGATAACTAAATCAACCCCATTAAGTAAATTGAGAGACCTTCGCCCTAATGAGTATAAACATTAGTTGTAGAAGTGTGACGAGTGCTTTGACCCTTCTTATAGATATTGATTGCCCAGTTTGGTACATTCATATGGTAGGCTCTTGTTTTACTCCTTGAACATGTTTTACTTTACATTGAAGAGGGCTTGTGAAACTTCCTCACCTCTATTCCTCCTCATGATGGGCAGAGGATATCTCTTCTTTGAAAAGATTGTGACTATGACGGTCCTCATATTAACAAAGAACAAATGGGTTAGTTCCTATGAGCATGTGACTTGACACAATAAAAATCAAACTCAAAATGGAAGGACGTGTTTCATAACTCTTTCTTATTCTCATAAATGGTTTGTGAGATCGTATATCACAAATCATTTCTCATTTGCAACTTATAAATTGCCAAACATTGCAACAACCCTTGAGAGAGAACCAAAGAAATGATTCCATGGCAAGAAGTCTATAGAATCCATCATCTCCATAGCAAGACTGATTGGAAAACTAGGCCCACATCACCTTAACCACAATCACATATGTGTCCATGCAATAGCTCAATGCACTCTCAATATCATCTAAGAAGTCATCCACTCTATAATACAAATGATCATACAATGTGATTGACATAAAGATGTTTGTGGAAATAGAGAGAAGCTATAAGAGGACTAAAACAATATCAAAATAAGCACATAGTAGGCTGCTCCACGATCGTCACTATATTCTCTACAATATCCTTTTTCCATAGTGTTAAATACCATTCTCTTCTATTCTTGGCTATCTATTCTCTCATTTAGATGTTCCTTCGTACAAGATTCTTGGCTTGATGCATATAGGATAACCCCCTCCTCTTTCTAGTAGTGGAATCATTTTTCATCCATATATACATGGGTCTATTCAAGGTGCTCATTCCTTCACCCCTCCCTTTTCTTTGTCGTCTTCATTCCTATTCCTCCTCTTCCCCCCATTGGGGGTAAAGGCGCCTCCCCCTAGCCGCTCGTGTATTACTACACCGACAGTACTGGCACTGCCTACACATTGCAGATGGCAGGCGCCTATCATCGTCATTTTATTCTTTATTCTTTTAGTGAGAGACGAATAAAGGGAAGGCTGGTCACACATTGTGACTGTTGGAGTTCCCATATTGTAAGTCTCTCTCTCTCTCTCTCTCTCTCTTTTGCTCTCCCACCATAGCTCTCCCATGCAAGCTTCGATCCTTCTTACCTTTCAACTAGTATCAAAGCATGGTTACTTGAGTACTCAAGTGTGGTTTGTGACTCCATTAGCATCCCATTGAATCCCTACACCATTGGTGCATTTTCCCAGCAGCCATATCCGACTCTTTCGAGCTTTGATCACCCCTGTCTTCCCACCCATTTGGGCACCCTTAGGGCATTCCTTCAAAGGTATTGAAGCATTCTTTTGAGTGTTTATTTATTAGTTTGTAGGGTACAACAAGAAGGGGGAGCCAACCATTGGAGCTCCCCCATTTTATATCTTGGCTCTTGCCTGATTAGGCTTGACAAGGCTTTGTGTAGGCCTTCTTTAGGCTCTACTTGAGCCCCCTTTCCACCCCATTAATGCCATGTAGACTAGCATCATAGCCAAAAACATCAGCCCTATTTGCATAAGCTTGAAGACCTGCAAAAAATTATTTTTACTTTAGCCCTCTCTTGGCACTCATTGGCAGCTTGAAAATACTTCATTTGGCACTTGGGAACACCCCCTTGATGCTCACGACATTGGTGGTTTACCATCGGCATTGATTTGTAGATTGATTGACCTCAATATAGGACTATTTTCCATAGTCCACAGGCAGCCACAAATAGTGTTACATCAGCACTTTATGTTTATGCTTGGATAGCATTGATATTTGATGCTCGGTTGGTCCGGAATGGTCCCCGAATGTTAGGGGAATGTATGCCTATTGATTGGCCATCATTTGGAGCTAATTTAGTGACTTGAAATACTCAATTTTACATAGTAAATCACTACTGTACACTCCAAGGCTGAAGCTTATTTAGTCACTTAATGCTTTGCCTATTAGTCACAGATGCTTCCCTGGTGTTTCATATGACTATTGGGATGCAAATGAAGGTTAGCAAATGCTTTGGATGGTTCCGTAATGTATTTTGAGCCTTGTTTGAGCTTCGTATTGGTTGGCATTTACTTGACATTGGTCTACACTGGCATGCTTTGTGTTAGAGGTTATACCTATGGTCTATGTATGACCCATTGGTACATGCTTGATGCTTATGT
The DNA here is from genome assembly GCF_053477565.2 of Lygodium microphyllum. NCBI lineage: Eukaryota > Viridiplantae > Streptophyta > Polypodiopsida > Schizaeales > Lygodiaceae > Lygodium > Lygodium microphyllum. The sequence continues at coordinate 121,120,651 of NC_141146.1, forward strand.
TACCTACACATGCTAGTTATATTGTTTGGACTTGAATGCTACTGAAACTTCATTTGGGCTTGACTTTTGATATTATGGAGCTTATTTTGGTCTTGGTTTGGCTCATTAGAGATTAATTGGGATTGTCTTCATGACATTGGATGCTATCATTGGATACTTGATCGTTCATATGCTCTAGATGTCTTAGTGATGTATGATCTTGAATACTCCATCAACTGGTGCTATTACATGCTTTGTTTGAACTTATTTGCTTGACACTTACGACTTTTGTGCCAGTGGGAGTATCTTTGTACGCTTATCAGAGTTTGAGTAGTGCGGGTTATGCATATTGAGCTTTTGGATCTTTGAGATTGGGATCTCCTCGCATGGATGATGCATGGTTGATATACCTTGGTCCGCGTAGATGTACTTGGGTTGATTCAGCTTTGTATTCATTGAGTAGACATTGACTTGTGTCAGGTCTTGGCAGTGGCATGTACATTTTGCCTTGTTTATTGGGGGGTGCATCAACTTTACTGATAGACTTTGTCTGACATGCTTGGGTGTTGGCTCATGTCAGTTTGACTATTACATGCTTGTTTATGTCCGCTTGATGCTGGTTTTGCATTGACAATTAGCGATTGACTTTGAATATTGGGTTTTGCCTACTGTCAACACTTGTTGTATACTGATGTCATAAATTACAACAAACATATATTTACAAAGTGTCATATATTTTTCATGCTGAATCATCTTGGTTTGATATACTTTTGATGGTACTTGGTGGGTAGCATAATTAAATACTCGTTTCTTGCCATTTTGCCTTGGTTTTGGTGGTTTTTTTGGTCATTTTCTATAGTTTACACTAGCAAACACTTTTGAATTGTCTGCATTGTTTTAGCTTGCAATATGGCATCTTTTTCTAATGGTATGAATTATCCCTATTGGAAGAGACAAGTTTGGCAGGTATTGGTGCAGAAATCATAGATAAAGCCACCAAGGTTGAGTGGAGAGCAGCCTGAAACTATGACTAATGACGAATGGATGGAGCTTGATGAGTTATGCAAGTCCACCCTCATCTGGTCTCTCACTGAACATGTGCATTGCAATGTGGTTGAGGAAGTACAGAGTGCTTGAAAGCTTTGGGATAAGATCAATAACCTCTATGAAAAGCAAAGCCCTCCAAGTCAAATGTATTGGGTTGAAACAACTTGTGGATCTCCGCATGAAAGAGAATGTGACCATGTCAGCTCATCTGAGCTAGTTTCATACTATTCTTAAGAACTTGGTTTCGCAGGGCATTGATTTCAAAGAGGATGTCACTCCGTTTTTCTTGCTTGGAACTCTTACTGAGTCTTGGGATGTATTCCGCATTGCCTTATGTGCTTCTGCCACTACTCTGAACCTATCTGATGTTGAGAGCTCTCTTCTGCACAAAGAGATAAACTGTAATAATTTGGATGCCTCTTGTGTGTCTCATGCTTTGAAAATTAGAGGCCAATATGATGGAAATGCAAAGAATGACTGTGGTAATGGCTGTGGATGGGATTTACAGAAATCTTGGTCCAAGTCACGTGGCAAGTTGCATAGTAAGTCTCGTGGGAGAAATGCAAATCTGACTTGTCATCATTGTGGGAAGAAAGGCCACATAAGGCCACATTGCCATGAATTGTGCAATGAAAGGCACAAAGACAAGGGGAAAGAGAAAGTGCAGGAAAAGTCTTCTGACGTAGCATAGTACTTACTAAGTCAAGTGTTAAAATTGAAGAGATCAATATTATGCAACCCGAGGATAGTGATGGGGATTATATCCTTGTAGCAGCTTCATCTAGTGCCTTGTAGATGACAGAGATACACTCTATGTATGCACTTTGTTGGCTCTTTGACTTAGGTGCGTCCTTTCATATGACACCTTACCAAGAGTGGTTCCATTCATGCCGTTCTGTTTTAGGTTCTGTGCACTTGGGTGATGACAGGTCTCTTAAGATTGTCAACATTGTTGATGTTAGGCTATAGTTTCCTTTTAGCAACAGTTTTGTTATGCAAGATGTATGTCATGTACCTGCATTGACACATAGTCTCATGTCCGTTGGACATCTTGATGACACAGGATATCATGTATCTTTTGGAGACTTTGCATGGAAGATTACTCGTTGCAGGCTTGTGCTTGCGAGAGGTGCCAAGGCTAGAAGCCTCTACCCCTTAGTTGTTTCTGGATCTACAGTTGATTATGCTTTGTTTGTGGGGTCTTTACCTCATGCATCTCTTTGGCATGCCCATTTTGGGCACATGTCCGTTAAGGGAATGAAAATGATTTCTAGTCTGCAGTACTTACCGCCCCTTGATTATTCTCATTTTGATTCTTGTGATCATGGTCTTTATGGCAGGTAGACTAGGTCTATGCATAATAAGCCTAGTATGTCATGCATGAGTGAGCCCTTGGCTTTAGTTCATTCTGATGACTGTGGGCCCAAGCCCTGTCAGTATATGGGTGGTACGAAGTATTTTGTTACTTTCATAGATGATTTTTCACATAAAGTATGGACTTATCTCATAAAGTAGAAGTTTGATGTATTGGCAGTTTTTCAGAGATGGCTTGCTTTGGCAGAAAACTAGTCTGGGCATAGGTTGAAATGCCTAAGGACAGATAATGGGGGTGAGTATGTCTCACATGCTTCTGAGCAATTATGTGATGAGAAGGGTATTAGGTATCAGTTGACTGCCCCCTACACCCCTCCCCAGAATGGTAGAGCTGAGCGGATGAATAGGACCATCTAGGAGAGGGTTCACAGTATGCTTAGCCATGCATGCCTACCCCAACACTTTTGGGATGAGGTAGTCATGACTATTGTGCATATCATTAATAGATCGCCCTATAGTACCATTGATTTCCATGTTGTAGAGAAGGTATAGACATGAAAGCCTCCCTCTTATACGTATTTACATGTTTTTGGATGTGAGACATTTTGCCATGTGCCCAAGGACAAGTGCAACGAGGTAGATTCTAAGAGTGTTAAATGCATATTCCTTAGTTATGGAGATACAGAGAGATGGATTACCATCTATGGGATCCACAGGTGCATGGAAAGTCATCCCCAGCCATGATGTAGTCTTCCATCAAGACAAGATGCATAGGTAGCTTGAGAAGATAGTGGAGATACACATGGTTATATTTCAGGAGGAGCCATGAGCTCTAGTATAGCCAGCTGCACAGCTTGCAGTAGCATCATGTACTCATGGCCAGCGTATTGGACAGAATGTCGGGCAGGCAGTAGAGCATGCAGTGTAGTGGTCTACTAGAGATAGATGCCCCCTGACAGATTTCAGCCCTCGATGAATTATGTCTTGGTTACAGATACACGAGAGCCTTTCACATATGATGAGACTATGTGCAAGGGTGACAATCACTCCTAAGAGAGGGCTATGCAGTCTGAGATAGACTCCTTACATAAGAATGAGACTTGGGATTTGGTTTCCTTTCCTAGTGGCAAGAAGGCTCTGCCATGCAAATGGGTGTACAAGTTGAAGAGTACCCTTGGACACCCCAAGATGGCTTATAAAGCAAGACTTGTTGCTAAGGGTTTTAAACAGGAGCATGGAGTTGAATTTGATGAAGTCTTTTCTCTTGTGGTTAAGATGAACACCCTCTTCTTGTTTTTGGCCTTACTTGCACAGCTTGACTTGGACTTGTACCGGATGGATGTCAAGATGGCATTTTGACATGGAAATTTGCATGATGAGATTTACATGGAGCAACCTAAGGGATTTGGAGAGCATGGCAGGGAGCACCTAGTGTGTAGGTTGAAGAAAAGTCTTTATGGCTTGAAGTAGGCACCTAGGGAATGGTACCATAAGTTCGATGCTTTTATGTAGTCAAATATGGCTACAACCGTAATGCTATGGATCTGTGCTTGTACATGAAGAAAGCCCATGATGGATCTTTGCTTATTTTGGTACTCTATGTGGATGACATGCTATTAGTAGGGAAAGCTCATGATGAGCTAGATGCTCTTAAGGCTTAGCTCAAGAAGAGCTTTGAGATGAAGGATCTGGGACATGCCTCTCACATACTTGGTAGGGCATTAGACGAGATAGGCATCAAGGACTCCTCTACTTGTCACAGAGGGAGTACATTCATAAAGTCCTTGAGCGCTTTTGCATGCAAGATGTGAAGCCTATTGGTTGTCCATTGCCTTCTTACGTGAATGAATCACATGCCGATTGTCCATAGACAGATGAGCAGAGGGCCGAGATGGCCAAGTTTCCCTATACATCCGTAGTGGCAGTCTTATGTATGCCATGATAGCCACTTGTCCAGATATTGTCTTTGCAGTTGCTGTTGTGGCATGCTATATGGCTACACCTGACAAGAAGCATTGGGATGCCGTGAAGGGTATCGCAAGGTACTTGAAGGGCATTGCAGATATGTGCATATGCTATGGCAGTCATGATACAGGAGTTGTGGGGTACACCGACTCTAATTATGTTGGACATGCAGATAATAGGAAGTCCACTTGGCTATGTGTTCACCTATGCTAGAGGTGCTGTCTCTTGGATATCCAGAGTGCAGAAGTATACATCTATTTCCACCACTGAGGTTGAGTATGTTGCAGCCTTTGAGGCTTGCAAGGAGGCCATATGGTTAGGACATTTGGTTCATGACCTTGGTATTGATGCTATCCCTACACTGCATTCGGATTCTGAGGGTTGTTCAGTTAGCCAAGAACCGATCTTCCATGCGAAGACAAAACACATTGAGGTGAGGTATCACTTCATATGTGGGGTCATTGAGGACAAGTCTATTGACCTTGTCAAGATCTTGACTGACTAGAATCCAACAGATTTGTGCACCAAAAGCCTCTCTATAGAGCACTTTGCCTTCCTCAGGATATTGATGGGCGTGGGATGAGATGATGTGTTTCTTCATCCTATTGTACATTTGTACATGTTGTAATATATTTTCTTTTTCTTTTTCTTTTTCACTCCTCATTGGGAAAATTTTTCCTTTAAGTGAGAGGTTGTTGGGGGTAAAGGCGCCACTGCCTAGCCACCCGTGTATTAGTACACTGATAGTACCCGCACCTGCACATTGTAGGCGGTGAGCACTTGTCACTGTCACTTTATTCTTTATTCTTTTAGTGATAGATGAATAAAGGGAAGGCTAGTCACACATTGTGACTGTTGGAGTTCCCACATTGTGAGTCTCTCTCTCTCTCTCTCTCTCTCTCTCTCTCTCTCCCCCTCTCTCCCTCCCTCCCTCTCTCTCTCTCTCTCTCTCTCTCTCTTGCTCTTGCTCTTCTACCATAGCTCTCTCGTACAAGCTTCGATCCTTCTCACCTTTCACCCCCTCCATTCAACTATCTCAAAATCTATGTCATAGAGTAGCATACAATGTTAGGTAATGAAGGAGAAGGGCAATTAGCTTATAATCAAATACCCATTTCCATTTCTTACCTTTTCGACGGGCCTACTCTAAAGTTTGAATGTGTCCATGTGGATGGTTCAACCACCATGGACACTCTAATTTCCCCCAAGTGATTTCTCAAATCTTCCATGAGTTTGGGTACATGGCCTATGGCACCTTTGTATACCAACAAGGGCTCCAACATTTCTTGACCTCCCTCCCTCTCCAAGCTCACACTTATATTATGTAAGTAATCATGATATTTTTTGTGTATTCAAAAGTGAATACATTGTTCAAACAAAGCATTTTATGTGTACACAAATCTCCTCGAGGATTGTTCAAGTTGTGGCTGTTTCTCTACTTTCTTGCTTACATTGACCTCCTATCCCAAGCTGTGGAAAGCCCGATCCATGTATCTAGTTTGAGTATTCCTCTAGAACTTGCAAAAGTTTGAAAGTAGCTTAGCGACAAATAACTTTAGCTTCTTTATAAGGCCCTAATGTATCCATAATAAACACTCCCAATATACTTGCTTGAGAATAAATGTGAGCATCCTCTTGTTATAACCAAACTTACCTGAGATGTAGTATCTCAAGATTTGCTAGTAATTAGCACATGCAGAATCTCATTTTTTAAAATGGCCATTTGAGAAATAGTCCTATTTCTAAGCCTATTGCTATGATAATAATAATCATTTATGATTAAATAGTATACATTCCAAGATTAAGCTTGAACATTGCAAGAATGTAAAGCTTCCCTTTGTAATTGGTAGCATATCATTCTTTGTCTAGTCATATAAGAATACAAATTGGAATAAACCCTCTCAATTTGCAAGGTTGGTGATAATGAGCATCTTTTACACCATATCTCTAAATTGTGTCTCAATGTTTTTGATAGGCTTGTCATACTTACTTTGCATTACTAGTTAAATCCTATCCAAGTCTATCCATTGCTACTTTCACAATGTGTGTGAATCGATGGTACAATTTCAAGCCACACTAATATAGGAAACATACAAATTCTAGTTGTTGAAGGAAAATCTTAACATTTTGTAGAGCAACATAAGACCAATAAGAAATAGTCATACACCTTCCATACAAGCTCTCCAAACACGGCTCATGTACTGTACCATGGAGCACCCATTTGTCTTTCTATAGCCATGTTATATTTTCCCATTTAAACACATCATCACCTAGGTTTCTCATGATGGAAATCTTGTTAGGTAGCCCAAATTTTGGAATTAGAAAATCTCCTTATAAAAGTGCAAAGGTAACATTGGTCCATACTATCCTGTAGTAGACTAATATTAGAATACGAGACCATACATAATGTAAAACTAGAGAAGATATAAATTTGTAAAAAGAAAAAAACTCTGAAAGAGAGGGTTCATACTTACTCATTTTGGGAGTGAAGTAGCATTAACAACTTGCCCTCTCTTTCCTTTGTGACCTTAAGGAATTGACATTGCACTCTAACATGATGGACTATAATATCAAACCATGTTGCCAGCAAAGCAAGGCATGCTCATAGTGCATATACTATAAGGTCCCTAGTTTCCAAATCCCTCTCAACTTGGAGTGAGGAGATTTATTTTTTGGAATTTCCAAAATTTATTGAAGGTATTACTATACTTTCTCATAAAGTCTCTAATCTTCATACATTGTCAAAGAAATTATCTTGATGTTATCTTTAAAATTCCATGCATATCCTTTATTTGATCACAATGGAAATTGGCCATTTTCCCTTTTTCCTATGCATGAAAATCATTACCCACTTGTGCTTCTTTCTAATTAGATCAAATTTAACATTTCTATTGTCTTTTCCTAACATTTAGCCCTTTACATACTTTGGCATTGACCTTAGGGGGGTCACTCATAAATATGTAAGTTTTCACATGGATTCAAAAAAAAAGATTTTCTAAATACATACTTTATACATTTTTTCCATATAGAAGGGTGTTATATAAAGGGGTTATTCATAGATTGAATAGAAAAGGAATGTGCTTTATCTAGGAAAAATTCATATTAAATATACTCTTAAATAGGCCTTGAATGCATGTGATATAGGCATTAGATATGCTCAATGCCCCATCTCATAAGGTGTTAGCAATGATCCATGGTGTTGAAGTTATAAGACCCCCATAATGAGAAGAAGCCATGTGTGAACTTGAGCATTGATTGGGTCTAGACTTGTATGTCAAATAAGGTCTATGTGACCGAATGGCAAAAAGGAGACCTTTGTAGGTCTAGCCTTTGGGTTAGATAGAGTTGTTAAGATGGTAGCAACTCAAGGCATACTACATTGAGTTGGGGTATGGCAGTTATCAAGACCCCTATTTCTTAGACAAACTAGAAAAGACTCATTATATAGTTAGATAGGATGACTAGACTACCTTTTAGAGTATAAAAGGAAGGCCTCTCCTAAGGCATCATCAATCCATCTTATTTGAGTGTCAGAGCTCTTCTGTAATATATATCAAGTATTTATTTTCCTTTTATTCCCTCTCGCGCGGCGGCACATCGTGCTGGAAGCGGATAGAGGAGCCAGCAAGCTCCTCACTGGAGCTTGCTCGGCTCCACAAGCATGCACCATGACACATAGGAGGGGGAGGAATCCCTCCCCTCCCCTATATAAATGAGGGAGAGTCATGAGGAGGGGGTATAGGCTGCCGTATCGTGAGGGAGGTGGAGTGAAGGTTCATCATGCTGCGCCGGCTATAGCCTGTGAAGAAGAAGGAGGGTGGCAATACGCCACCTCAATGCCATTTCGCCATCTCCATTTCCGCCGCCTCTACAAACTTTCACCCCCCTGTCGTCGCCATTGGAAATTCCCCCACGTGGCTCCTGAATCCCATAGAAGCTTCTAAGGGGGGGCTCCTTAAGCCCCCCCTTCCTATACCCTTCCCTTGGAATCCTTTCACCCCCCTCCCGGTTTTATCCCCTTAGAATCCTTTCACCCCCCCAGTCTTAAACCCTTAACCCTTTTCGTGGGACCATTAAACCCCACTCCCATTGGCCTCATAAACCACAAATCCCGCCCACCCCCCCCCCCCCCCCCCCCCCCCCCCCCCCCCCCTCTGTGCTTAAATTTATAAGTACCTTCTTGTGTTTTCCTTGAGACCCCGTGTTGCACCCCCTCATACTCCTTTTTTATCACACCCCCCCCTAAGCCCCTTTTTTTAAACCCCCGTGTCCCCTTTTTCCTTACACACATTTTTCCCCCGTACTATAAACCCTTGTGTTACCCTTCAAATTTCCCCCTGGGTTTGAAAACCCCTAAGTCCTTTCACTCCCCATGCCCAAAGATCTTCGAAGGTTCATATGGTTGCGAAGCCACACTCACACACAACCTTTTTGCCGTGTATATACCCTATAGGGCCTTTTTAGGCTTTGTAAACCTTTCCCTCTCCGAAGGAGCTAAGACCTTAAAAGTCTTGTTACCCCTTTTTCGTGGTTAATCCCTTAATGATTCCTTGCCTCGAAAAGGAGAAGAAGAGTATTGAAGCGATGGTGGAATTCCAGAAAGGAGTGTAAGCTGCCTTCACGTTCGAAGGATTACAACTGCGATGCCGCCTAAGAAAGTCTAGGGAGTAGCTGCGGGAGGGTCATCTCCCGGTATCCATGTGGATATCTCACCCCAAAACCAGGTTTTTCCTTCTTGGTTAATTTACTTTAATTGAACATGCAAAATGGATAATGTATAAAACATAGTTTTCCTTCAAATAGCATTATGCATTGAAACAAATTGCGAGCAAGATTATCTACCCACTATAGTAGTATATTTCGGTTAAATCTTGAAGGTATAAAAATTGCATCTTGCACCATCAACCCCTATTCTTTTTTTGCAACGAATCATCATAGAAGGTGAAATTCATGAAAGGTTTCTTACGTTGCTTAAACTCTAGGAAGTTATAATTGCTAACTGCATATCTTAGCAAGGAAAATATTGTTTATTTGGCATGAGTTTTGTTCGCAAGGAAAAAGGAAGTTTAATTGAATTTACCTAACCTCAAAGCAATAAAGTTTAGGACTGAAAAATCAATTGTCACATAGATAACAAATCGTGCCAAGGTGATCTTGATATTAACTTCTAAAAGTCAACCAAATTAATATAAACTTAGAAATACCTATGCTGCGAAATATGCATTGGGAATGAATTAAAAATCCAAGAAACGTTTATACCGTAAATACTTGCCTACCTTCCCTGATTGTAGGGTCAATAAATCGTAAACGTAAAAGAACTAGGGTTTGTCACTGAGGTTCTTAAAGAAAATATTAAAAAGGAGACCCTAGGTCTAACAAATGTCAGCTTAAAGAAACTGAAACGGATTGTTTCATCGCATATTACGATGCAGGACTTGCGCAGCAAGTACATATTATTGATTCACAAGAAGAAAGGTTAAATTCCTCAATAAGGATGGCAGATCCTTACGCAAGTTATCTTGCAAAAGGATGTATTCTTTGATATCCTTCTAAGTAAGGAAGGTTAAAAAACCGGAAACTAAAGTATCCAATGAACTTTAGGGTTGACCAAGTTGGGTTAATAGGGTACGCCCTAACCCAGAATATAAGGGATCTTGCCAAGTTACAAGACACCCTGGATCGAGTGCTGATGCATTCAAAAGGAAAGAATCATTCCTTAGCAGTTTGTCAACAACAAGATCGATTAATGGAAATGTTTGTGCTTGCTAGAGATTTTAGAGCATTGTTTGATTTATGAATTTCAAATTAAATGAATATCTATACTTTAGGTTGAAGGCCTGAAGGGAGAGGTAGTTTTAGTTACCCCCAACTGCCTGCCTGACCCTAACTAAGGGGATTGTTGACCATGCCGAGAATGTGGACCGAACCCGCCGCGAGAGGTCTCTCCGTTGAGCTCTACTTGGAGCAGGAGGACGCTTGGGTGCCAAGGGGGGCTTTGGCCATAAATCCCTCGCCTTCCGGGTCCTGCACAAGAGGCTAACGTGACTCGGGATTGGATCCCGAGGCCCACATACTAGTCTATGGGCGGAAGCTTGGAATAGTGATCCCTGTGGATTACTAGATAGCCTTCGGGCGGATTATGGACAAGCCTACGGGCGGAACTCCTTGTATTTCAAAGATAAATATGATGATATGTTAATAAAGAACTTGTTTGATATTGTTTTTCTATGTCACGTGATAAGATTACGTGAAGAAACCAGTGCTTAACGGTTTAATTAAAGAAGCTGATTGTTACATGTCCAATTAATGTGTTAGATAATTACATAACTAAAACAAACCGAGGAAAGTGCGGAGGATGGGCCATGGGTCCGTCCTACGGTTAGGTGGTCTCGGTTGGCCGGTTGGCCGGGAACTTTTCTCAAATCTCGAAGAACAGTAGGATGATCGTCAAAGGACACGAACAACAAAAGCGTTGACCTAGAGTTATCTTAACCGATTTACGTTGTTTTAGGAGAACGGAATGGGACTATGCCTTATGGCAGAAAGGTTGAGCTTTGCATCCCTCTCGTTTCCCATTCTCTTTGAACCAAGTGCAGCGTGAATCCACTTCGGACCTGGCATTTCTGGGTAAAGTAGTTCGCTTGGGTCCGACGCTAGTTGCTGTTAGGAAATGACCAATCAGGAAAACTGAAATTCCGGTCGATCCTAAGTGGGAATGGCTAGAATACTTCCGCTACATGGCAGACGCGGAAAGCCCTAGATTGCAAACACCGTAACATTCCATGGGAGTGCCGGGCGGAGCTTTCTAGACATCCTTCCCGATGGACTGCTAAGACGTGTCTTGGACCATGCTAGGGGACATGTTACATCTTCCAGCTAGCCTTAAGCTCTTCATCTATCATCTATCTAGATTGCCATCTAAGCTTCACAATGGAAGTGTATAGGTGGACATAGCAATTTATCTATTAGTATCTTTGGAATTACAAAAGATTTTTATTGTGTGTTATTTAGTCCTTGCTGACATTTTGTTCATTGCACCATGTAATGTTTACATGGTATAGAGCCTAGTGGCTCTAAGAAAAGCAAAGAGTAGGTGAGAGGCAAGGTTTTCAACAAAGAAGAGGAGCAATGTTGTCTAGCCTATCACGTAAAAAAAGTAGCGATCTTGTTGTATTAACAATTCAAATACCGAGGATTTATCCACTAACCTTTAGTGAAGGCAGGTTAGATGGTACAAACTACATTTTGTGGAAGTTTAAAATTACAACTATCCTTCATTTTTATGAGCTTCCTAAGATAGTACTGGGTACTAATCCAAAATCACAATCCACCCCCAACCCATCAAATTTGAGTATTATAATTCCTCCAAATGTAGTTTTTCTATGGGCTCGAAAACAAAGAAATGGAGATGCATTGTGTTTCTTAGTTACAAGCAGTTCTGACAGTGTTTTGACATTGATTTAGTATACAACCAAGGCATCAGAGGCTTCGCATCTACTAAGGAGTCGATAGAAAAGTGAAATCAAACAATAATTAAAAACCTAAAGAATCAATTAGTAGTAGAAAAGTTTTGCTAAAGAAGAGACAATTGAAGTATTCACCATTTGGATCAAGAATTTGTATGACCAGATGATTGGCACTAGGATACAAAGACTAGTGAGTTAGCTTGAAGACGTCTTTAGATTTGTCCACCAAAGTTTGATAGACTAGTAACTACCTTAAACACTCATGTGAGATCCTAATCTTTGATGTTTGAGGAATTTTATGTACTAGTAATGGAGAAGAAGTTCTAGCTTAAAGATCGAGAAGGTAGCAACAAAAGTGGAGATGCTTCATTCTCTATCAATGCAAAAAGGAAAGGGTGGTTCATCTATTAATGGTGAAAAAAAAACAAGGTAAGGAAAAATCTCAAGTAGAGTGCTTCTATTACAAGAAGAAAGAACATGAAATTGTAGATTGTCATGTTAAGAAGGTAGATGAAATAAATGGCCGCTCTCAAAAGTAAAGGGAATGAGACATTTAATATGGCTAAAGTAGAGTTGGAGTTATTCATGGGTGACCATTGAGAAAGTGTGCTTCTTAGTGTAAGAAGTATCTACCATTGACTCATGGATATTGGGTAGTAGTATCCCCAGTCAAGAAGAAATATTTGTACAATTCTCTACACTATGAGGGTTAGGAATGTTGAAAGTTATCCTACTGAGGATATCACATGTACTATTTCCTTTTTTGTTGTAAATGGTGAACTCAAAAAGTCTTTAAATATGTTGTATATTTCATTAAGAGAAAATTTTTATTAGTTGCTTCCATAACTAACCTTGGTCATGATGTGAGGTTCATCAAGATAGGTATAGAAATTCTCAATAGTGCTTGAAATGTTTTTGACAAATGATAAAAAAGAAGCAATCTGTGTGAGCTAAGTGTTCTTACGACCACCATTGCTATGGACACAAGTAAACTTTGGCATGAAAGATTTGGTCACATTGGATTTATAGTGTTAAAGGAGATGTATAAGCAAGGTATGGTTGCTCACTTATAGTAACTGAAATGAATGAACCATATGAAGCTTGTATAATGGGCAAGCAACATAGAAATCAATTTTGACAAGAAAGCAAGAATATAGCGAAGGCTCATCTAGAGTTTGTACATGTTGACTTGTGCTTTACAATACCTACAAAAGCCTTAGAGGGATCTTCTTATTTTATGTTAATCATCGATGATTATAGTAGGAAGACGTGGGTGTACTTTCTTTGTGATAAGGCTTATGCTTTTGGTGAGTTTAAAGAATGGCTACAACTTGTTGAGAATGGAATAGGGAAAAGTGTAAAGAAGTTTAGAATAGATGGTGGTGGTGAGTTCAACTTAAAGGAATTTCAAACTTTTGCAAGAACAAAGGGATTAAGTCTCAATTGACAATGTCTCATACATGTTAATAAAATGGTATTGTGGAATGTTGAAATTGCACCATTGTGGAATTGCTAAGGTGTATGCTTAAGGGCAAGGGATTTCTTAACTAATTTTGGGTTAAAGTTGTTAATACTGTAGTCTACATTGTCAATCTAAGTTACAAAAAGGCTCAAAGAAAAAGTTCCTCATAAGGTCTATTCTTTTGGATGTGAATGTTATGCATATGTTCCAAAGGATAAGAGGAACAAGTTGAAACCAAAAAGTACCAAATGTATCTTCTTCGGTTATAGTGATAAGAAAAAGGCTTACACATTGTATGACCAAGAGGCAAAGAAGATCATAATGACTTGTGATGTGGTATTCAAGGAGTAGCTATGTATAGTAGAGGAGGAAAATGCAAGTTCTTCCGCTTTATCATTAAGTGAAAAAGTAGCTCACTATGAACTGGCCTCAAGAGCTATCTCTATTATTAAGGAGGAGGAAGCATCATCTTTAGATGATGAGGAGAAAGATCACCAACCTATAGTCACATCACTAAAAAAGGCCATGGCCTACGATGCTCCTACAATGGGTGAAGTAGCTCTATGATCGCAATAATTCTATGCCTAAAATTATTGAGGAGAAGGCAGATGGACCAAGGAGATCTCAAAGAATTGAGAAGTAAAGAGTGACTTTTTCTCATATTGTCAATATGGCCTTGATGGCTGAGATTATGAGAGAACTAAAGGAGCCAACAAACTTGGAAAAAGCACTTACCAATCCAACATGGAGAGAAATTATACAAGCTAGATATGACATCATAATGAAGAATGCCACTTGGGAGCTAGTGGATTGGTGAGAAGAGATGAAGATTATTGGTAGCAGCAAGTGGCTCTAGAACGTAAAATATAAGGCTGATGGGGTAGCTTAGAAAAGTATAAAGTCAGACTAGTTGCGTAGGGATTTTTACAAGTTGAAGGATTTGATTTTTATCGTACTTGCAGTGACCACTCACAAGAATTTGCCAATTTACCTAATGAATATTAAATCAACATTATTGAATGGTGACATTAAGGAGGAGGTGCATGTGGCTCAGCCGCCATTGGGGCTTGAGGCCCCATATTCAAAGAACAAAGTTTATAAGCTAAAAATGGCATTGTATGGGATGAAAGAAGCCCCTAAAGCGTGATACTAGTGGATATATAAATTCTTTTTGGGATTACACTTCAATAAATATAATGAATATACCTCAAATGCTAACTTGTATGTTTATAGGGATAATAAAGATTTTGTAGTGATTGTCATATATGTGGATGACCTTTTTATTACAAATGACTATGAAGATATAATCCCTTAGAGTTGAAATGCTTTGAGATCCAATTTTGAAATGATAGAGTTAGATATGGTTCACTATTGTTTGGGGATTAAAGTCTAGAAAAATCTTTATCTCTCAAAAAAATTATTCATAGGAAACCTTGAAAGCATTTGGTATGACTAAGTTCAAGGAGATAGCTACATTTATGTAGGTCAATGGGAAGTTATCCGTTGAGGATACATCAACGCTATAACAGACATTGGGAGGTACAAGAGGTTGGTTGGTGGTCTCATCTACTTATGCAACACCAAGACAAATATTAGTTTTATTATTGGTATTTTAAGTAGATTCTCAAACAAGCCACAAGAACGTCATTAGAAAGTTGGGATATGGGTGCTTAGATACTTGAAGAAAACTCTTGATTATGATATCATATACAGTTCTAGAAGTTCTCTTGTGGGAAAATTTGGCTCAAACTAAGTAGGTGATAGTAATTCCAAGAAATTAGTTTTTGGTTATGGTTTCTCTTTGGATTCAAAAATCTTCTCTTGGATCCATAAGAAGCAACCAACAGTGGCATTGTCTTCTTCTAAAGCAGAGTACAAGGTAGTTTGTTTTGCTATTTGTGAAGTAGTATGATTAAGGAGAATGCTATCACATATGAGACTATAGGACAAGGATCCAAAAGTGCTAAGATGTGACAATCAAAGCTGCATTATTGCCATTGCAAAGAAATCTAGTCTTTCATGTGCACACCAAAAACATTGAAATCTAGTGTTTTATGTGCACACCAAAAACATTGAAATCTAGTATCACTATGTGTGTGATTTGATTGAGGATGGGATAATATGGCTTGTCTACTACCAATAGAGGAGAATGGGGAAGATATATTCACCAAGGCTATTGCGAAGGACTTACTTTGAGTTCATCTTTAGAGACTTGGCATTGAATTTAGGATATAGTTCACTTGCGGATGGTGGACATTAGGAAGGAGGGTGCTAGATATGCTTAATATCTCATAAGATGCCAACAATGATCCGTGGTGTTCAAAGTCATAAGGACCTATATATAAGGAAAATCCATATGTGAGCCTAGACATTGGTTGGGTTTTCACTTGTATATTAGATGAGGTCTATGTGACCAAATGGAAAAAAATGTAACCTTTGTGGGTCTAGCCTTTGGATAAGATAGAGCCATTAAGTTGATAGGAATTTGAGGCACACTACATCGAGTTTGGCGTGTGGGAGTTATCAAGGACCCCCTATTTTGGGGTGCAAGGGCCGTGGAAGTGGCCCTTAGCTAGGGGTCTCACTTGGCTGGTTGTCCTCTCGATGGGGTTCAAGAATTGTTTATGAAGTTCCCCTTTTATTAATGAAATAAAAGGTGTTAATTTTGTAATAATGAAGATGTTATGTGTTTTTTTAAAAGAAACCTTTGTTAAATAATATTTAATAATATTATAAAGATATCAATAATTAATATACATTGCTTTTTATGGCTAGGTGTTTAAAGGCTTCGAGATGTGTCAATATTTTAGAATTTTTGAGCGTGAATGTAAAAAAGATAGCAAAAAGGATATCACGTTATTTTTAAGACTTTCTAGACTCTCTCTCTCTCTCTCTCTCTTTTTAAGTTGAGTTGGCACTTCTTAGATAGGTTAAAATCAATTCTGAAATAAGCATACAAAGCATGTTCTCATAATGAAGCAAACAAATAAATTGTTTTTTTCTTACTTTATTAAAAAAAAGATATAATTAGGAAGAACCAACATGATTTGACCTAAATAAGATTTAAAACATAAGTATTATGAAAGTAGTTGAACGTTACCAAAAGGCATAATTAAAAACTCATAGTATTATGAAAGTAGTTGAATGTTACCAAAAGGCATAATTAAAAACTCATAGGATTCATAACTTGTTCAAAATGCAATTTTGAAAATATCCTAAGCTCTAATTCTAACTTGATGAAAACCTTGCCTAAGGTTAGTCTTTGTAAAATACTTTTCAGCTTTATGTTAGTCAAACAACTCTTTTACATTGAAAAACAAGTTAAATAATTACCTTATTTGAATCTCTATCGATAATACAAAGATGTATCATGCTATCTTTCTTTTTCACTAGCAAAATGGGTAAATAATCATTGTTTTAAATGGTTTCCTTGATGCATCTATTAGCTGATATTTTTTACTTTGATAGGATTCTTTAATTAATACGTTAAAGTTGATCATTTATCTATATTGTCTAGTAGTGATGATAGAAGGTAGGCCTACTTTCGCATAATCAACTCAATGACGAAGTATAGCGGTAAATGGTAGGCAAGCAAATCTCACACAAACAACTAGCTCCTGCCGCATTGTGAATCGTATAGGCTGAAAAAATGATTTCCAAATCAAATGTGTGAGTCACCCATCATACAAATATCTCATTGCTTGATGGATCTCGCCCAAGCATAGCTAGGCAGGCTGGGCATCTCGACAGAGTGCTGCTTTTAACAAAGTGCAACATATGGTGGTATACCGACTTCTTTTTTATTATTTGGCATTTGCTAGGTGCTTTTTCATTGCTAGTAGGTTCCCAAATGCGGATGGTATAGGCCCTCCAATTTCCTCTTGACAGTGAGATCTACTCTTGGGATCTTATTATCGTTTTCTATATGGCTTGGCTAATGCTTAATTGGTTTTCATGTAGTTTTTTATTTTTAATGACATAGGTAATTATCCTTTATTGTTTGTTCTATAGACTGTTTTCCTCATTAGTTCAATTGCCTTTTAAAGATCTTGCCATTTTTATCTATAAAAATATATGTTTTTTATGCTTGTGAAGTGTGGCCAAGTGGTAAGGAAACGGGTTTTGATTTTGTCATTCAAAGGTTTGAATCTTTTTTGGTGGTTTATTCACTATTTCATCTATTTGATATATAGACATCTATAAAAATCGATAGAGATTGCCTTTTACATAGGTAGAGCTTTGCATGCCAAAAAAGAGTGATTCCTTTGCTTCACTATAATAAGGCATACACTTGCTACCATGACTAGCCAACCAACCAACACACTTGACCTTGGATTCCCCTTAAAGTTGCTCTGGAAAAACAAGATAAATTGCTTTATTTTGCTATGGTAAGGAAAAGCATGCCAAAACTTTATGTTAAACCTCCCCACATGATGGCAATCTGACTAGAAATTCTTGTTCCCCACATGATGGCAATCCAATTAGAAATTCTAGTTTTGATGAGCATGAGTGTTGTGGGCTGGCTAGTGAAACTCACTCGCCCACTACAAGACTATGCACATTACCGTGCCATATCAAATGGACCTATGACTTTGAGAGCATAAAGTACTCAGCTTTGACATTAGGGCTTGGCTAGGTAAATTATGAATTGTCAGATATATAAATTGTCGCTCAAAGAACCTTACGCTAGGAAAATTCAAAAACATGTAGGCATGTGTAATTGGTTTGATTGGCCGAGTGACTAGATGAGAGGGCAATCAATAGGATATTGTGTAACATTGTAGAGCCAAAACCAAGTGGCTAGCCTGGGGCTGTAAGGCCATCTCACATTCGGGGCCTCCTGACCTACATTAGGCAATAAGGGTGGATGGATGAAAGGAACATTGACAATCCTTCCTGACATAATGACTCATGGCCTTACCTCTGATTAACATAAATATGGCAACCATTATTTTACATTCAGCTATTGCTCGGTGAACTAGGAGTTGTTTCTTATTGTTCAATGACTATATAAAAATTATCTTAGAATGGATAATAGTAAAAATAATACTTGGGTGTATGGTTTTGTTGGTAGAGCATTGGAATTTTAACTCCCTAACATGGTACCTTTTTTAAGAATTTGATATATAATGTGGAAAAGGATAGAAAGTGGATGATAAAAAATGCCATCTACTAGCACTCCATAGCCATTGTCTGAACATATGCAATTTACCTAGCTATAGTAATTCAATTAAATCTTATTAGCTGCACGGATCCTTAACATTTGAAAATAAAATAATTCCATTTACTAGGGCCTTGCTTGTTCTATTTAGAAATGATTACAAAAGAGGGGAACTGAATCCCCATGAGTGGCCTCATTATCACCTCAAGATAGTGCTTCTACCATTTCGCCACTTTCATTGGTGGCTACTGTATGGATATTGATAAAACTAAACTAAATAATAACAATTACACCCATTGCAAATAATAATAATAATGAGTTGATAAAGATTCAAATCTTTTCCTTTCATCCTAGTTGGCTTCATATATGCTAAGCATATTCAGTTATTACTTGGTTCCTTAATAGACATATATGAACTAATAAAAGAGTGAAAAGGTTGGACAATGAGAAAGAAACATAGATAAATTAAAACCAACTACAAAATGTGGCAAATTTTTTAATGTCTTAATAAGATATTTAGGGCTTGATCAAATTAAAGCAAGCTCCATAAATAAAGAGCAGCTGGGCAGTTTCAAAAAATGATTGGATTACGCAAGCCAAGTAAGGAAAATTCCTATTGTACATTTCCTTTGTGATGAGAGCTTTGTTTGCTCACTTGGTGAAAATAGTAGACACGATAGACTCAAAATCTGTTCCATTATGAGTTATTGGTTCAAGTTCGATAGTGAGCATATTTTCCTATTAAGATGGGTAGATAAGATAAACGAAAGCTATGTCTCATTTTAATCTAATCTCCTTTTATATTTAGTCAAATCGATCCCAGACTTGCTTGGGTCTATATTACATTTAAAGGATCTTGCAAAGAGTCCCAAGGGCGAGTATAACTTGATAGGTTAGAGTGTCAGATGGTGAATCAAAAAACACGGGTTCAAATCCTGTTACTTGCCAAAAACATATTGTTTCGGCACCCTTGATTGCTATTAGCACACACAAAACATATTACACTGAAATGTTTTTAAGGGAAGCATGTACATTTTTAAAGGAATTGGCTACTCTTAAAGTACTAATATGGGTTTGTAGGGCCAATGTATATCCAATAAGCTAGTTTCATATTAATTTTCTTTATATATCTTTCTATTTATCTAATACTAAAAAGAATCATTTTTAAATAAAAAGGTTTTCTTTTCAAAGGGAAAAGGAATTGAAACCGATGGGTTGTGACTTTAAGATCTTTTACATTTTCTTGTCGTTCCTTCCAGCCTCTTTTATCTTTATTCACTTTATGGTTATCTTGTAGGGCCAGTTTACGAAATAACGTAATCTAAAACAAAAGAGATTCAAACCTTTGACAACATGGTTTGTAGCCATGTGTTTTAATCCCCTGGGGGGAGAGGGGAGGAAGTGAAATGGATGAGGATAAAAACGTGTCCTTTAGCAGGCTTGACATTACTGCTAGGTGATCTAAGAAAATTGCCCATCTTACCTTAACATACCAAGCTAGACAATCTAGCAAGGTGATGAACCAAGGCAAAGAAATTCCATCAAGAGGTGTGCCAACTTATATGACTTTAATAGTAAATAGAAAGAATGGCATCATTCTAGCTAGGCCATCAAAATCATTGATTTAACCATAAAATCAAATCTATCATGGATCTAGTTAAGGTACCATCTAATCTTACAGGGAAAAAATTATTCCAATAGCACCGATGGCTTTCTTAGTATGCACAAAATCCAACAATAACACGTAAAATTATTATTTAAGTTTGAGTCTTGCATTCGAAGAAAATGTTGTTGAACCCTTCTTACTTCAATCTTTCTGAACAAAACTACCGAATGGCTAACATCCTGTTTATCATACTATTCATTGTATATTCTTAATCTCTATTCCATATATTGTGATATTTGGTTTAAAGTTTAAACCAATTCTCATACCATCTAAACTACCGAATCCTAAACTCATTCTTTTATTGTTGAAGAAACACTGTCCTTGATGTTTTGACGGTTTCTTTAATTGCGATTGCAGTTTTTGATATTTATAGCAGCCAATTTTAATAGGGAGGGCTTATCAAGCCCTCATCTATACATGATGTCGGCCTAGCAAGTCAACATGTAACCATTTTTTTGGTGATATGCTTTAAAAATCGGTTTACCATAATCATACATACATAATCGGAGAGATAAGGGATAGATTGGTACATAATGTGAGATTATTGGATAATATCATAGCCTAATAGATAAAATCTACATGGTTTCTTTATTTAATAAAAGAAAATCCAAAGCCTCATTGTAACATGCCCGCTATTGGTTGTCCAAGCACATTTTAGCAGTCCATCAAGAAACGAATCTAAGTGTTGCTGCCCGTAGCACTCCCATGGAATGTCACTGGGTTTGTCGCCTAGGGTTTCCCGCGTACGCCTCACAATGGGACGTTTGCGGCTAAACCCACTAGGATCAACTTGAAACTTGAGTCCCTAGTGGTCAAGGTCTCCTGACAGCATTCTAGCGTCGGGTCCTAGACATTCTACTTTATGTAGAGTTACCCAATTCGAAGCAAATCCATACCCCACTTGGTTCAAGAAGAATGAAAAACGAGAGGGATGCGTCGCTCAACCTCTCTACCCATAGGGCATAATCCCATTCCGGTCCCCTAAAATGGCATGAATCGGGTTCTAACATTGCATTGCCTAAAGGTCAAACGACGGTAAAACCTTGTGAGAAGCCTCCCAGTTCTCTAGCCGTAGGGTGGACCCGTCAGGGTTTTGCCCCACCCACCAACTTCCCTCCATAGGTGTACTTTAGTTATCTAATTAGGCCCTATCACATTTATATGCGACATTTATAATCAACTTCCTTAATTAAGCCTTTTAGGGATCAGGGTTCGTTCATGTAATCTTATGGCACTGACACAAAAACAATTTCAGACAGGTTCCTTGGAAGTAAACTTAATATTAGCATTTTAACTACGATACAAGTCTTGTTCAAAAGGGAAAATTTCTACAATCCATGAGGATGAATCTTATTTCCTCCGCCCTTGCACTAGTAACAGGACCCTTGATGATCTATCTCGAGTCACGCAGATTGTTTGAGTAGGAACCGGAGGTAGGGAATTT
The DNA here is from genome assembly GCF_053477565.2 of Lygodium microphyllum. Taxonomy (NCBI): domain Eukaryota; kingdom Viridiplantae; phylum Streptophyta; class Polypodiopsida; order Schizaeales; family Lygodiaceae; genus Lygodium; species Lygodium microphyllum. Next base: position 121,142,155 of record NC_141146.1, read on the forward strand.
AGGGCCAGAGCCCCCCTTGGCATCCAAGCATCCTCCTATGTTCAAGCCAACCCCTGGAGAGACCTCTCATCGTGGGTTCGGTCCATGTTCCTATCATGGCTATTTAGAACCCCCTTGGCTAGGGTTGGCGGCCAGTTGGGGGTGGTTTGATGTGCCCTCCAAAAGTTCTCAACTTGATTCATTATTCCCATTTCTTTTATGAGTTTGGGGTCATACAATCTTTTTTACAAGCGGTGTTCCTAAATTTACAAGCACAAATAAGGATGCATGCGAGTGCTTGGGACATCTGCTAAGGTGGAGTCCCTATCTTTGACGCTTAGTGTTTGTCCTTCTTGCCTTGGCATAAATTTTCAATATCCTTTGAGGGATAGAGAATACCTTCCTTCCAACCCCACTCCTATGTGATAGGAGCGAGAAATTATGCAATTGGATCTATATCCAATAGTTCCTGGATGATAGCCATCCTATCTTGCTGGCCCTTAGTCGACCCTTAGTCCAGGGTTCTTTTCTTGGGGAAACGACACTCGAATTTTCTTGTATTAACATAAAGTTGTATCATGGTTAAAGGCGATATCTCTAAGGTTTTTTTGGCTTTATCGCAGCCAGATTCAGGATAGAGACCAATGAGTGGTTCACTTGTCTCAAGGTCAACCTATGAATGTAACAATAGTTTGACTCATTTACTTTCAAACCCTAAATAAGTTAAGCCCTAGCCTTATGAATCATATAGGATTCATCTTATTGAACTACCTTGAGCAATTAAGTTTAGCACTTCATATGCACGTCTTATATCTATCTTTAAGATAAATCCCTAGCAGTGCAACTGAAACTGTCCATGATGCCATGCAATCTAGATGCCAGTCTTTCCTAAGACGATGATGTAATGCGGAGCTTCTACTCTTGGGAATTCATTTCAATGCACTTATGCAAAACATAAATAGAGACTTGTATTTTTCTTTTGTGCAAGGAACATGAAGTCATTAGGCCTAATGCAAATGCGAGCTACTTCTCTTTAAAGGTTTACAGGAAACTAATAGTTAGCTTAGTATTGCACAACCCAACCACACTTCACAGTTTTCATGGCAACCCATGATAATCATGAACTTGATTCAAGCCTTTACACCTACCTTTCTAATTTTGCAAAATTTGCGATGCAAAAAGTATGATTTTTTCCTAATGATGACTATGCTTTATCATTTTGATAACCCATTTTTCAATTTCTTTTGCCTTCAAGCATGCCAATGCTAGTGCATAAATCCAATGCACTACGAACACAATCAATAAAGTCCTTGATTTCAGTGTGCACCAATGCGTAATATTTTGTGCAAGTTGTTCATTCTGAAACATGCCAGAGTGCAATAAAACACAATTTCCAACATGATTGAATAATGCAACCTAATTGGTGGTTAGTTGACATAGATTTTTGCCAGAATACTTGTCCCTTACCAATGAAATCGATCTACGTTTTTAAGAGTTTCCATCAAAGTAGGATCTATGAGATGCACCTGGTTACCAAGTGTCGCGATGCCTTGTTGAGAACTCCATTGGTTAAAGCGAGATTCATGCTTGATGGGACCTTACTTTGCTTGGGAGCCATCGTATAGTTCGGCTTTCTCTTCATGGCTACGCACCTGGACTACAAGGGAGTTGACTCCTTGTGGAAGAAAATTGACCGTGAGAACCCTCTCAAAGAGGGGGGGGAAAGGGGAAGCTTGAAAGCCTCCAAGGGAAATTTCCCTTTCTCTATCTTCTCTCTCTCTCTCTCTCTCTCTCTAGACTGATAGTAGGGGAGGGTAGTGGTAGTAAGTCTCATCCTTCTTATGCCTAAGGGGGATTTTATAGTGGTATTTAGGGGGGAAAATAGTATGGTATGGAGCCCCCCTACCATCAGGGCGACTAGGTGTATGGTGGAGGGGGAGAGAATGCTGCCATGCAAAGTATGGTGGAGGGGGAGAGAAGGGTTAGTTGATGCCTCCTCACTCTAGGTTGTCCCGTCCTCCCACAACAGCCATCAACCACCACCACACAGCTTTTCCTCCACCTGCCATCCCATCTTGTCATATCCCATGGTAGCCCCCTCTCCATCCACTAGTTGGAGGCGTGAGTAAGGGGGGCGTTTATTATTTTTTCTTTAAAAAAAGTTTTTGTTAATTTTAAAAGGGGGGTCATTCGGTGGGGGGGAGAATATTAGATCCTTTTCCCTTAAGGAATCGAGATGTTCTCATCTCAAAAGGAATTGGAGGTATTGTTGGTTGAGAGTACTCTCGTCAATCCATGTTGCATCTTCTTTTGGAAAGTCCTTCAACTGGATGAGGTACTCCTTGAGAATTCTAATCCTCAATCTCTTTTCTCAAATGTCTAGGATTTTATCTGGCCAAAGCTCAAGGACTCCTTGGCTTGGCATTAGAACTTGTTGATCATTGAGTACATGGCTAGGATTGGATACATATTCCTTTAGTAGGCTAACATGAAATACATTGTGAACCTTTACATTCTCAGGGAGTTGGAGTTTGTAGGCATTGGGCCCTAGGCACTTGAGGATCTTGTGGGGACCGAAATACCTTGAACTCAGTTTTTTAAATTCTCCCAATGACAAGGAACTCTTCTTGGGTCATACTCAAGAAAAACCATATCTCCCTCATTGAAGAGTCACTCTTGTCTATTTAGATATGCATAGGCTTTCTGCCTATCCTTGGCGGCTCTAATGTATTGTCTGATGGCCTTAACTTGCTCGAGCATTTTCTTGGAAGCTTCTACCCTTAAAGTAGGATTTGAAAAGTTCAATGGAGTATGGAAATCATGCCCATACAGTTCTTGAAAAGGTGTCATTTGAATGCTTTGTTGGTAGGAAGCATTGATGGCAAACCCTACCAATGGTAGATATTGGATCCATTTCCTAGGTTCACCGAAAACAATAATATCTAAGTATATCTTCAATGACTTGGTTGACCCTCTTTGTTCGGCCATCAGTTTGAGGGTGATAGGCTATATTGAAACTGAGTTGAGTCTCAATGGCCCCAAATATCCCTCTATAGAAGTGAGATGTAAGAGGGAGTCGAGGTCACTAACGATCCTTTTAGGAAACACGTGGAGTCGGAATATCTCCTTGATGAATAATTTGGCAATATCTAAAGCTTTATAGTTTGTCTTGACTGGAACGAGGTGTGCAACCTTCGTGAGCATGTCTACTATAACCATAATTGAATTGTAGCCTCCTTGCACTGAAGGTAACCCAACAACAAAGTCCATGCTGATGAGCTCCCACTTCATTTGGGGGATGTCAAGAGGTTGCAGCTTCCCAGGCATCTTGACATGTTTTGCCTTAATGCGCTAGCAAGACAAGCATTCTGTGATATATTTGAGAATGTCTCCCTTAAGCCTTCCCCAATGGTAGCTCTTTCTGACCACGTTGACGGGGTCTTGACATATCTAGGACGGTGTGAAAAGAGGAAGTCATGTGCTTCCCAAAGTATTCTCTGTTTGAGTTTATTTCTCGAGGGTATGCATAATCTTGTCCTAAAATGACAAGTCCCTCATTCACGGATAATTCTTGATATTTGACCTTAAGTCTGGGGTTTTGGTCCTTTTTTGAAATTTCCTTAATCATCTCTAGATATTTTGGGTCATATTCTTCCTGAGCTAGTTCAAGGATAGGGTTCCTTAATCATCTCTAGATATTTTGGGTCATGGCTAGCTTCTTCCTAAGCTAGTTCAAGGATAGGGTTGCTAGGCATTGACACCATAGTTGCCAATGACTTCACCATTGAGGGTTCCTCCATGATAAGAGAGTTGAGGGTTCATCATCTTTCGGGTCCCAGCAAGTACACTTCCACTCAAACCTTTCACAAAAGATCATGGTCGGTTGATGGTGGACCCCGTGAAGGGGATCCCACTTGTTAGGTTCCTTGCACCACCATGGGTTTGCCACCCACCGGCTCTCGTACATGTTAGACTCCTTGGTCTGTGTTTCAAGATGGCTTGGATGGAAAGCCCAGAGCACCAGTGTCCCGAGCGTGCAGGTGCAGAGGCCGCCACAAGTGGTGCACGCTTTGTTCCTCAGTCGACGCGATGGCATCATCGAGCCATCTAAAGCCCGCTCTTGTCCTGTTGCACCGTCCCATGTTGACCAGCACCCTGCATTGAGCGGCGGACCAATTCGCACTGTTTCACATTCGATCGGGCCACACCCACGGCCTCCATTCGCTTCCCTCCTAGCAATTCCAAGCACTTTTTGGCTCTCTTTTCAAAGTCCTTTTCATCTTTCTCTCACAGTACTTGTTCGCTATTGGTCTCTTGCCCATATTTAGCCTTGGATGGAATTTATCACCCACTTAGGGCTGCATTTCCAAGCAGCCCCACTCATCGACGGTGCCTCGTGGAGCAACAGGGTTCGAGCTCGATGGGGATCTCACCCTCTCTGATGCCCCTTTTGAGGGGGACTTGGGCTCTATTCACTGTAGAGGAATGCCTCTCCAGACTACAATTCAAACACCTTGCGACTTAGGGATTCAATGACCACATTCTCTTTGCCAGGTTGATACCTATAATCTCAAAATCATACTCCTGCAAAACTTCAATCCATTGACATTGCCTCATGTTGAGGTCAATCTGGGTGAATATCCATTTAAGGCTCTTATGGTTTGTGACCAAAGAGAACTTGTTACCAAGAAAGTAATGTCACCAAAGTTTGAGAGCATGAATCACTGCTAGCAGCTCCAAGTCATATGTGGCATAATTCCATTCATGGGTTTTTAGCTTCCGTGAGGAATAGCCTATATAGGATGACCTTCTTGCATTAGTACACAACCCAACGCAAGTGAGCTACCATCATGACAACTTCAAATTCCTTGCTTCAGTTAGGGAGCTTCAGAATTGGTGCTGTCACCAAGCTATGCTTGAGTTGCTTGTTTAGAGGAGAGCGTCCACACTATGGCAACTTGCTTTTTCAGCAAATTTATGAGGGGTGATGTGATTAAAGCATAGTCTTTAATGAAGATCCTGTACCAACTTGTTAATCCAAGAAAGCTATGCACTTCTTTAATAGTAGCTGGTGGGGACCACTCTTGGACATTCTTAACCTTTCTAGGGTCTATAGGGATTCCATTATTCAATCATGTTGGAAATTGTGTTTTGTTGCACTCTGGCATGTTTTGAAACGAACAACTTGCACAAAAGATTACGCATTGGTGCACACTGAAATCAAGGAATTATTGATTATGTTCGTAGTGCAGTGGATTTATGCACTAGCATTGGCATGCTTGAGAGGCAAAAGAACTGAAAAATGGGTTATTAGAATGATAAAACATAGTCATTATTAGGTGGAAATCATATTTTTTACATCATGAAATTTTCAAAATTAGAAAGGTAGGTGTAAAGGCTTCAATAAAGTTCATGATGATCATGGGTTGCCTTGAAAACAGTTAAGTATGGTTGGGTTGTGCAATACTAAGCCGATTATTAGGCTCCTATAAACCTTTAAAGAGAAGTAGCTTGCATTTGCATTAGGCTTAATGACTTCATGTTCCTCACATTTAAAAAAAATACAAGTCTCTATTTATGTTTTGCATAAGTGCATTGAAATGAATTCCCAAGAGTAGAAGCTCTGCATTGCATCGTCTTAGGAAAGACTGGCATCTAGATTGCGTGGCATCATGGACAGTTTTAGTTGCACTGCTAGGGATTCATCTTAAAGATAGATATAAGATGTGCATATGAAGTGCTAAACTTAATTTCTCAAGGCAGTTCAATAATTTGAATGCTATATGATACGTAAGGCTAGGGCTTAACTCAACTTATTCAGGGTTTGAAAGTAAATGAGTCAAACTATTGTTACATTCATAGGTTGACCTTGAGACAAGTGAACCACTCATTGATCTCTATCCTACATCTGGCCACGATAAAGCCAAAACAACCTTAGAGATATCGCCTTTAACCATGATACAAATTGATGTTAATACAAGAAAACTCGACTGTTGTTTCCCAAAGACAAGAACCCTGGACTAAGGGCCATCAAGCTAGGATAGCTACCATCAGGGAACTATCAAATATAGATCCAATTGCATAATTTCTTACTCCTATCACATAGGAGTGGGGTCGAAAAGAAGGTATTATTTATCCCTTGGAGGATATTGGAAATTGATGCCAAAGCAAGAAGGACAAATGCTAAGCATCAAAGATAAGGACTCCACCTTAGCAGATGTCCCGAACACTCGCCTCCACCCTTTTTTGTGCTTGTAAATTTAGGAGCACCACTTGTAAAAAATATTGCTTGATCCCAAACTCATAAAAGAAATGGGAATAATGAATCATGTTAAACTTTTGGAGGGCGCGCCAAGTTACCCCCAGCTAGCTGCCAACTGTAGCCAGGGGGGTTCCAAATAGCTGTGGATGAGAACGTGGACCGAACCCGCCACGAGAGGTCTCCCTGCAGGTTGGTTTGAACGTAGAAGAACTCTTGGATGCCAGGGGGGCTCTAGCCCTAAATTCCCTGCCTCCTTACTCAAACAATCTGCATGACTCGAGATAGACTCTCAAGGGCCCTGTTATTAGTGCAAGGGCAAAATCCTGGAGGAAATAAGGTTCATCCTCACAAATTGCAAAAATTGTCCCTTTTGAACAAGATTTGTATCTTAGTTAAAATGCTAATGTTAAGTTTACTTCCAAGGAATCTGTCTAGAATTGTTTTTGTGTCAGTGCCATAAGTTTACGTGAATGAACCCTGTTCCCTAAAAGGCTTAATTAAGGAAGCTGATTTTAAATGTCACACATAAATGTGATAGGGCCTAATTAGATAGCTAAAGTGCGCCTATGGAGGGAAGCAAGTGGGCGGAATCCTGATGGGTCCGCCCTACGGCGGGGTGGTCCTAGAGACTGGGAGGCTTCTCACAAGGTTTTACCGCAGTGCGAGGTTAGAATCCGATTTATGGCATTATAGGGGACTGAAATGGGATTATGCCCTACGGGCAGAGAGGTTGAGCAACGCATCCTTCTCGTTTCTCATTCTTCTTAAACCGAGTGCGGTATGGATCTGCTTCAGATTGGGTAACTCTGCATAAAGTAGAATGTCCAGGACCCGATGCTAGAATGTTATCAGGAGACCTTGACCACTAAGGACTCAAGGTTCAAGTTGATCCTAGTGGGTTTGGCTGCGACCATTCTGTTGCGAGGTGAACTCGAGAAACCGTAGGCAACAAAACCTGTGACATTCCATGGGAGTGTTGGGTGGCGATGCTTAGATTCGTTTCTCGATGAACTGCTAAAGCATGCTTGGACAGGCAATAGGTAGGCACATTAGAGTTGGTATCAAAGCGACCAATGATTGAAACAATTAGAATAGATTAGGAAGAGTGAAATGATGTTTTCAATATAAATTGTTTTCTTTTTACTCACTTGTGGATTGTTGCCGTTTCCAGACTTACGAGGCATGGAGCAGGTTCCTCGTATTTCATATCATGTTGAGGATAGATATGAACTCTTCAAGCTATCATAGATGGTCCAATATGATGGGGATCCTAGATCGGCTCTACAACCTCTCACCGCTCTATGTGGAAAGGCATTGGACTTGGAGCATGGGATATTGCTACATAAATGCCAACTGACTCACCTATCTTCAAAAAAATCTAAAGATGTTAAAATGAATGGAGGACTTAAAGATTATGAAGTTATTCATCTTCCATGAGGCTTGTGTGAACTCCATCCTACATATTAGACACTGGCAAGTAGAACAAAACTGCTACATCTACGAGGAGGTGGTTAAAGTCTTACCAGCAGATAGAATTAAAGTAATGGGGTGAAACAAACGTCATGGCTATAAAAAATAGGGATTTCCTTAACTTCCCATGGCTTATCGCTTTTCCCCCAGTCCATACTACTATTTTGTCCCTATAGCTGAATCCAATGGGGAATTATTAACGTGGCCTTGATGTAAGTCCTTGAAAAAAAATCATCTCACTCAGTCTCTATCTATTCCCGAACAATTGTACTTGAGGCTTACGCTTCCCTAAGGTTAAATAAAAATTCTATGTTCATTCGATTTGTTGCATAGTAGCGATGGAAAATATGTGCACGTTGATTTAACTTGTATAGGTATGTGTAAATGCAATCCTAACACAGAAAGTTTAAATTGGTAACTAGATACAACCCCAAGCACACATCCAGAATCATGTTTCTGCACTAAGCTCGGTAGAGGCACAAGAGAATAAGTTTCTTCTCAAACAAATTAAACCACCAGAATTCGACGGAAAAGAGAAGGCTGTTGAAGCTTATGCCAAAATATGGATTAAATCCATGGAGGATTATTTCAGTGCGGCTGAAACAAAACCTGTGAACCAAGCCATGATTGCCAAGCTCGAGCTCATCGGTGAAGCTAGACTATGGTGAAAGTAATGGTGTAAAGACCAAGCAGTCACGAAAAGCACAATAACTTGGGACTAATTAAAGGAAGTAGTGCATGAGGAAAGGTACATGCCACTTGCGTACAGAACTCAGAAGATGAATGAGTACAGTTGGGCATGTCTTTGGAGGCGTACTACTCGAAATTTGTATCATTGCTGAAATATGCCTTGACAATGAGTATTCCCCAACAAGTCTCGAAGTTATGTGATGGGCTGAACCCACCAATGAGCACTCGGTTGGAATCAATGCATCCATCGGATTTGCAAGATGCATTGATAAGAGCAGGACCTATTGCCCAAGAACTCCAGCCGAAGTCCAGATCTTGGTCTTACAAAGACCAAAAATTTGTCTCCTTGGTGAAATACGGCCCGACAATGAGTATCCCCCTACAAGTCCAACAGAAGTCTAGACCTTGGTCTTGCAAAAACCATAAGTTCATCTCCTTGCTGAAATATGCCTCGACAATGAGTATCCCCCAACAAGTCTCAAAGTTCTGTGATGGGCTGAACCTACAAATGAACACTCGGTTGGAATCAATTCGTCCTTCAAATTTCCAAGATGCATTTACAAGAGCAGGACCTATTACCCAAGAAGTCTATCCGAAGTCTCAGTCGAAGTCCAGACCTTGGTTTTACAAAGACCAAAATCCAGGGGTGTTGAAAGCTCAAAATAAAAGGGCACAAGGACAGAGTCAAGGACAATGGAAGAAGCCGAGAGCAAATGCAATCAGTGACTTTGTCCCCACTCAAAGAAGTGATCAAACCATGTGTTGTTTTCATTGCAATGGACTTGGGTACTTCAAAAGGGAATGTCCCAAACTGGGCAGAGATTCTCATCAAGGAAAATTCGGTGGCAAATCTAGGGCTACCCATGGCTACGGTCATGCAACATTGGGAAGGGATAAAACTTCCAAAATATATTACCATTAAAGGAATCAACGAAGAAGAAGATCTGTCCATGGAAGCTGAGATTGAGAGGGCAACCGTTCATGTCGCTTTCCATAAAAAGGGACCGAACTACCAATTCTCGGTGATTCAAACACCATAGGACTACCAGGGGTAAGAAATTCAAAATCCTGATTGATTGTGGTAGCACTCATTCTTTCATTTCACCAGTCTGTGCAAGAAGGTTAGAGGGATAACCACTATAGTTGCACCCACTTTGCTTGTTGAACTAGCAAACGGGTGATAAATCACTTGCACTAGATAAACTACTAAGGTGGAATTCCTACTCGGAAACAAGTCCACATCTATTAAGTTCAGGGTAATGAATCTAGGAGTCCATGAATGCCTACTCGTGACGGATTGGCTAATCCCCAATTATGCTCACAGTCATTGTGGAAAGGGTCAAGTCTCCTTTCAGAATCCTAAGGGTGAGCTAGTTACAACACATGGAGAAGCAGGTAAACCAAAGATCCAACTAGCTAAGGCAACGTGAATAGTTCAAGGAATAAGGAAAGGATTACTCGTCTACTTGATCAAGCTAAACAAACTAGATCAGGTAGAGGACAACAATGAAGAACCATGATGGTTAAAAGAATATGTGGATGTGTTCTCAGAAGAATTGACTAAATTACCACCGCCTAGGGAAGTGGATCATGAGATTAAGCTAATTCTAAGAGCTGCATGAATTGCAAAAAGGCCCTACAAGATGTTCATTCATGAAGCTATTGAGTTAAAGGAAAAACTCAAACAGTTACTCGACCAAGGGTACATATGCCCCAGTAGTTCTCCTTGGGGGGCTCCAGTCTTGTTCCAAAAGTAGAAGGATAGTACACTTTCACTTTGCATCCATTATAGAGGCCTGAACCAAGTAACCTTCAAGAATAAGTAACCCATTCCAAGGATACACGAGTTACTCGATCAATTGTAGGGAGAGAAAATCTTCCCCAATATTGATTTGAGGTCACGATACTATTCGATGCATGTAAAAGAAGAGAATATTCCTAAGATGGCATTCAATACCAGATATGGTCATTTTGAATTCACAGTAATGTCTTTTGGATTGACTAATGCCCCTACCACCTTTAACAAGCTAATGCAAGGCATTTTTAGACCATATCTCGCTTACTTGGTACTCGTCTTCTTTTATGACACCTTGGTTTATTCGAAGTAAGAGGAGGAACATGAATACCAAGTTTGCATCGTCCTTAAGACCATGATGACTCATTAGCTCTATGCTAAGAAGAAAAAGTGTGCCTTCCTCAAAAGGCAGATTGAATATCTTGGATTTATTGTGTCAAATGAAGGTGAAGATCCATTTAAGGCTTTTATGGTATGTGACCAAAGAGAACTTGTTACCAAGCAAGTAATGTCACCAAAGTTTTAGAGCATGCATCACTGCTAGCAGCTCCAGATCATGGGTGGCATAACTCCATTCATGGATTTTTAGCTTCCGTGAGGAATAGACTATGGGATGACCTTCTTGCATTAATACACATCCCAATGCAAGTGAGCTAGCATCCGTGACAACTTCGAATTCCTTGCTTAAGTTAGGAGCTTTAGAATTGGTGCTATCATACCAAGCTATGCTTGAGTTGATCAAAACTTGCTTGTTCAGAGGAGGGTATCCACACTATGGCAACCTACTTTTTCAGCAAATTTGTGAGGGGTGTTGCGATTAAAGCATAGTCCTTAATGAAGATCCTATACCAACATGTTAATCCAAGAAAGCTATGCACTTCTTTAATTGTAGCCGGTGGAGACCACTCTTGGACATCCTTAACCTTTCTAGGGTCTATAGAGATTCCTTCATTTGATACAATAAATCCAAGATATTCAATCTACCTTTTGAGGAAGGCACACTTTTTCTTCTTAACATAGAGCTTATGAGTCGTCATGGTCTTAAGGACGATGCGAACTTGGGATTCATGATCCTCCTCTTACTTGGAATAAACCAAGGTGTCATAAAAGAAGACGAGTACCAAGTCATCGAGATATGGTCTAAAAATGTCTTCCATTAGCCTGTTAAAGGTGGTAGGGGCATTAATCAATCCAAAAAACACTATTGTGAATTCAAAATGACTATATCTAGTATTGAATGTTGATGAAGGAAATTCGGTATGGCAGTCTCTATACTATGCCAAACTCTCTTTTGCCACAAAGTGAATGAGGTAAGGGCACCACCTAGTCATGGAAGAGCGGACTAGGAAGCTATGCAAGAGGGAGAGGAGCTTGTGAGGGAGAAGAGAGGAAAACTAAGAGAGAGAGAGAGAGAGAGAGAGAGAGAGAGAGAGAGAGAGAGAGAGAGAGAGAGAGAGAGAGAGAGACTATAATAAATAGATGAATCAATAAAACTTAAGAGGGCACAAGAGATGGAGAACCCTCAAGACATAACCAATATACACAATATGGACACCAAATAGCATGAGCTTATTACATTGTAGAGCATGCATAAGCTATAGTAAGGGAATGAACTACATAAGCTCATGAGAGAGAATGGGGAAGGCTCAATAGGGCTGAAGAAGGACTCTTGGCTCTCTCTTGGAAATGACAAAGGAGAAGGCCTCTTTATATAGGCCTTGAGGGTGTTTAGGGAGAAGGTTAAGATATAATAGGAATTAACACTACCAAAGCTACATTAAGGCGGTTCCACCAATGTGGAAGCTCAATCTAGATGTTTTGTTGACTAATTTTGTACTTAATCAAGTTCCATCATAGGTGAGTTTAGGGAGGAGATTAAGATAGAATAGGAATTAACACCACCAAAGCTACATTAAGGCGGTTTCACCAATGTGGAAGCTCCATCTAGATGTTTTGTTGACTAATTTTGTACTTAATCAAGTTCCATCATAGGTGAATTTTCTCCATTCTCCCCCCATAGCTTGAGTCTAAGAGCTTTCCTATAAAAAAATATAGAGAATCTTCATAGAATAAGATCATATCTAGCAATTATGGAGAGAGATGGTGAGAATTCATACATTACTACTACAATTAAGGATGATTTGAGGGTGATTTAGAAAGGGAATTCTAATGGTTTATTAGCTTGAGAGAGAGGAGAAGAGAGGGAAAAGGGTTGGGAGTCTAATGAATGATGTTTTATGGAAGTGTTAAGTGTGGGGAAGAAAGTGGGGTGTGTATAAAATTGGGAGGTGGTCTCCACCGTAGTTGAAAAAAGTTGGCGTCCACCATTTTGGCCATATCTCCCGACTCGTAGCTCCAAAAAAATATAAAAAATACCAGCTGAAACTTCAGCTCACACGCTACAACTTTCATGTTGAAAAGTTTTTTTTGAATCAGAGAGGAAGTATTTTTAAAAAATCTTACAAAATCATGTGCCTGATTTTTCTTCCATTAATGCTTCCAAGAAGGGTCCCATTTGTTTGAATTATCATAAGGCTCCAAAGCCATGACATTATGAGTATCACATGCCCTTTGGATGGCTCCAAATCCATTTCATGTCTTTTCTTTTCACATTACACATTTTCCCTTCACCTTCTCCATTGATCTTTACCTCCCCTTGGTAAACTGGTCCACGAAATATTTCCATCTAGTGATTTCTTGGATTTCCCAAGAGGTTGTTCCCACCCTCTTCTTTATTTCAAACCTCCAAATATACAAAAAATAAACGAAGTGTTAGTTAAATATTTTTTTGTGATTTATATACCCCCCCCAACCTGGCTAGAGGTATTTATGCCTCTAGACACTCTTTGGTATCTTAAGCTGACCCCACCCTGATGTGATAGGGTTTTAAGCGCCATCCATTTACTCTAGTCTTGTGTACTTTTCCCTCAATGTCTTGAAGTTTGTAGGAGCCATTGTTGAATTTTTTGGTGACCCAAAATGGTCCCTCCCACCGGTAGAGAAACTTGCCATCCTTTCTTTTATCAAAGCGATTGTCATATCGAAGCACTAAAGATCCCTCCTTGATGTTTTTATGTGTTAGCTTCTTGTTGAACTTTTCTCTACACTTCTCAGCTTCCTGGGAGTAGTGGTTGATGGCTTCTTCACGATCCAATTGTAGCCTCTCTAGGTCCAATAATCTTTGATATAACTTCTCCTTTTGAGAGCCTACTGTGCCACCTAATACCCGAAGGATAGCTAATTTCACCTCAATAGGCAAAATAGTATCTTGTCCATAAACTAGATGAAAAGGTGTGAACCTAACATGGTTTTGAAGGAGGTTTTGTAAGCTCCTAGAGCACTAAGATGCTTGTCCCAATCTCGGGGCCTTGAATGTACCTGTTTGCTGATAATTTTACAAATCATTCCATTTACCTTCTCCACCAATCCATTGCATTGAGGGTAGTAAGGGGTAGAGTGTCGTCATTGAATATTTAGCTTTTGCATGAGTTCACCCATCACATTAGCTCTAAACCCTGGTCCTCTATATGATAGTATTTCAAGAGGGGTAGCAAACCTACAACAAATGTGGTCAAAGATGAATTTACTCACTTCCTTAGCAATGATTCTTCTAGTTGGCATAGCCTCGGCCCATCTAGTCATGTAATCTACCCCCATGATAATGTACTCTTTTCCTGATGGAGTGCATGGTAGAGGCCCTATGGCATCAATTTCCCACTTCTCAAAGGGTCCATAGACCTTGATTGGGGTTTGGGGTTCTGCTATGAGCCGTCGTGGTCCTGATTTTTGATATTCTTCACATGTTTGACACCAATATTTGACATCTTAGTCTAGACTAGGCCAAGTAAAACCGGCTTGTAGAACCTTTCTACTTGTGATGTTGTGTGCAAAGTGGCCTCCATACACATCATCATGGCAAGATTTTAAGATTTCTTCAATTTTCCATTTTGAAGGCACTTTCCTAAGCACACCATCCTTACCACGACAATACAAACTATCATTTACCATGTGATATCTTGTAGCCTTTCGAGCTAGCCACTGTCTTTCTCCCTTAGTCAGGTGTTTGGGAGCTTCTCCTTGCTCTAAGAGGTGTAGAATATCTTCTAAGTCTTCCTTGCCTTGCTAAAGTGGGAGTTTGATAGCCACTGCTCCCACCATTGACTCATTTAGCTTTGATGATGCTAGATGGTTGACATTCTTGTTCTGGTCTCTTAGCGCATGATGTACTTGTGCCTCCCTAAATCTTCTCATAAGAGATTTGGCCTCTCTCATTTTACTAGAGAGGTTTGTATTTTTGCATGCCCATGTACCTTGCATCTGCCTTACCAATAGCATGGAGTCTCCAAAAGCATTCAACCTCTCGATTGAATTAATAAGATACCAACAAAGACCATGAATTAAAGCTTGATATTCTGCCTCATTGTTAGAGTGGACACCTTCCAAGATGATTCCTTCACCATAGATTTTCTCTCCTAAAGGAGAGAAAACAACAATGCCTGCGGCTGCCTTATCCTTAGTTCTCTTGCATGCACCATCAAAGTAGAGGCTATAAGCATCTACAAGAGTCTTTATGGATGGGGGTGGTGGAAGGTCCTTTCTTTTCACCCTGAGATTTTTCTCATAGCACATGTTTGTCAGAATATCAGCCATGCATGCTCGAGTTGTTTTTTCAACCTGCAATGTATAATCAAACTCTTGAAATCGGACCACCCAATTTGCTATTTTGTCAGAGATTTCCATATGTTATAGTGCATAGGGAAACATATCCTCCATAGTGATGATCACAAACCTCATTGGAAGCAAATATGGCCAAAATTTGGTTACTGCAAACATGAGGGCCAACCCTAGTTGTTCCATGGAAGTGTAAACCTTCTTTGAGGCTTTCATGAGGTGGCTGGCAAAATACACATGCCTCATGAAGGATGTTTTTGGATCTTTTTGTAGGAGAGCAGCACCAATGGCCTCTTCTCCCATGCTAGGGTTTACAAAGAATGTTTCTTCCCAACAAGGTTGGAGGATTATAGGAAGTGACCCCAACATTTTCTTTATCTCCTTAAAATGTCCTTCACTTTGTTCACTCCATACAAGTGTTTCTTGGCGTGTCAGTTGTTACAGGGGATATATGGCCTGAGAGTAAGTGCATAAATCTATCCAAATATCTTAGCTTTTGTAAGAAAGAGACTAATTGTTTGATGGAGGTTGGGGAAGGTAGACCTAGCAATGTTTCTACCTTTTTTGGATCTACCTCAACTCCTTCAATTGACACTACATGCCCTAGTAGTGTAACCTTGCTTTCCCCAATGTGACATTTATCCTTATTTAGTTGTCCACCCAACCTAGCTAAGCGAGTAAATCCTTGTGTAGATATATGTTCCTTGAGCTGTAAATACAAAAGTCATCTATGAAAACCCTTATGGACTTACCAAAGTAAGGTTGGAGGACCATATTCATGAATCGTTGAAAGGTTGCTGAGGCATTTGTGAAACCAAAGGGCATGACCTAAAAGGCAAAACAGCCCCATGGTGTGATGAAAGTGGTCTTCTTTTGATCCTCCTCTGCAATGCGAATCTGGAAGTAGCCAAAGTAGCCATCACACACTGTATACCGCTCATGTCCCACTACTTCATTCAAGATTTCATCCTGAAATGGGAGAGGGAAGTGGTCCCTCTTTGTTGCAGCATTTAGTGGCTTGTAATCTATGCATACGTGCCACTTATCATTTTTCTTTGGCCTCACTACTACTGGGGAGACCCATTCTGAATCTTCCACTGGGTATATGAATCCTCATTCAAGAGTCTCTTCACCTCCGTCAACAGTGCATCCTGTTGCACAACTCCCAGTCTTCTCAATCTTTGTACTACAGGTTTCCTTCCTTCTTTGAGTTGGATGTGATGCTTCACTGCAGTGACACCTGTAATGTAAGTATAATAAAAAATAAATAATGATGTATGCTTCTTGAGAACATTCACATAACCCTCCCTTTCTTCATCCTTTATATCCTTGGATATCATTTTATCTAGGCTAGCATCCCACATGTCTTCTCCTTGGATTCTTGGGTTGTCTTCTGATGAGGTAGGTTCCTTTAAGGTGACGCCCATAACTTCGAGAGTGCTATCACTCTCTCCACTTGAACTCTCTTCTTCTTCTACCGATGAGGAACATCCACTTGAGCTCCACTCATCGGTAGACGTTTCTAGTTCAAGGTTCTCTTGACGCCCACTCTTCAAGTTGTAAACCACCTTTTGATTGTGGCCACCTATCTTACGTGGCCTCAACTCCAAATCCCTTGTTGCCCAATCTTGCCTAGCTCTAATGCCCATAAGCCAAGGTCTCCCTAGGATGAGGGGATATCCTTCTCCCTTTACTGGCATCACATAAACATCCAATACTGCAGTGATTCTAAAAATAGAAACTCTCAAAGCTTTCACTACATCCACACATGTGACCGCATCATTGTTGGCCATCTTTGCCCTAAAGGTTGAGGATTCCATTACTTCTAAGCCTAATTGATGCATAATCTTTTCTGTCATGACACAAACCTCTGCTCCACTATTGATGTATGTTTTTCAAATTTGTTGACCTTTGATTTGAGCCTCCACTAAAGGCACTATATCTTTGAGGCCATATGCCTTGATTGCACTAACCATTTTACCTTGCCTTGCTCTTGTGCTTACCATTTTTGACCATTGTTGTCGTAGCTTTGGAGAGGCATGAAGTAGTTGTGGCCAAGTAATTTTTGGCCCTTGAGAGCTCACATCTGCTATCAGATCATAAGGTTCTGTCCGAGAACCCAAAGGGAAGTCAGAGATATCAATTTTTACACCTTGCACAAGATTCACTCTCAAACCCTCTAGTTGATTAGTGAGATTATTTATTTGTTGGATCATGTCTTCTTAACCTCTAACAAGGCATGGTGCATTAGATACATTTGGGGGAACTTGAGAGGCATTCATAGTTGTGATGTTGTTTTCCAAAATTGCTTGGCTAGCTTAGGCTTGGTAGAGAAACTTTTGATTCTTTTGCCTAGTGATTCTCAAAGCATCTTCAAAAGTGTTTGAAAATTTCATCTTTACATTCTCCCTGAGCAAGGGGTACAAACTTGAAATAAATCGATCCTTTTGAAGGCAGTTTGGAGCTCTCTCACCAGGATTCAGTGAGTCTAACCACTGCCTCGAAAGCTTCAAAAACCCTTTCTCATAAGTTGCATAACCCTTTCTCATCAGTGAGTCTGATCACTTTGATGGAGGGCCAAAAGCCATTGCCATAACTCTTCAGCTGAGTTAGTTTGTTGAAATCTTTGCAAGAAAGCTACATTCAATCCCTCCCATTTAGCTCTCTGGGCCGAATTTAGAGTTTGGAATCACATTCTAGCTTCTTCCTTGAGCACCAAAGGAAAAGCCCTCAACTTTAATACTTCATCATCCCTCCTAGAGACAAGGAAGGCCATCTCAAGGTTATCCAAAAAATCCACTGCATTTTTTCCACTGTGCCCAAAGAAGCTTGGAAATGCCATGTTGCCTTAGTAGAGTACAAAGATGAACATGTCTAGAATTAAGTTGTATTTTATGAGGGGAAGGATGAATGGGTTCATAGATGCATTGATTTTAGAAAGATGTCTAGGCCACAGTATGCTTCTAATAATGCCTTGGAATCTAAGCTTTGTGATGGCTACAATATGCACAGCTTGTATAGCAAGAGGTTGGATTGGTCCATACAACTCGCGGTGATTCATGAGAAACTATTATAATAAAATAAAGACATGTACATTGAAGGATGCATTGTAGTCTAGCATTGGAAAGATTATAGGTTTTGGTGATACAAGAATCTCTCTTAATCTTTCAGCCCCAAAGTAATGATAAGACGTTGCTGGAAGAAAATCTTCCTAATGATGCATACATTAACTCAGATGTTTTGTACAGAGTGGAAGGTGTAGAAATTCGGGCCATTATTATTATTCATAAGTAGAGACTCCTTAAGGGAGTAGAGGGAGTGCACTTTCTTAAATTATAAAGGATTTTTCCTAGAGTGTTTCTTTTTGGAATCCACCAACTTTGCTATACAGAGAATTTGCTCACCAGTGATTGTTCTTGCCTTAGTGTGTCTATCCTCGGTGACATATATTTCATAAGGTGTGATGGACACCTTTTCAACCACACCCAACCTTCGAGCTAGCAACAATTGAATGTAGTCTCCATACTTTGCACCTCTACAAAACTCCACACATCGTTCATGCATAGTTGTCCTCCTTTGATGTGGATTAGGCCAGAGAGAGAGAGGGATTTGATGATTTGGAGACGATGACCTCCCGAAAGGGCCTTATCTTTGTTTGCAAAACACTCACCACAATTATGAGAACCTAGCAATTGATGGCAACATGATTTTTTTTGTTGTGAGAAAATGAAATTTCTAAGGTGAACACCTTTTACCTGCATACGTGCCATCATCCGATAGGCATACTTCCTTTCTTGGGCTTCCTTGGGAGACCATTGTGGGAGTCGTGGACTTCGACCAGCTTCAAAAAGAGTTGGTGAAGGTGTTGGAGAAGAGCCACTTGGAGCACTTGTTGTAGAGGATGCACCACTATGTGTTGTATCGTCCCGCATAAGGAGGTAGAGAATTGTGGATGAGAATGTCCTCAGTGGGGGCACCAATTTATGATGAAGGAAATTGGATATGGCAGCCTCTATACTATGCCAAACTCCCTTCTGCCACAAAGTGAATGAGGTAAGGACACCACCTAGTCATGGAAGAGTGGACTAGGATGCTATGCAAGAGGGGGAGGAGCTTGTGAGGGAGAAGAGAGGAAAACAGAGAGAGAGAGAGAGAGAGAGAGAGAGAGAGAGAGAGAGAGAGAGAGAGAGAGAGAGAGAGAGAGAACTATAATAAATAGATGAATCAATAAAACTTAAGAGGGCACAAGAGATGGAGAACCCTCAAGACATAACCAATATACACAATATGGACACCAAATAGCATGGGCTTATTACATTGTAGAGCATGCATAAGCTATAGTAAGGGAATGAATTACATAAGCTCATGAGAGAGAATGGGGAAGGCTCAATAGGGCTGAAGAAGGACTCTTGGCTCTCTCTTGGAAATGACAAAGGAGAAGGCCTCTTTATATAGGCCTTGAGGGTGTTTAGGGAGGAGGTTAAGATATAATAGGAATTAACACCACCAAAGCTACATTAAGGTGGTTCCACCAATGTGGAAGCTCCATCTAGATGTTTTGTTGACTAATTTTGTACTTAATCAAGTTCCATCATAGGTGAGTTTAGGGAGGAGATTAAGATAGAATAGGAATTAACTCCACCAAAGCTACATTAAGGCGGTTTCACCAATGTGGAAGCCCCATCTAGATGTTTTGTTGACTAATTTTGTACTTAATCAAGTTCCATCATAGGTAAATTTTCTCCATTCTCCCCCCATAGCTTGAGTCTAAGAGCTCTCCTATAAAAAAATATAGAGAATCTTCATAGAATAAGATCATATCTAGCAATTATGGAGAGAGATGGTGAGAATTCATACATTACTACTACAATTAAGGATGATTTGAGGGCGATTTAGGAAGGGAATTCTAATGGTTTATTAGCTTGAGAGAGAGGAGAAGAGAGGGGAAAGGGTTGGGAGTCTAATGAATGATATTTTATGGAAGTGTTAAGTGTGGGAAAGAAAGTGGGGGTGTGTATAAAATTGGGAGGTGGTCTCCACCGTAGTTGGAAAAAGTTGGCGTCCACCATTTTGGCCATATCTCCCGACTCGTAGCTCCAAAAAAATATAAAAAATACCAGCTGAAACTTCAGCTCACACGCTACAACTTTTGTGTTGAAAAGTTTTTTTGGATCGGAGTGGAAGTATTTTTAAAAAATCTTACAAAATCATGTGCCTGATTTTTCTTCCACTAATGCTTCCAAGAAGGGTCCCATTTGTTTGAATTATCATAAGGCTCCAAAGCCATGACATTATGAGCATCACATGCCCTTTGGATGGCTCCAAATCCATTTCATGTCTTTTCTTTTCACATTACACATTTTCCCTTCACCTTTCTCCATTGATCTTTACCCCCCCTTGGTAAACCGGTCCACGAAATATTTCCATCTAGTAATTTCTTGGATTTTCCAAGAGGTTGTTCCCACCCTCTTCTTTATTTCAAACCTCCAAATGTACAAAAAATCAACAAAATGTTAGACAAATATTTTTTTGTGATTTTCTCGGATCAAATGCCATCTTAGGAATATCCTCTTCTTTGACGCGGATCGAATAGTATCCTGACCTCAAATCAAACTTGGGGAAGATTTTTTCTCCCTGCAATCGATCAATTAACTCGTGTATCCTTGGAATGGGGTACTTATTCTTGATGGTTACTTGGTTCAAGGCTTTATAATCAATGCAAAGTCGAGGTGTACCATCCTTCTTCTTTTGGAATAAGACTAGAGCCCCCCAAGGAGAACTGCTGGGGCGTATGTACCCTTGGTCTAGTAGCTGTTTGAGTTGTTCCTTTAACTCAATAGCTTCAGGAATGGACATCTTGTAGGGCCTTTTCGCAATCGGTGCAGCTCCTGGAATCAGCTTAATCTCATGATCCACTTTCCTAGATGATGGTAATTTAGTCAATTCTTCAAAGAACACATCCACATATTCTTTTAACCATAATGGTTCTTCATTGGTGTCCTCTACTGATCTGGTTTGTTTAGCTTGATCAAATAGACAAGCAATCCTTTCCTTATTCCTTGAACTATTTGCGTTGCCTTAGCTAGCAAAACCTTTGGTTTACCTGCTTCTCCATATGTTGTAACTAGCTCACCCTTAGGATTTTGAAAGGAGACTTGACCCTTTCCACAATGAATGTGAGCATCATTGGGGATTAGCCAATCCATCACGAGTAGGCATTCATGGACTCCTAGATTCATTACCCTGAACTTAATAGATGTGGGCTCGTTTTCGAGTATGAATTCCACCTTAGTAGTTTGTCTAGTGCAAGTGATTTCTCGCCCATTTACTAGTTCGACAGGCAAAGTGGGTGCAACTATAGTGATTATCCCTAATCTTCTTGCATAGGCTAGGAAAATGAAATAATGAGTGTTGCCACAGTCAATCAGGGTTTTGAATTTCTTACCCTGGTAGTTCGATGGTGTTTGAATCACCAAGAATTGGCGGTTCGGATTCTTTTTATGGAAAGCAACATGAACGGTTGCCCTCTCAATCTTAGCTTCCATGGATGGATCTTCTTCTTCGTTGATTCCTTTAGTGGTAATATTGGAAGTTTTTGCCCTTCCCAATGCTGCACGATGGGTAGCCCTAGCTTTTCCACTGAATTTTCCCTAACGATGATCTCCGCCCACATTGGGACATTCCCTTTTGAAGTGCATAGGTTCATTGCAATGAAAACAATGCAGGTTTTGGTCACTTCTTTGAGTGGGGACAATGGAGCCCCGAGAGGAACACCAAGGAAAAGGGAATTCTCTTGCAAGAAAATCTATCTTGTAACATCAACAAGCTTGTTTATCATGTTTCATATTATCACAATGAAGAAAAGAAACACCAGGCACAACAAATCTTCATGCAGCATCATGTAAATCTCCCACGGTTTTTAATAGAATCAACCATATTCTTCAACATCTTCACAAAATCCATCAATATCACAAAGAAATCAAAGAAGTACACCATCTTTGAATGGAAATACATCACATAGTATTCATCTTCAATATCTTCATAGTCTTCTCTCTCAATCTCTCATATACAATCACTCTGTTTCTGTAGAATTGGCTATCTCTGACTCTCTCTCACACACTCCATCAATAATACATCATATCCTCACTACAATCTCTCAAAAAATTACTCTCAATAATCACTCTTAGGTCGTGGATACCTCTCCCAAGAGGTATGTCTGATATGAAAGGTCACCAGAGCCACTACAGTGTCTCTTCACAGCTCACTACTGTCACTTCACTCTAGTCTTCTCTTGAGTCTTCAACAGCTACTTCTTCCACTTCCTTCAGCTCTTTTACACTTGTATTCACCTCTTTCCAAGGCTAGAAAACTTTCCCAAAATCACACATACATTCCACAGAACACTTACAGAACAGTCTACAGAACAGTACCAGAACAGTTACAGTACAGAACAGAACAGAAACAGAACAGAAGCAGAAGCTCTACAGAAGACCTACAGAAGGTTACAGAAGGTCATCAAAACTACATAACTCATTCTCAAACCATTTCAAACTCTCTCAAAACATTCAATAAACTTTCACAATATCTCATTCTTCATCAATCTATACTCCATCTCTCTTTACAGAAGACAATCAGAACAAAAACAGACCAAAACAGAGCAAAACAGAAGGTATACAGAACCAATCAGAACCTATCAGAACATCACAAAACCATCAACAAACATCACGATCTTCCAAAACACAATCAATATCATCCAAAACACTCTCAATCCACTTCCAAATCAATCAATCATCCCATGAAATCAACCATTCAGCTCTCAAAAACAACAAAAATCAGCCAAAAAACAAGTCATTTCAACACTCAACATATCCCCACACTTAATAAGGAAGCGTCCTCGCGACCCAGGAAAAAGGGAATACAAGTTCATTTCAAAGCTTCACTTTGATCTTCAATATCTTCTTACAAAGAATCCATCCACCACGACCCCATCTTATAACCTGTTTCTGATATAAAAATACGAAGAAAGGAAAACTCTTTCACACATTAACACCTCTTATCAAACTAAAAATCATCACAAATTTGTAAAGGATATAAGAGTTTGCTTCTTCTTCTTCTGCATCAGCTTCAACTCTCCAACCACGACCCATCTCTACAAATCTCCAAAACATAGCTCGTACACAAGATCCAATACGTTCGTTTGACATACATGAACTCACAACACTAATACGAATACACAACACAACCATCTGAATGACTTCTTCAAAAAGAGAGTTTGGCATTAAAAAGCTTGCACCATACATTGGAAAGGTATCAATGAAGATGATCCCTCTTAAAAGATTGATGTTGTCTGAATCGATCCATAGATAAGGATTCATCTACAAAGTTTTTAGGAGGATTTTGAAAAAATTGGAGACAACACATCCTTTCCAATAGGACTAGGTATCTGCTAGGCAAACAAAGGGCATGAAAATACAATATCTCCAACTGTTGAGAATCAATGCTAACATTGACATTCATGCACAACTTTGGGATAGGCTTTGAATCAGTATGGGAGTGCCTATGCATATACGCCAGGTACCAAGCAAAGTGAGCAGTTAATCTCACTGAGGGATCTGCAGACTGTGAATATTGTTGGGCAAAATGAACATAGTTTTGATAAGCTTGACTTGAAACTGTCCATTCCCCTGGAATTACTGGCCAATTAATCTGCGGTCCTGTAAGGCAATCATCCGAACTCCATCCCCTTCTTCTGGAAATCTGAGTATCAAAACCAGCACAGTCACTAACCAACTGAGGTGGTTGAGATATGGAAGTGCTAGGAGAGGGTAATGGAATAAGGGAAAGTGGATGTAGGGAAGGATAGGAAAAATCATAAAAGGAAGAAAAGGTTAAAGAAGGAGTGGCAGAAATTTGTAAGGAATCACTAAGGAACGGTGTTAATTGATAAATAGGAAATGTGGAGGGTACATTAATGAGGGGTGAAGGACAGGGTGGAGAAGGGGAAAATACCCTATCCTCAATAAAGGAACAGTAAGTGAAAATAGGAATTTGAGGGAAATTGGAAGGTTGGAAAAGAAGTGGTAAAATTACTGTGGAATTAGTTTGACAAAGGGAAAAATATATAGCATAACGGTGAGCCAATTGTTGGTAATAAAGGAGGGTAGGAACAGAAGGTCCCAAAAGAGATCGTCTCTGATAGGCATCAAAGAAAGTAGCATCAAATGGATTATGTTTGGAAAGATAGGTTAAGAGATCCACCCTCAGTTGGTTAGTACTCTGTACAAAAGTAGGAGCTGTGTTTTGTCGGTGATTGAGGACCACTGAATCAATCATGGGATGCCACGAATTATCCTGACAATCAGCTACTTTGGAGGAATAACTCTGAAACATATTAGCTATGCGCAACTCCAAATGATTGACATAGAGAACAGCCTGTAAGACCACATCCCCCACATACCATGCCATATCTACCTCATCTGGAATTAACAAATCTCCTCGGAGATACATGTATGACATCAGCATGGTGTCTGGCGTGACAGAATCTTCAAAGAGCATTCTAACTACCTCTGTCAACAACTCAGCAGACCAAGCCCCACTCCAGCCATCCTCTGGAAAAGGTAAATCCATCGTGGAAAGCTTCATGTAGAAGACCAACTTCTGTAAATGGTAGTGGACAAAGAAAGAATGGTCAGGTAGGACATATTCCTGAAACTGCTCAAAGGTAGACTATAATAAGTCCATTCGGGACTGCAATCTTTCCACTTTGTCTTGGAATAAAGGGCACAAAGTAGCCTGTCTCTGTAAGGCAGCCAAGTCCTGCTGTGAAAGAGAAGGAAATAATGGAACAGGAGGGCTTGGAGGAACAGAGCGGGACTTTGCAAGCTGATCCTGCAACTGCTGGATTTGGGAGGCTTGGTTGGCCACTGTGTCATTAGCCATTTGTAAAGCTGAAAGCTTGTCATCTAAAAGAACTTGGAATTCTTTCGCTTCACTGGACATCCTCTCCTTCTCTGCTGAAAGGCTAGTAACCTGTGACTGAGCCTCTAGTAACTGGGTTTTCAATGAAGAAATCTCATCACTTTGAGTGGCAACCAGTTGGGTTTGCTGTTCCATTTGCTTGAATAGATCTGCTAGGGTATCCTTAGTAGAAGCTAATTCAGATGTTGCCTTATGCAACTGGTCTTTGGACTGCATAAGCTCCTCATAGAAAGATGCGTACAGCTGCTGAACACAGGCTGTCACTGACAACTCAATGGAACTTTGAATATCCTTGCAGAGGAAAGGAATGGCATCTCCTGAAACGAGACTGTTCAGGGAAGGAACGGAGATCTCCAAGGATCCTTCTCTATGTGCCCGAAATAGGTTATTGCAAGTGAGAAACCCAGGGAGGTCACTGCCAGAAGTAGCAGGGATAGGTACTGAGGGAAGTACATCAGGGGCTTTATCCGCTACCCTCTTCAAGCGTTTGCGCTGGATGACCAGGGGAGGCGGAGAATCATCATCCTCAATGTCAATAGGTGCCGACTCTTCTGAAGGCGGAGGAGGAGGTACGGGATCTGATGGAGGAGGTGGAGGTACAGTCTTCTGTAAACCTGAATAGGTCAAGAAGGCAGACAAATAGGATCCATAGGTAACATTGGTAACATTACCCCTCGTGACTTTAACGAAATGCTGATCCATCTTAGAAAGGAGGTATGTGCTCCAATCAATGGCAACTCCTTTTAGCATCATCCTGGAAGCTGTGAAAAGCTCTTTGGACAAATAGTGGGATGGCGTTTTGGCAGGCATGAACCTGTCTTGAAGGAACTGGCACATGGACTTCCAGACGGGATCAATAATCATAGAAAACGAAACTCCTGAAGAGTTTATCACTTTTTTAACATCAAGGACTTCCCTTGTCTGCTTCTGCAACAGTTTGAGAATCTCTTCATTAGAGAAGAGCTGTCGAGTGGTCACAAAAGGTTCCCCTTTGGAGGGTAAGGACAGAGCCTTCCCTAAGCCTCGAGACGTCAATGTCATAGACATGCCTTGGACTACTCCTGTCTTCTTGCTGTAAGAGGCCAGGAACTCATCACATACGGATGGATCCTCTGGAAGTAATGGAAAAGGAGTGGCCACAAAAGCAGCAAGTCCTGCCTTCGTGAGGGGCTCAAAAGTAAGTAGGGACGAGTAATCCCTACTAACTAGTGGGACGTACTGGATAGGGGGAGGAGCATGAGAAGGCGCCATTCAGATGGTTACACACACACCACAAACACAGACAATCAAAGAGAATGCCTGCAAAGCAACAGACAAAAAAACCAAGGATAAGAGAATTACCAATCAAACGTGACACGACCTACTAACCCCAAGCAAACCACATCCTAGAAAAAATTTGACATGACCTCGAGACAAATGCGACCGAAAGCTTCATGCGATGCATCAAACAAACACCCTGAACCCCGTATCAGGCAATAAAAGAAAAAACTACATACCGTACCCGTAACCGTAACTGTAACTAAAACAGGAAACCAAAACCAAACCATAGCCGACATCTATCAATACGACATCTGTGATAGAACCAAGACTGGACCAGGGAAAATATCACGAAGAACTGCGTATACCCCTCCCACGAGATGGTTCATTGAAAAGGGAATTAAGTGCAGTGAGGGGGGGATTATTTAATGAAGGGTTGATTTTAATCAATTATTAAAAAGAAGTGAAGTTTTATTAGGTGATAAACCTTAATAAGAAAACGGCGGTTCCTTATTATAATTTTAATTACCAATTATTAGGTTAAACCGGTGCAGTTACACGAGTCCCGGACTTCGATTTCCGACTGGGTCGCTAAATGCAATTCATTGATTATAATTAAGGTGATGTGGAGCGCTTTTTTGCCAGCGCGTGCTCATGTGACGGCTGGTTGATTTTATTAAAATCTTAGAGTGCCTCTGTAGCGCACGTAGCGCGTGCTAAGTGAACGGCTGGTTTATTTTAGTTAAAAAAAATGTGTGTTGAGCGCGAATGCGCATGGAAACGGTGGGTGGATTAAAGGGTTTATTTTAACAATTAATTGTGATTAAGGGGGGAAATAAATAAATAAATAACAGAAAATAAATACCTGGAAGGGTGTGTATGAAATGCAGGAATGCGCACGGAAGAGTCCCAGGAAAGGAAAAGCAAAAAGCACTGATGAAACAACAATGAACACCTTAGCAGATGTATTAATTTGATTGATGTTGGTTTTTTATTTTTATATATATATATTTTTAAAAAAGTTAGTTAAGTTAATTGTTAGTTGTGATTTTGTAATGGTTGAATAAATGAAAAATGAGGAAGGGAGGTGAGGGAAATTTTTAGAATGTTTTTAGAAATTTTTAGAAGTTTTTACAATTTTTAAAATGATTTTTCCATATTTTTTTGGCAATTTAGGGGTAATTTAGGAAAGATGGATTTTTCTAAAATTATAGGAAAGGCAATTCCTAGCAGACAAAGGTCTAAAAATTAACAAAAGACAGAAGGAATTTTTTAGAAATTTTTTGAAAATTTTTTATGAAAAAATGAATATTGTGATTAAGAAAGTCACATTAATCACATAAGTCACATTAGTCACAAGGCACGTAAGTCACGTAAGTTACTTAGGTTACTTAGGTTACTTAGGTTACTTAAGTCATGTTAGTCATGGAAAGCAACCTAGGTTAGTTCTTAACTAACTAAGTTAGTGAATTAGGTTTTAACTAAGTTAGGTTAGTTATTAACTTAGGTTAGTTAGTGACTAATCTTAGGTTAGGTGGTTACTAACCTAGGTTAGTGGGAGGGTGGAGGTGGAAGGGAGGGAGAAGGGAGCGGTGGCAGGCAGGGAGGCGAGGTGGCGGCGGACAGCGCGGAGCCGGGCGAGGTGGCGGCGGAGAGCGCGGGGCCGGGCGGCGGCGGTGCTGACGGCGGCGCGACGGTGCAGACGGCGGCGTGACGATGACGGCGGACGCGACGATGCAGACGGCGGCGACGAGGTCGTCGACAGCGGCGAGCGGGGAGGAGGCGACGCGAGGATGGCGTCCAGGTGGGGGCGTCGGCAACGGCGGGCGGCGACCTGCTGGAGGGAGGCGACGACCTGCGGGTGGAGGTGGCAGAAGAAAAGAGGGAGAGGGACGCTGCTAGCGGGAAGGGGAGGGAGGCGGCGGGAGGAAGGACGGGCGGCGTCGGGAGGGAGAAGGAGCGCTGGGGGGAGGAAGAGAAGAGGAAGCGAAGGAGAAGGGGAGGCTGCACGGGGGAAGAGAAGGGGCTGGCGGGGGAAGAGAAGAGGAAGCGAAGGAGAAGGGGAGGCTGCACGGGGGAAGAGAAGGGGCTGGCGAAGGAGAAGGGGAAGCGAAGGAGAAGGGGAGGCTGCACGGGGGAAGAGAAGGGGAGAGAGAAAGAAAGGGAGAGAGAAAGAAAGAAAGACGGGCGGTTGGGGGCAGGGGTAGGCAGTTAGGGGAAAGGGGTGGGGGCCCATGGGGGGGCCATGGGGTGGGCAGGTGGGGGGAAGGGGTGGGGTTATGGGTGGGGTAGGGGAAGGGGTATGGGCAGGGTAGGGGTCCAAGGGGGGTAGGGGGTGCCCGAAGGAAGGGGAAGGGTGGGAAGGGATGGGTGCGTACCCCCGTCCCGCGCACGTGCGCGGGGCGGGGTAAAAAAAATTTGCCGTGACGGGATTGAAATGGTGCGGGGAAGACGGTACGGGGTACGCGGACACGACCGGGGCGCGTGGAGACGCGTTAAATCAAAAACGGGCGCGTTCACGCGCACGAGCGCGAGAAAAAACGCAAAAATAAAGAAAAATTAATAACTCCCAATCCGGATGTCAAAATGAAATAGCGTAAAAACGAAAAGTGGACAGGACGACAGGAGGGAAACAGGGAAAATACGGAACGGGGGTTCCGGGAGGGGTAAAGGGCGTTCACGTGCAAAAAACACAAAAAACAAACCAAAAACGCAATTTAAAAATTAATATCGAAAGATCCGTGCATCGGAATGAGGTGCAGCAAAAAGGAAAACGGTGCAAAAAGATGTGCCCGACAATCCTATCCTGTCAAAACAGAATTCCGACTAAGATAAGACGCGTTCACATGGGAAAAACCCAAAAAATAAACCCGAAAATGGGATCGGAAATTAATATCGGACGAACCGGTCACCGGAATGACATGCAGTAAGAAGGAAAAATGTGCGCAGGAAGGGGTGGCACAGGGTTATCATGTTAAAACGCAGTTCCAGCGGAAATAGGAGGGGTTCACATGTGAAAAACTCCAAAAATACTCCCGAAAAGTCATTTAAAAATTAATAAGTAAAAATCCGAACATCGAAAAAGGGTAGAGGAAAAAGGGAAAAGGTAGGGGAAGGCACAGCGGACACGGCTGTCAAATCAAATTGGAATTTCGATGCCAATAGGGCAAGTTCACATAGAAAAATGTCAAAAATACACACGAAAAAGTCGCGAAAACCCGGAAAATTAATAACGGACAAACCGTGTATCGGACTGATGCGGAATAAAAAGGAAAAATGTCAGGGGAAAAGCTGTGGTCAGGGCTATGACGTCAGATCATGGTTTCGAAGCAAGAAAAGCGCGTTCACATGGAAAACCGTCTGAATCGTGTAAAATGCTTCAAAAATTAATAACGCAAAAATCGTGCACCGGAACAGGGGCAAGTAAAAAGGAAAAATGGACCGTTCAATGGGAGGAACAGGGCTATAAGGTTGGATTTGGATTTAAGTGAACGTAGGGTGCATTCACATAGAAAAACCTCAAAATCAGGGAATGAAGGAATACTGCAAGGGAACAGTCCCAAGGGTGGGTGAAACATAACCGGGCGGGTGGGAAGGGACCCCAGGAGGGTAAAAGCAAGTCATGGTATACATGCATGAGCAAGATAAGGCATATGCAGATGAGTATGCAATGTAGACGCGCAGGGACGCGTCCCCACACTTAAGACCTTAACGGATAGGGTTAACCGAACAACAGGGACCTAGGACCGCGCCACAGACCATCCACTAACTTCCCCACACTTAAAACATGACCATCACTAAGAAACAGAAGTTTGTAGGGTTAGAAAAACTTGGCCCGTTTCGTCAAGAATCAAGGTTGAGTATCGATGGCACGTCCAGTGTTGTTGTCGGCGCTGGAGGGACCAAGGCATCTCTTGGCACACGTCCGTCATGGCAGGGACCACACGGCAGCACCCAGGGAGGTAACTGATGGAAGGAATCGCAGGAAATTCGTCGATGATGAGGGATATCGCACTCAACTCACAGTCACTCAAACGAAATAAAAGAACAGTCACTCGCCCCATGACTAATATCACTCGCGGAAGAATGATTAAAACCCATATCTCATACCCGGTTGAGGAATCGACAAAGGGGGAAATGGTGCAGAAGGAGTATGCCAGGGTGCACGATTGACGGTGCATTAGTGCGTCCAACCCGTCTGGCATAGGTGCAAGGAGGAAGGCAAGGGAGCCTTATGGTGCAGTGTACAACACAGGGTGATGTGTCTTGTGTTGATGGTAAAGACCCATCCCGTGGGTGCATAGGGAAACAGGAACATACCTGACTCCAAGTGTCGTAACGTCCCTCAATCTCACCTCTCAGTAATTGATTGAAGAAACTCCAGTCACACTCAGCCCACCCTCTGTCTCACTCTCTGTGGATAGATACAGGAGGGCAGCCTTTTCCTGAAATCCATTGATGTAATCCTCACAGTCACTTGTGCAAAAGTGTATGCCTTGTGCGCATTTGATGGTGCAACTGTGCATCCCACCCTGTGCCGGCATACGGTGCGAGAAGGAAGGCCAGGGAGCCTTATGGTGCAGTGGACAGAAACAAATTGTGCTTTGTGCATTGAGAGGCCCATCCCGTGCGTGCAACACTTTATTCATACTTCTCACCTCTCATTTGATTTGAAGGGAAAAGATTGGTCACTCGCCCCACCCTCTGTCTCACTCTCTGTTGATAGTTACAGAGGGCAACCCATACTCACCTCCCCATCCGGTTAGGATGAAAGCTCACGTCACTCAAGGGGTTGTCGATGAAGATCGCGTCATCAGTTGTTGAAGAGGCGTACCCAGGGAGGTAGCCATCAAATCGAATATTGTGTTGAATAGAACATGTCATCTGCTGGAGGACAGGTACTCACTTTGCAAAGAGACCCAAGACACAGCGTACCAAGGGAGGCAGCTTCGGAATTGGATCCGAGGGATATCAATTAATGAATCCACTTTCTGGACTGCTGGGTGTCACCACCTTTTCCACAGCCAGCTTCTCGCCCAAGGGTGTTTATCACCTTTTCTTGGAACGAGGCCCGCTATGACAGGGAATTGCTTCCTTTTCTCTCATAACAGATTTGTTTGTTTGTTTGTTTTTTTTTTCTTCCTTTTTCTTCTTTTTCTTGTTTTCCCCTATTCCCGAGGGTGTTTCCACCTTTTCTCGAAGAATAGGTCGGCATGACAGGGACCTAAGTCCTTTTCTCCCATGACCGATATGTTTGGTTTTTGTCTTTTTTTTTTCTTTTTCTCTTTTCTTCAAATTGAACAAGGGAATGGTAGAAAGACCATGTGTCAGAACCCACCTCGCCACTGATGCTGGTGGAAAATAGAGGATAAGAGATCAAGGCTGGAAGGGGGTTTTGAGGGGACAGAGGGTTGCGTCCACTTCATCAGGAGTGATTGAAGAACGGCTAACAGAAGTGTCAACATAAGAAGTACAGTGCCGCGACAACGAGGGAAAAGATCAAGTGACCGTAATTGTCAAGATCCCCAAGGAGGGAAGTACTTCTTCAGGCGATATCCATTGATCAGAAAGGGATCATCAGAGGCATCCAGGGTCTGTATTTGGACAGAGCCATTAGGGTTGACTGCAAGTACCTTATAGGGGCCCATCCACCGCTATTGGAACTTGCCAGGAAACTTGCCAAATCATGAATCATAGGCTAGGACCAAATCACCTTCTTTGAACTCCTTGTGCTTGATGAAACTGTCATGGTAAGCCTTACGTCGAGCTTGCGTGGCTTCCATGCACTGTAGAGCCATCCTACGAATTTCATCCAAACATTCCAAGTGCAGGAGACGGCGTTGCAGTGAATCATCATCCCCCAAACGCTCTTTAATAGCCACTCTCAACGAGGGTAGCTCCAGTTCAACAGGGAAAACTGCTTCTGTACCATACACCAACTGGAAAGGTGTTTGTCCCGTTGCTGCTTTATGGGAGGTTCTGTACGCCCAGAGGACCTCTGTAAGTCGATCGTCCCAATCACGACGATGTGCAGCAATTGTTCTTGTCAGAATCGAGCAGAGGATGCGATTCGTGACTTCGACTTGGCCGTTGGCTCTGGGGTAATAAGGAGTGGACTTGCGATGGCGGATCTTATACAACTCTGTCAACTCTTCCATGACTTTGTTAAGGAAATGAGTGCCTCTGTCACTTACCAGCTCTAAGGGACTGCCAAAACGGGTGATGATATTCTCGTACATGAACAGGGCCACGCTGTTACCATCGTCCCGCTTTAGGGCTTTAGCTTCACACCACTTTGTGACATAATCTGTACATACGAGGATGTATCTGTTCTGTTTCCTTCTGGTAGAGGATCGATTGGACCTACGAAGTCGATGCCCCACTTCTCAAACGGCTTTAACGGAAGGATAGGTTGCAGCGGCATGGCACTTGTCTTGGTGGGTTTCCCCATTCTTTGACAAGCATCACATCTTTTACAGTAATCATAGGAATCCTTATGAATAGTAGGCCACCAATAACCTGCTAACAGAGCCTTCCTGGCTGTAGCTTCTCCTGCAAAGTGACCGCCACATGGCTCGTCGTGGCAAGCCTTCAGAACAATCCCAATCTCATCTCCTGCAACACATCTTCTGAGTACTTCATCTTTGCCTTTCTTGTACAGTGCACCACCTAGCAGGGTGTATGGGGCTGATTCTAGCATGAGCTTCTTCCTTTCCCGACTAGAAATACCAGGAGGGTATTGTTGGGTTGCCAGCAAATTGGCAATGTCTGCATACCAGGGAGTTACAGTTTCTACCAAGAATAGGGAAGCATCAGGGAGGTCTGGATCATCCTGCTCCTCGTCTGCAGTTTGTGGGATACGCAACAGATGATCAGCCAGAACATGGGAACGACCAGGCTTAGTAATCACCTCAAAGTCGAACTCCTGGAATAAAAGGAGCCATCTCATCATTCGTCCTTTCACATCTGCTTTGTTCATTAAGAAGGACAGGGCCTCATGATCCACATAAAATTTAAAGTGGGTAGATAGGAGGTAATGGCGAAACTTCTCCAGGGCAAACACCATTGCCAAGCACTCCAGCTCTGTCACTGTATAGTTTCGTTCCCTATCAGTGACTTTTCGGCTTGCATAATAGATCGGTTGATCCAGCTTCGAGGAGCCCTTTTGGCAAAGGACTGCGCCTAAGCCTTCAATTGATGCATCAGTGTGTACATGGAACTCTTTCGTCCAATCAGGAGGTTGCAGGATGGGTGCCTCTATCAGACACTGCTTCAGAGTGTGGAAGGCTTTGTCACATTCTTCTGTCCAAGTAAACTCTGCATCTTTCCTCAGGAGCTTGTGCAAGGAGGTTGCCTTTGTCGCAAAATGGGCTATGAACCTTCTGTAGTAACCCACATGGCCTAGGAATCCCCTCAACTGTTTGAGGTTGGTGGGTGCTTGCAGAGCTGAGATTTTTTCTATCTTTGCAGGGTCTGTTGATATCCCTTGTGCTGAGACAATGTGGCCCAACAGAACTCCAGAAGAGACCCCAAAGATGCATTTGTCGGGGTTGAGGGAAATCCCATACTCCCGGCATCGGTCAAAGCATTGTTCCAAATGTCCCCAATGTTCACTGATCAAACTATAGACACAGAAGTCATCCAAATATACCTCAATGAAGTCGTGCAGATGATTTTGAAATGCAGCCATCATGACTCGTTGGAAAGTAGCAGGGGCATTGCAGAGCCCAAATGGCATCACTCGGTAAGCGTAGGTCCCCCATTCTGTGGTGAAGGTTGTTTTGGATTGGTCTTCTTCTGCGATTTGCACTTGGTTGTATCCACTGAATCCATCCAGGAGAGAATAAAGTTCATGTCCTGCCACTGTGTCCAACAGTTGGTTTGTGAAAGGGATAGGAAAGTGATTCTTCTTTGTCTTGGAATTAAGCTTTCGGAAATCCACACATATTCGCAATTTGCCATTCTTCTTGGGTACAACCACAATGGGTGAAACCCATTCACTATTTGCCACTGGATAAATGAACTCGGCTTCTAGAAGCTTCAGCAGCTCCGCTTTCACCAATGTGGAATAATTCGGATTCATTCGCCTCTGTCGCTGCCGTACTGACTTGGCATCAGGCTCCAAGTCAATATGATGTTGACATATTGTGGGATCAATCCCCTTTAGGTCTTTGTAAGACCATGCAAACACGTCCAAATTTTCTTTCAACAAGTTGTACAAGGTTGACAACTCCTCTTCTGGGAGACTACTACCCACCTTCAAGTGGCGTTCAGTGCCTTCTGTATCCACAAAGGTTAACTGCCTTTCACCTTCTACTTCACGGATGAAGGTCCCGTGGACTGCTTCTGGATACAGATCCGACTCCTTCAAGGGAGTGGTGTCCTCTTCTGATGTCCCACTAGAACCAACTTCTTCTTTTGGTGGAGACTTAGGTTGCTCCTTAAGACGTTGGAATGGGATAAGCGCCGTTTCGGATTTGGTTTCAAAATTAATTACCTCCTGGGTTGAAGACTCATCTTCTGAAGATACATCCAGGAACGTCACATAACAGGGACCCTCTGATGCTTGTTGGGTTGGTGGGACTGGTGCTTGTTGGCACGGTGCATCATCATCATCTTTCTTTGGCAAGGATGGGTTAGGGCGGCAGGAGCCACACTTAAAAGACGGCTTGATCTTCTTAATCCATTTCTTATAAAGGTTTTGCATATGAGAAGATCCATTTACCAAACCAAATGGTACCATTGCCATTCTGTCCCATAGCATGAGCTCGTCGGCTTCTGATGCTTCTGGAACTTCGTCCCCAATTGTATCCTCTTCAGGTGGGATAGACCCTGCTGGCTCACTTTCATCATTCTCTTCGTCCATATTATATTCATCCTCTTCTGTCTCTGTTGATGCTTCTGCTTCTGCTTCTGCTTCTGCTTCTGTAGGAGCTCTGTAACAGAAGAACAGATTCTCTGGTTCCTCTCCTGCCTCTGCCTCTGCTGTGGCCATGTAACAGGGAGAGCAATACATCCATGCTTCTATCTCACTGTCAGAAGTGATTTCAGAAGGCATTCCTGGTTCAGGCAAGAAGTATTCACCCATTAATAATGGCTTTGCATCTTTTGGAAGTCGGCTTATAGTATCCACTGTTAAAGAATGTGCCACTGTTTTCTTAGGAAGGATCTGTTTGACAGCATCTTCGTCTGCTGACGTTCCATCTGTAGCCTCGTTAGGGGAATCAGAAGATAATTCCAAGGAGGTGGATCCATGTCCTTTTTGAGGACCATACAGTTTCAGCACCACTTTGTTGGGTCCTCTACCCAAGGTCAAAGTTCCTTTAAACCAATCCGTCCTTGCTCGGGCTTCAAAAAGCCATGGTCTGCCTAGTAACAGAGGATAGGATGTACCATAAGAGTTTGGCTTCACCACCAGATAGGTTAGCCAATAATCTTTTCCAGCCACTGTAGTCTTCACATATGGAAGAATGCCCAAAGGCTTGATTCTACTCTGATCCGCCAGTCTGATGAGCCATTGGGTTGGTTGCACACCTTGTAAGCCTAGATCCTTCATCGTCACATCCGTCATAATGTTTACTGATGAACCTCCATCAATCAGTGCATTTGCAATGAAGCAACCTTCTATCCATATGCCAGTCTCTGGAGTACCCGGATCTAGGAAAGCGTTAGCCACATCTACTTCCTTTACAGGCTCTGGAGCCTTGTTGGACTTTGTTACTGTTGAGGGAGCAATCCTTAAACCACGTCTTTTTGTCAGTATACTTTTGAATCTTTTCCGGCAACTGGGAGACAACATCAATAATTGTCGGAATGTGAGGTTTGGTTTAAAGGTATCTAGATCTCTAACTAGATCGTATTCCTTAATAGGATCCACTGGCTTCTCTAACCGGTTAGGGAATGGGGCAACACCCATTTTCATTTTCCCTCTTTCTTCCAACAGAGGAATTACAGGAACTTCTTCTGCCACTTCTGGCACTTCCTCCTCTTCTGTATCCTGGACCTCTGGTCCTGTCTCTGTAACTGTCTCTGTAACTCTCTGTGGCACTGTAGGGCTCTGTACGGCACTGTTAGGCTCTGTTCTGTTCTGTTCTTCTGGTGGAAGATTGAACTTCACTATTCTGGCACGAGGGTTATTTTCTTTCTGGATAGGTGGTTCCTTCTGCTTTGCACGCGTGATGGCAGCAACTTCCAATTCCACCAAATTGGAGGTAGGCTCTTGGGCCTTGGACGGACTATCAGTAGCACTGTTTTTCACTGGGGCTGGGCTTGGACAGTCTTTTGCAGTGTGGCCTTCTCCTTTGCATCGACTGCATAAGGGCTTGTAATCCACTGACCTTCGAGGATTTGGACAATTTGGTGAGATGTGTCCCTTTTCTCCGCATCTGTAACACTCCACTTCTGATCTCTGACCACCGCCAGACTGTCTGCCTCTGTAACTTTGGGAAGGAAATCTTCTGGGTCCGAAATTAGGACCAAACTCTCTAGGCTTGGGTCCAATATCTTGTGTTGTCATTTTGGATTCCAACAAGTTAAATCTTGCGTCTTCTTCCTTCCTTCTCCTATCATGCATCTCCTTCAAAGAGCAAATGTCCTCTGTATGATTCTTCCACAAACAGTAGGAACAGAAGGCTCCAGGGATGGTTGGTTTCCGTGTACATTCAGTGGCTAAATGGCCCGCTTGATGACACTTACCACACCAAGTATTTGACCGCATCACATCCCTTCCTGCTCCTGCAACGTTGGATATGCTCGTTGTGTTCACTTTCAGCGTCTGTAGTTGCTCTGTAATCACATCCATCAACTCCTTTTTTATGTTTGCAACTGAGTTGGATAAATAATCCTTCAAGCTTTCTCCTCCGGGCGTACTGGCAGGAGGGTTTTGAGGAGGCTCTGTAATCACTGCATAAACGGGTTGGGCTGGTACAGAGGGATCTCTGTTCTGGTTCTGATTCAGAGCTCCTGTTTGAACTGTTGGCTGTTGGCTCCAGTTGGTAGGATTCCACTGTTGTTGCTGATTTGTCATTGAGGAAATTGGTTGGGACCATTGTTGTTGAGGTTGAACCACCATTTGAGGCATGGATTGTGGCCACTGTGGATTTGGTGCACTGTACTGTGATACCGGGGGCATCTGTTGGTAAGGATAGGGAACAGTCCCTGGGACTGCATTTGGTGGGTACATCATTCCTGGCACCAGAGGAGGTAGGACTCCTCTTCCTGTATTCATTGCTAATCTAGCTTCCACTTCATCGTACAGTCTTGCACCTTCTGTTGCAGCTTGCAGGGTGGCTGGTCTTTGTAGCTCCACAAACTTACGGACTTCTGGTTGTAATCCTCTGAGAAACACTCCCTTCTGAATGCCATCATCTAGATTATGGTTAGTCCATCTCTTCAGGATGGATTCCATTCTTGAGACATAAGCTTCTACTCTTTCTCCAGAGGACTGACTTAGGTTCATAAATTCCTCTCTCATCCGCTCTTCAAAACCTTCACGCCTGAATTTAGTGAGGAAGGCCAACTTCAGGTCGTCCCATGTGCCAAAAGTTCCTGCTGCTTGTCTCTCATACCACTGAAACGCCGCGCCCTTGAAAGTGGCGGGGAATATTACTAACCAATGCTCAGGGGTTCTGGCATTGTTAGCCACACATGCTACCATAAACTCTGCTACATGAAGATCGGGGTCTTCATTGTATTCTCCCTTAAAAACTGGCAATGGGACTACATTCGCTGGTCTGTCATCAATATTTCCAGGACGGATCTGGCTTGGAAGTGGACCTCCAGCAGGAGGAGGAAGGGCTTGATGTGCCATTGGGACTTCTGTAAATAGTTCCGCAAGGGCGTCAAAGGCGGCTTCTGCTGCGAGCTCGCTCTCGGCTCTGATTCTTGCTTTCTCTCTTCTTACGTACCTCTGGACTCGTTCTAACGCTTGCCTTTTTATTGCGTCATTCATCAGGGGGTTGACTCCACTATGTTGTTAGTGCTCCACAGAGGGTTAACAGAAGGCTTCAGTCTCTGGAGGACTCTCTTGCCAACATTTCTTCTACTTCTTTCCTCTCAACGTCCCTAAATTCTGCTTTCATGCCACTGCACAGAGGAAGGTATTCGGTTCTGAAGGTGTCAAAATGCATACGTCTGAGCATGGTGGTGGTGCCATCATCATAGTAATGCCAGCTTCTGATGGTTTCAATAGTGTATGTTGTGAAAAACACTCTATCTACCAACTTCCAGTGGGTTGCTAATTGAACAAACAGAAGATTATCAGTACACCAAGCATCCCATGTATCTTGCTGTTGAGCATCCACGAACAAATTCCAACTCTTTTCCTTCTTGTCCCTGTGAACCTCTACAGACCAAGACTCCTGAAGCTTCTTCACAATCTCCCACTTGATGTTGTCTGGAAACTTCTCAATGAATGCCAAATCTTCCATGGATGTTCATTCTCTCTGTTTCTGCTCTTCAGTTTGTTCCCAAACAGTTTGCCACCAAGATGCAAGTTTCTGTTGCTTCAACAGGAAGAGGAAACTGTCCACCACATAGAGCATGCATCATAATGGTGATGTGTTTCCGCCATTGTGGGATGAACTTCTTGTGGAAAGTGGCTTTGATTATGAGAAATTCCAACTCTTCAGTGGAAGAAGGAATTTTACAAACATCCATTGAATTCGTCTATTCTTGACAATGCCATTTCCTTCATTTTCAGCCTCTTTTGGTGCTTGTTGATGGCAAGTTTCCCCGGCTGCGCACCAAAAACATGGAGCCCCGAGAGGAACACCAAGGAAAAGGGAATTCTCTTGCAAGAAAATCTATATTGTAACATCAACAAGCTTGTTTATCATGTTTCATATTATCACAATGAAGAAAAGAAACACCAGGCACAACAAATCTTCATGCAGCATCATGTAAATCTCCCACGGTTTTTAATAGAATCAACCATATTCTTCAACATCTTCACAAAATCCATCAATATCACAAAGAAATCAAAGAAGTACACCATCTTTGAATGGAAATACATCACATAGTATTCATCTTCAATATCTTCATAGTCTTCTCTCTCAATCTCTCATATACAATCACTCTGTTTCTGTAGAATTGGCTATCTCTGACTCTCTCTCACACACTCCATCAATAATACATCATATCCTCACTACAATCTCTCAAAAAATTACTCTCAATAATCACTCTTAGGTCGTGGATACCCCTCCCAAGAGGTATGTCTGATATGAAAGGTCACCAGAGCCACTACAGTGTCTCTTCACAGCTCACTACTGTCACTTCACTCTAGTCTTCTCTTGAGTCTTCAACAGCTACTTCTTCCACTTCCTTCAGCTCTTTTACACTTGTATTCACCTCTTTCCAAGGCTAGAAAACTTTCCCAAAATCACACATACATTCCACAGAACACTTACAGAACAGTCTACAGAACAGTACCAGAACAGTTACAGTACAGAACAGAACAGAAACAGAACAGAAGCAGAAGCTCTACAGAAGACCTACAGAAGGTTACAGAAGGTCATCAAAACTACATAACTCATTCTCAAACCATTTCAAACTCTCTCAAAACATTCAATAAACTTTCACAATATCTCATTCTTCATCAATCTATACTCCATCCCTCTTTATAGAAGACAATCAGAACAAAAACAGACCAAAACAGAGCAAAACAGAAGGTATACAGAACCAATCAGAACATCACAAAACCATCAACAAACATCACGATCTTCCAAAACACAATCAATATCATCCAAAACACTCTCAATCCACTTCCAAATCAATCAATCATCCCATGAAATCAACCATTCAGCTCTCAAAAACAACAAAAATCAGCCAAAAAACAAGTCATTTCAACACTCAATAGACAAAGTCATTGATTGCATTTGCTCTTGGCTTTTTCCGTTGTCCTTCACCTTGTCCTTGTGCCCTTTTAATTTGAGCTTTCAACATCCCCGGATTTTGGTCTTTGGAAGACCAAGGTTTGGACTGGACTTCTTGGGCAATAGATCCTGCTCTTATCAATGCATCTTGCAAATCTGAAGGATGCATTGATTCCAACCGAGCATTCATTGGTGGGTTCAACCCATCACAAAACTTTGAGACTTGTTGGGGGATACTCATTGTTGGGGCATATTTCAAGAAGGAGACAAATTTCGAGTAGTATGCCTCTAGAGACAGGCCCAACTGTTTCAACTTAAAGAACTCATTCATATTTTGAGTTCTATAAGTAGGTGGCATGTACCTTCCTTGCACTACTTCCTTTAGTTTGTCCCAAGTTATTGTGCTTTCTGGCTGCTTGGTCTTTACAACATTGCTTCCACCATATAGTCTAGCTTTGTCAGCAAGCTTGAGCTTGGAAATCATGGCTTGGTTCATAGGTGATGTTCCGACTACATTGAAATAAGCCTTCATGGATTCAATCCATATTTTGGCATCAGTTTTAGCACTCTTCCCTTTTTTGTCAAATTTTGGTGGTTTGATTTGTTTGAGAAGAAACTTCTTCTCTTTTGCATTTGTCAGGCTTAGTGCAAAAACATGATTCTAGATCTGCATTTGGGGTTGTATCTAGTTACCAATTTAAACTTTCCGTGTTAGGATTGCATTTACACATCTCTATACAACTTAAATCAATGCACACATATTTTCCATATCTACTATGCAAAAAATTGAATGAATAAAAAATTCCTATTTGACCATAGGGAAGTGTAAGCCTCAAGTACAATTATTTGAGAATAGATAGAGATTGACTGAGTTGATTTTTTTTTTCAGGAGTTACATCAACGCCAGATTAATAATTTCCTATTGGATTCAACTACAGGGACATAATAGTAGTATGGATTGGGGGAATGGATTTTCAGGAAGCGATAAGCCATGGGAAGTTTAGGAAATCTTGATTTTTGATAGCCATGATGTTCATTTTGCCCCATTACTTTAATTATATCTACTGGTAAGATTTTAACTATCTCCTCGTAGATGTAGCGGTTTTGTTCTACTTGCCGACGTGTGATGTGTAGGATTGAGTTGAATAACTTGATAATCTTCAAGTCCTCCAACCATTTTAGC
The DNA here is from genome assembly GCF_053477565.2 of Lygodium microphyllum. Classification (NCBI taxonomy): domain Eukaryota; kingdom Viridiplantae; phylum Streptophyta; class Polypodiopsida; order Schizaeales; family Lygodiaceae; genus Lygodium; species Lygodium microphyllum. The sequence goes on from NC_141146.1 coordinate 121,183,311, forward strand.
CTCTTCAGATTGTTTTATAGATAAGCAAGTCGGTTGGCATCTATGTAGCAGTATCTTATGCTCCAAGTCCAACGCCCTTCCACATACAATGGTGAGGGGTTGTAGAGCCAATCCAAGATCCCCATCATATCGGATCGTTTGCGATAGCTTGAAGAGTTCATAGCTGTCCTGAACATGATATAAAATACGAGGAACGTGCTCCATGCCTCGTAAGTCTGGAAGCGGCAACAATCCACAAGTGAGTAAAAAGATTTTTTTTTCTAATGCAAACATCACTTCACTCTTCCTGATCTATCCTAATTGTTTCAGTTGTTGGTTGGCTCTGATATCAACTATAATATGCCTGTCTATTGGCTATCCAAGCACGTTTTAGCAGTCCATCAAGAAACGAATCTAAGCGTCACTGCCCGACACTCCCATGGAATGTCAAAGGGTTTTTCGCCTAGGGTTTCTCGAGTCCACCTCGCAATGGAATGTTCTCGGCTGAACCCACTAGGATCAACTTGAAACTTGAGTCCCTAGTGGTCAAGGTCTCCTTATAGCATTCTAGCATCGGGTCCTAGACATTCTACTTTCCATAGAGTTACCCAATCCGAAGCAGATCCATACCCCACTTGGTTCAAGGAGAATGAGAAACGAGAGGGATGCGTTGCTCAACCTCTTTGTCCATAGGGCATAATCCCATTCCTATCCCCTAAAACGACATGAGTTGGGTTCTAACCTCGCATTGCTTAAAGGTCGAACGATGGTAAAATGTTATGAGAACCCTCTAGTTCTTTGGGACCACCTTGCCGTAGGGCGGACCCGTCGGGGTTCCGCCCACCCGCTTCCCTCCATAGGCGTACTTTAGTTATCTAATTAGGCCTTATCACATTTATGTGTGACATTTAAAATTAGCTTCCTTAATTAAGACTTTTAGGGAATCGGGCTGGTTCATATAATCTTATGGCACTAAAACAGGAAAACAATTTCAGACAGGTTCCTTGGAAGTAAACTTAATCTTAGCATTTTAATTGAGATACAAGTCTTGTTCAAAAGGGACAATTTCTACAATCCGTGAGGATGTACCTTATTTCCTCCAAGATTCTACCCTTGCACTAGTAACAGGGCCTCGAGAATCTATCTCGACTGCAGATCGTTTGAGTAGGACCCTGAGGGAGGGAATTTAGAGCCAAAGCCCCCTTGGCATCCAAGCGTCCTCCTACGTTCAAACCAACCTGCGGAGAGACCTCTCGTGGCGGGTTTGGTCCACATTCTTGTCACGGCTATTTTGAACCCCCTTGGCTAGGGTTGGTGGCCAACTAGGGGTGGTTTGGTGCACCTCCAAAAGTTTAATCTGATTCATTATTCCCATTTTCTTTATGAGTTTGGGTTCATACAATCTTTTTTACAAGTGGTGTTCCTAAATTTACAAGCACAAACAAGGGTGGAGGCGAGTGCTCGGGACATCTACTAAGGTGTAGTCCCTATCTTTGATGCTTAGCATTTGTCCTTCTTGCCTTGGCATCAATTTCCAATATCCTCTAAGGGATAGAGAATACCTTCTTTTCGATCCCACTCTTATGTGATAGGAGCAAGAAATTATGCAGTTGGATCTATATTTGATAGTTCCTTGATGGTAGCTATCCTAGCTTGCTGGCCCTTAGTCCAGGGTTCTTGTCTTGGGGAAACAACACTCAAGTTTTCTTGTATTAACATCGAGTTGTATCATGGTTAAAGGCGATATCTCTAAGGTTGTTTTGGCTTTATCATGGCCAGATGTAGGATAGAGACCAATGAGTGGTTCACTTGTCTCAAGGTCAACCTATGAATGTAACAATAGCTTGACTCATTTACTTTCAAACCCTAGATAAGTCGAGTTAAGCCCCTTACATATCATATAACATTCATCTTATTGAACTACCTTGAGCAATTAACTGTAAAATATTACACGGCGCAGCGAACAGAATCTGAGAAAGAGATAGAGAGAGTACACATCAGATAAGAGGAGAATCAGTAAATTCTTTAACTCCAAACAACTGATACAAAGATGGCTCTGTCCACCCGTGCGCTTCCACTGTGTGAAGCTTAGATGGCGATCTAGACAGAAGATAGGTGAAGAGCTTAAGGCTAGCTAGAACAACTCTGACTGGGTGAAAGATGGATAATCGATAGCTATGAAGGGGTTTAGCTTTTATAGCTTGTGAAGGGGATCATGATGGATGACCTTCCATATGAACTTGTGTCCGTTGACCTTCCATGTGCCCATGTGTCTGTTGACCTTCCATATGCACATGTGTTTGTTGACCTTTCATATGCACATGTGTCTATTGACCTTCCATGTGCCCATGTGTCTATTGACCTTCCATGTGCACCTCCACTAGTTGGGTAGGGAATATTCTAGGGAATATTCCCTTTACCATTGGCTAGGGCCCTTGATAACTTTCTTACCCCGCAACTCGATGCAATGCGCCTCGAGTTGCTACTAGCTTAACCACTCTGTCTAACCCAAAGATTAGACCCACAACGGTCACCTTTTTGGCATCCGGTCACATAGATCTTATTTGATATACAAGTCAGGACTCAACTAATGTCCGGGCTCACATTTGGCTTCTCCTCATAATGGGGGCCTTACAACTTTGAGCACCATGGATCATTGGTAGCACCTAATGAGGGTGGGGCATTGATCATATCTAACATCCCCCCTCAATGTCCACCCATAGGTGAACTATCTCCTCGGCCTAATGCCGAGTCTCTGAAGATGAACTTGAAGCAGATCCTTCGTAAGTGCTTTGGTGAAGATATCTGCTCCATTCTCCTCTGTTGGACAGTAGACCAATTCCACTATCCCATCCTCCATCAAATCACGCACATAGTGATACTGGATCTCTATATGTTTGGTGCGTGCATGAAACACTGGATTTTTGGCAATGGCGATGCAACTCTGATTGTCACATCTCAACACAGTTGGTTCTTCATCCTACACTCCCATATGCCATAGAATCCTTCTCAACCATATGGCCTCACATGCAGCAAAACAAGCTACCTTGTACTCTGCTTCGGTAGAAGACAATGCCACTGTTGGTTGCCTCTTACTAATCCAAGAGAAAATTCCTGAACCAACCAGAAACTGACTTCCTGAAATCAATGTCTCCTGCCCAATCTGAGTCACAGTTCCCCACAAGAGAAGTTCCGAAACTGTATGTGATACCATAGTCAAGAGTTTTCTTCAAGTATTTGAGCACCCGCATCCCAGCCTTCCAATGACTCTCATGAGGTTTGTTTGAGAACCTGCTCAAAACACCAACATCAAAACTGATATCTGGTCTGGTGTTACACAAGTAGATCAGACTACCGACCCCAACCTCCTATACCTCCCAATGTGTGCTAGTGCTGATGTATCGTCGACGGAGAACTTTGCATTCACCTCCATAGGTGTAGCTATCTCCTTGCACTCGGTCATGCCAAATGCCTTCAAGATCTTCCATGCATACTTCTTCTGAGAGATGAAGATCTTTCCTGGCTCTTGCCAGACTTCAATCCCCAAACAATAGTGCAGCAAGCCCAAGTCTGTCATTTCAAACTCAGAACTCAAAGCCTTTCGAGTTTGGTTGATCATATCTTCATAGTCACCTGTAATAAGAAGGTCGTCCACATATAGGACAATCACTACAGACTTTTTACCATCCCTGTAAACATACAAGTTAGCATATGAGGCACATCTTTTGAAGTTTAGGTTTAAAAAGAACCTATCTATCCGCTGGTACCATGCTCTGGGGGCTTGTTTCAGCCCATACAATGCCTTCTTCAGTTTACACACTTTGTTCTCAGAATGGGGGGCCTCAAACCCTGGTGGCTGAGCCACGTACACCTCCTCCTTGAGGTCACCATTTAAGAACACTGACTTAACATCCATTTGGTACAGTGGCCACTTCTTGTGGGCAGCCACTGCAAGTACCGTGCGAATAGTGGTCATTCTAGCAGTTAGGAAAAATGACTCTTGAAAATCAAACCCTTCAACTTGTGAAAATCCTTGGGCAACCAGTCTAGCTTTGTACTTTTCTAAGGTACCATTAGCCTTGTACTTTACCTTCCAGATCCAGTTGGTGCCAATAACCTTCCGCTTTGCTGGTCGATCCACTAGCTCCCAAGTGTCATTCTTCATTATGCTGTCATACTCCACCTGCATAGCAGCCTTCCAAGATGGATCTACAAGTGCTTCTTCTAAATCAGTTGGCTCCTTTACTTCTCTCATAATCTCAACCATCAAGGCCATATTGACTATGTGAGCAGAAGCCCTCCGTTGCTCCTCTATTCTTTGAGACCTCCTTGGTCCGTCTGCCTTCTCCTCAACAGATGCAGGCATAGGATTATTGTGGTCATAGAGCTGCTTCACCCAGCGCGGCAATGGCTTTTCCGGTGGGGTGATGTCAGGTTGGTGAACTTTTTTCTCATCATCTGAAGATGATGCTTCCTCCTCCTTAAGGATAGGGATAGCTCTCGAGACAAGTTCATAGTGGACTACTTCTTCGCTTGGTGATAAAGTGGAAGAACTTGCCTTCTCCTCCTCCACTGTATGCGGCTCCTCCTTGAACACCACATCACGGCTCGCGATGATCTTCTTTGCCTCTTGGTCATATAATTTGTAAGCCTTCTGCTCATCACTATAACCCAAGAAGATACATTTTTTGCTTTTTGGTTGTAACTTGTTTCTCTTCCCATCTGGAACATGTGCATAACATTCACATCCAAAAATTCTGAAATGTGAGACAGATGGTTTCTTACCAGTGTAAGCCTCATGAGGTGTTTTTCCCTTGAGAGCCTTTGTATAGCTCCGATTTAGAATGTAGACTGCAGTATTAACAGCTTCAGCCCAAAAATGGTTAGGCAATCCCTTGCCCTTTAGCATGCATCTTGCCATCTCCACAATGGTGCGATTCCTGCGTTCCACAACACCTTTCTGCTAAGGTGTGTGAGGCATCGTCAATTGACGCTTGATCCCTTTGCTCTTGCAAAAGCCTTCAAACTCCTTTGAATTGAACTCACCACCACCATCTGTTCTAAATTTCTTCACACTTTTCCCTGTTTCATTCTCAACAAGTATTAGCCATTCTTTAAACTTACCAAAAGCTTGAGCCTTATCACGAAGAAAGTACACCCACATCTTCCTACTGTAGTCATCGACAATCAACATAAAATAAGAAGATCCCCCCAAGGCCTGTGTAGGCATCTCACCACACAAGTCAGCATGCACCAACTCTAGAGGAGCCTGTGCTCTATTCTTGCTTTCTTGTGGAAATGCCTTTCTGTGTTGCTTGCCCATCATACAAGCTTCACATGGTTCCTTCAATTCAGTTATTGTAGGTAGGTGAGCAACCATACCTTGCTTTTGCATCTCCTTCAATACTGCAAATCCGATGTGTCCAAACCTTTCATGCCAAAGCTTACTTGTGCCCACTCTAGCAGTGGCTGAAAGAGCACTTAGCTCATACAGGTTGTTCCTTCTTTCTCCTTTGCCAACAATTGTGCTAGCACTATCAATAATTTCTATACGTGTCTTCTTGAACCTCACTTCATGACCAAGATCAGTTATGGCAGCAACTGATAAGAGATTTCTCCTGATTTCGGGAACATACAACACATTTGAAAGCTTTTTGACTTCACCATTTGCAGCAGCAAAAGAAATAGTACCTGTGCCCATAGCAAGGCATTTAGCATCATTTCCAATCGTCACATTGATGGATTCTTGTAGAGGCTGCATAGAACTCTATAGACCTTTCTTGTTGGTGGGAGGTCCCACTATCCAACACCCATGAGTCAGTGGTAGATTCTTCTTGTGCCGAGGAGCACACTTCCTCAATGGTCGCCATGAATAATTCCAACTCTGCTTCAGCCATATTGGCTGTCTCTTTCCCTTTACTTTTAAGGGTACCATTCTTTTCATTTGCCTTCTTGACATGACAATCTGCAATTGCATGTCCTTTCTTCTTGCAGTAGAAGCACTCTCCTTGAAACTTCTTCTTGCCGCCCTTCTTCTTTTTGTCACCATCATTTTTGGTGGAGGAAACACCTTTGCCTTTTGCATTGGCAGAGAATGCAGCATCTCCATTGTTGCTTCCTTCTCGGGCTTTCAGCTTCAACTCCTCCTCCATTAATAATGCACAAAACTCCTCAAAAGTCAAAGGTTGAGGTCTCACCTGAGTATTAAGGGCAGTTACTAGTCCATCAAACTTTTGTGGACAAATCCGAAGACACCTCCGAGCTAGTTCTTTGCTAGTCTTTTGTAACCCAGCGCTAGCCATCTGGTCGCGCAAATTCTTAATCCGAGTGATGAATGCTTCAACCGTCTCTCCTTCAACAAACTTCTCCGCTGCTAGTTGATTCTCCAAGTTTTGAATCCCTGTTTGGTTTCGTGTTTCATACTGACTCCTTAGTACATTCCAAGCCTCTGACGCTTTGGTTGTATGTTGAATCAAAGTCAAAACACTATTAGAACAGCTTGTAACTAAGGCACACAATGCATCTGCATTCCTTCGTTTCCAAGCTCGTAGAAGATCTGCATTCGGAGGAATCATCACACTAGGATTTGATGGGTCAGGGGTAGGCTGTGGTTCTGCGTCAGTCCCCAACACAGTCTCCAGAAGCTCATAAGAATCAAGGATAGTTGTAATTTTGAACTTCCACAAGGTGTAGTTTGTACCATCTAACTTGCCTTCGCTGAAGGTTGGTGGACGAATCCTCAGTGTTTGAATAGCTGGTACAGCAACACCACCTCCTGCACCGCTTTCGGAAGTCGACATAGTTTCTCTTTGCTGTTGAAGCCTTTGCCTCTTGCACGCTCTCCGATCTCTAGAGCCCCTTGGGCTCTGATACCATGTAAAATATTACACGGCGCAACGAACATAATCTGAGAAAGAGATAGAGAGAGTACACAACAGATAAGAGGAGAATCAGTAAATTCTTTAACTCCAAACAACTGATACAAAGATGGCTCTATCCACCCGTGCGCTTCCACTGCGTGAAGCTTAGATGGTGATTTAGACAGAAGATAGGTGAAGAGCTTAAGGCTAGCTAGAACAACAACTCTGACTGGGTGAAAGATGGATAATTGATAGCTATGAAGGGGTTTAGCTTTTATAGCTTGTGAAGGGGATCATGATGGATGACCTTCCATATGCATTGCCCATGTGTCTGTTGACCTTCCATATGCACATGTGTCTGTTGACCTTTCATATGCACATGTGTCTGTTGACCTTCCATGTGCCCATGTGTCTATTGACCTTCCATGTGCACCTCCACTAGTTGGCTAGGGAATATTCTAGGGAATATTCCCTTTACCATTGGCTAGGGCCCCTGATAACTTTCTTACCCCGCAACTCGATGCAATGCGCCTCGAGTTGCTACCAGCTTAACCACTTTGTCTAACCCAAAGATTAGACCCACAACATTCACCTTTTTGGCATCCGGTCACATAGACCTCATCTGATATACAAATCAGGACTCAACCAATGTCCGGGCTCACATTTGGCTTCTCCTCATAATGGGGGCCTTACAACTTTGAGTACCATGGATCATTGGTAGCACCTAATGAGGGTGGGGCATTGATCATATCTAACATTAACTTTATCACTTCATATGCACATCTTATATCTATCTTTAAGATGAATCCCTAGCAGTGCAACTAAAACTGTCCATGATGCCACACAATCTAGATGCGAGTCTTTCCTAAGATGATGATGCAAATCAAGGCTTCTACTCTTGGGAATTCATTTCAATGCACTTATGCAAAACATAAATAGAGACTTGTATTTTTCTTTTATTCGAGGAACATGAAGTCATCAAGCCTAATGCAAATGTGAGCTACTTCTCTTTAAAGGTTTATAGGAACCTAATACTCGGCTTAGTATTGCACAACCCAACCTTACTTAATCATTTTCGAGGTAACCCATGATCATCATTGACTTGATTCAAGCCTTTACACCTACCTTTCTAATTTTGTAAATTTCGCGATGCAAAAAGTATGATTCCCGCCTAATGATGACTATGCTTTATCGTTTCGATAACCCATTTTTCAGTTTCTTTTGCCTCTCAAGCATGCCAATGCTAGTGCATAAATCCAATACACTACGAACACAATCAATAAAGTCATTGATTTCAGTGTGCACCAATGCGTAATCTTTTGTGCAAGTTGTTCATTCTAAAACATGCAAGACTGTAATAAAACACAATTTCCAACATGATTGAATAATGCAACCTAATTGGTGGTTAGTTATTATATATTTTTGCTAGAATATCTCTCTTCCCAATGAAGTCGATCTACGTTTTTAAGAGTTCCCATCAAAGTAGGATTTTCGTTTATTTTAAAAGGGGCGTCATTCGGTGGCAGGGGGGAGGGGAAATATTACACTCGTATGAGTTACTTTTGTCATTTGAGTGTGACAGGTTCAATTTAATTGTGTAAAAGATGACACTTGTATAAGCAATAGGCAACTGCACACTTATTGAGCAAATATCCATTTTAGATAATTATCCCTAGAAACCACTCCCATGACGATAAGTATGAAGGCATAATTGGTTCCATAGATCTCGTTGCTAGCCATAATAAACTCCCTCTCATTATATAAAAATGAAAGTCTAATTCAAACAACCAGATACGACATCACATTTAACACCTGGAAAAGGTACAACCCAACTATAAAATACATAAGTTAAAGTTATAATCACATATGAATGAGTTTTAGCTGATACAACCACTCAATTTTCCACTTCTGATAAACATAATTAATTTGAATACAAATCATCCTTTGAAAGCATATAACTGTCAAAAGTTAATAACTATTCAATCATCAAAATTGTTATAGTCTGAATACTCATAAGATTGGGTTGGCAGCCAGCCATTTCTCAGGCTCATTCGCAACCCTCCAAATTGTACTTGCAAGTCTCCTTGCAAATAGCCCTCCACACCTATTGATACTTGAAAAATACGCTAGTATTTTATGGGTTCTCATTTTAGGTTGCTAGAGAGATGAGATGTTACAACTTAACTTGGTATATCAACTTTGCCTATTGGCAAAAAATGTTCAACAATCTATTTTCCCTCCAATGAAACCATGGCCTTATTTTCGACAAAAAGGAGTAACCTTTTTTTCCTTAAACAACCATACAGCAATATGTTGTATTGAAAATAATATTTACATGTCTAGCAACCTATGGCCACTTTTTTGCAACCTTTAGCTATGGGATCTTACTGTTTCTTGCTTGTTGTGAGCCTTTGAAACCTTAGTAAAATATGAGAGCTGGTCTCCTTTAGTGAAGTGCTCATGTTTTCCTAAATCTATTGTGAGACCTCCATTTCTAAGGTAGACAAAGTTATCATAGTTGACCCTTAGCTTCCTTTTCGATGCTTTAGTAACAATTAAAATAGTTATTGTTAATATATCAAAAATTTCCTATTTCAGAGATGACAACGTTGTGCCCATTGGGCTCAAAACTATATGCCATTAGTTGTGGTATTAATGCATTTACTATTTATATTATAATTTAAGCTACCGTATATTGCCTATATAAAAAACAAGAATATATGCCCTTAACAGCTTTGGGAAAGGAGCCATAGGCTTGCTATTGGCTATAGACTAAAAAAACATTTTCAATCTTATAAGGCTAAATAAAGGTAACATTCCTTTTTTTGTTTGTTTGTTTCTAGCATGCTCTAGTTCCTTGAGTCTTTCGATGCCAAATGCTACGAAAGTAGTCGAGAACCTTAATCAAACCAAAAGGCATGACTAAAAACTCAGAGTATTCATAACTTGTTTGAAATGTAGTTTTGAAAATATCCTAAGCTTTAATTCTAACTTGATGAAAACCTCGCATAAGGTTAGCCTTTGTAAAATACTTTGCACCTTTAAGTTAGTGAAACAATTCTTTTTACATTGAAAAACAAGTTTAATAATTACCTTATTTGAAGCTCTATCGATAATACAAAGATATATCGTGTCATCTTTCTTTTTCACTAGCAAAGGGTAAATAATCAGTGTTTTCAATGGCTTCCTTGACATATCTATTAGCCAATACTTTTTACTTTGACTGGGTTCTTTAAGTAATATGGTAAAGTTGATAATTTATCTATATTGTCTAGTAGTGATGATTGAAGGCATGCCTACTTTTGCATAATCAACTCAATGACGAAGTATAGTGGTAAATGGTAGGCAAGAAAATCTTGCACTCCTACCATGCTATGAATCATATAGGCTAAAAAAATGCTTTCCAAATCAAACGCGTGAGTCACCCATCATACGTATGTCTCATTGCTTGATGGATCTCACCCCATAGCCAGTCTAGGCATCTTGACAGAGTGCAGCTTTTAACAAAGTGCAACATATGGTGGTATACGGACTTATTTTCTATTATTTGGCATTCATTAGGTGCTTTTTCATTGCTAGTAGGTTCCTAATGTGGGCAGTATAGGCCCTTTAATTTCCTCTTGATAGTGAGATATACTCTTGGGATCTTATTATCGTTTCCTATATGGCTTGCCTAATGCTTGATTGGATGTTGTTTAGTTTTTTATTTTTAATGACATAGGTAATTATCCTTTATTGTTTATTCTATAGACTGTTTTCCTCATTAGTTCAATTGCCTTTTATAGATCTTTCCATTTTTATCTATAAAAAGATATGTTTTTTATGCTTGTGAAGTGTGGCCAAGTGGTAAGGCAACAAGTTTTGATTTGTCATTTGAAGGTTTGAATATCTTTTGGTGGTTTATTCACTATTTCATCTATTTGATATATAGATATCTATAGCAATCAATAGAGATTGCCTTTTACGTAGGTAGAGCTTTGCATGCCAAAAAAGAGTGATTGCTTTGCTTTACTATGATAAGGCATACACTTGTTGCCAATGACTAGCCAACCAATCAACACACTCCTTACCTTGGATTCCCCTTAAAGAAGATGCTATGGAAAAAAAGAGAAATTTCTTTATTTTGTTATGGCAAGGCAAAGCACACCAAAGCTTTATGTTAAACCTCCCCACATGATGGCAATTCGACTAGAAATTTGTAGTTCCGATGAGCACGAGCGTTGGGCTGGCTAGTCAAACTCCCTGAGCATAGGATCACCCACTATAAGACTATGCGCATTACCATGCCCTATCAAATGGACCTACGACTTTGAGAGCTTAAAGTGATCAGCTTTGAGGTTAGGGCTTGGCTAGGTAAATTATGAATTGTCAGAGATATAACTTGTCACTCAAAGAAACTTATGCCATGAAAATTCAAAAACATGTAGGCATGCATAATTGGTTTGATTGGTTGAGTGACTAGATTAGAGGGCAATCAATAGGATATTGTGTAACATTGTAGAGCCAAAAGCAAGCGGCTAGGTTGGGCTGTAAGGCCATCTCATGTTTGAGGACTCTTGACCTACATTAGGTGAAAATGGTGGATGGATGAAATGAACATTGACAATCCTTCTTGACATAATGAGTCATGGCCTTACCTCTGATTAACATAAATATGGCAACCATTCTTTTACATTTAGCTATTGCTTGATGAACTGGGAGTTGTTTCTTGTCATTCAATTACTATATAAAAATTATCTTAGAATGGATAATAGTAATAATAATACTTTGGTGTATAGTTTAGTTGGTAGAGCATTGGGCTTTTAACTCCCTAACTTGGTACCTTTTGACTTTGATATATAATATGGAAAAGGATAGAAAGTGGATTATAAAAAATGCCATCTACTAACGCTCTGTAGCCATTGTTTGAAAGCCACTTATCAAGCTTGAAAGCGACTTATCGATAAAATAACTCTACTTAATAGGGCCTTGCTTATTCTATTTAGAAATGATTTTGAAAGTGGAGAATTGAATTCCCAACCATGAGTGGCCTCCTTATCACCTCAAGATAGTGCGTCTACCATTTTGCCACTTTCGTTGGTGGCTACTGTATGAATATTCATTAAGATTTAGGAAAAAAAATCATGTTATAGAGGAAAACAAGATTTCGTTCAAAACAATGAGCTACTAAATTAAACTAAACTAAATAATAACAATTACACCCATTGTGAATAATAATAATAATGAACTGATAAAGATTCAAATCTTTTCCTTTCATCCCAGTTGGCTTCATATATGCTAAGCATATTTAGTTTCTTGGTTCCTTAATAGACATATATGAACTAATAAAAGAGTGAAAAGGTTGGACAATGAGAAAGAAACATAGATAAATTAAAACCAACTACAAAATGTGGCAAAAACTTTATGCCTTGATAAGATATTTAGGGCTTGATCAAATTAAAGAAAGCTCCATAAATAAAGTGCAAGTGGGTGGTTTCAAAAAAGGATTGGATTAAGCAAGCTAGGTAAATAAAATTCATATTGTACATTTCCTTTGTGATAAGATCTTTGTTTGCTCACTTGGTGAAAATGGTAGACACGATAGACTCAAAATTTTTTCCTTTATGGGTTATCGGTTCAAGTCTGATAGTGAGCATATTTGCCTATTAAGATGGGTAGATAAGATAAACAAAGGTTCTTTCTTATTTTAACCGATTCTCCATTTATATTTGGTCAAATCAATCCGAGACTTGTTTGGGCCTATATTGGATTTGAAGGAGTTTGCAAAGAGTCCCAAGGGCGAGTATAACTTAATAGGTTAGAGTGTTAGATTGTGAATTTGAAAACATGCATTCAAATCTCATTATTTGCCAAAAACATACTATTTTGACACACTTGATCATATAAGCAAATGATACAAAAAACTACAAATATAGAAAACATACCTTATGTTGTATTGATGGCATAAGCCAAAAAAAGAAAAAACATGTAACTAAGAAAAAATGGATTTTTATTAAACTTAATCCCAAAATGCTTCCTCTTGGAATTTCGGCATGTGTGATTTAATTGAATTAAGTTATGCACCCTATAAATTCTTTTTGAAAAATATGCATAATATAGTTTGTTTATTCACGAGAAAACTTCGTAATCTTGGTTTTTAAGATATTTGTCCTTTAAATTTTTTTTATAGGTTTAAAGGAATAGAATACAATGATATGTTTACTTTATGTAGACAAATAGCTAATTTACCAAAGTATGAGAGAGGGAAATGTCTTTAGATATATCTTTGCTTGGCTCCCAAAATAGCAGAGGAACTCTTACATTTTTTAGAGAATTTATAGGGTTATAGCTCAAGGAAGGCTGTCTTTGTTTAGGAAACTGTTATTTTTAGCTCAAGGAAGGTTAGCTTTGTTTGGGAGACTATTGTTGTAGCTAAAGGAAGGGCCATTGTATTTGCTTTACTCGAGATTGTTAAATATGAAATCATTATGGCATTGTTCTTTCCTTTGTTTCATTAGTTTTGGGTGGCCAAGGTCACCTCCAACTAGGTAACATAATGGCAATGTGTTGGTCCTAAAATGATGGCTCGACTCCATCCCTAGTTTTTTTTCACAAAAGTGGTTTGGTTAAGGGTTTTCCCTTTTTCTTTCCCTCCACCTCAGGAACTATCACATGGTGGCTTCGCAACTAAAGTCTTATGGTGAAGAACCCATTGTCGCTGCTACAGGATAATGAGCTTCAATGTGTTAGGCGGTATTGATATTAAATTTTCCAATCTAATACGTGGCTTTACATAAGACACCATGTCTTAGCCTCCTATGTTTACAATACTTGAATAGCCCCAAGTAGTAAATACTGCATAGTAGGGGTGATAGTATATTGCTTTGTAGTAGGACCCCGAGGGATACTTAAAGCCTTGATTTGGATTGAAGGGAACTGCCATTGGACTAAGATATATTGTAGGTACCTCCCCTACTCGGCCTGTCACAGGGAAAACTATAACCAAATTTCTTTTTATCTAGCATAAGTTTGGAACCACACACATTTAAAACAGCTTTCACTAGAATCAACAGTTTCATGTCACTACATGGACACAGTGTGAAAAACTCTAGAGTGTATCATCATCCGGCTTTCTTATTGATCTAGAGAGTCAATGCCATATTAGTCATTACTGTTTAGTGTCCATAGTGTGGATAGTTCCAAAATATGAGATTTTTGGACAAGTTTAGCCTATTTTTGATATTTTTGATATTATTTCTTGTAAATATCCTAAAAAGGTGTAGAAAACTTCTAGAATAAGTGACATGAAAAAAACAAGAGGCTTTTTAGCCAATTTTGGGAGATCTCATGCAAAAAGAAGGGGTTTTTTGCACACGTGAACAATCGTAGTTTACAGGTAGCAAATAGCACTCCTCCAAAGAACGGAAAGAAGAATGAGTAGCGATTTCAGAGAATTCTAAGTAGGTGTCCTGTGGTTTAACCCCCCTTTTGGAGCCAACAGAACCATCAAATTTTCGATTCAAGCAGCAAAGAAGAAGCTAGTGTTTGGTGCACATTTTTGATCTACCAGGGAACTCCAAGAGATCTAATGCTTGGAGATTGCTTCAGAGTAGTTCCAAACAAGGATTTTGTTTATCTTCTCACTTTCTATCAATACACAGTGCTTTGATTCATTGAGCTTTGTCTTTATCTTGTGTACCTCTTGTTTATTCTTTTTCTTCTCTTCTATCTCCTATTCTCTACTTCCTTCTCTCTCCGATCCCCAATGGATACAACTTTTTGACTAAAACCCCTTTGACATTGGTGAACCTGACGTGAAAGGTTGTCAGAAAGAAAGATAGGATGGAAGAACCTTCAAGTATAATTTCTAGTGATTTTTTGTAGTAGTTAGTATAAAATATGAACATGCTTATGTAGGTATAATAACAACAACATGTAATGTTGGCTTCTGCTCAAACAAAAGTTGGTGTGATGAATGCTATGTAGGTAGTAGAGCATGAGATGAAGTTGTTTAATGGTAGGAATGTATCTGCATATTTTCATACTTATACTCAAAATATAGAATTCTTTGGGGTGGCTCAACTTGCATGGAGTCGGTATCTTGTATGGGTCACTATACATGAATTGAAGGCCCAAGTTACTAAATTGTACATGCAGGATGCTAACTAGATAGCTTTCAAGAAGACACTCTAGGAATAATTTTACGTTGAAGATACCAATTTTATTACTTGCAAGACTTTCTAGGCGTGGGTGCTAAAACCCAATAAGGGTCTTGTGGCTATAGAGTTATTAAGATAATTTGAAAGTCGATTTGAGCAATTAGATATTGCAGAACAATAAGCTCTTGTAAGTTGGAAAATTGAATTGCTTCCAAGCAGCAGATCCTGAGCTTTAAGAGAAGCTTGATGATTTGTTAGAGGATTAAACTACATAGATAGGGCTTAAAATAGAGTGGAGGCATGTTAAGGAAGCTGTTACAGCACTGGTGAAAAAGCATAGAAGAAGAGAAAGATTTCATGTATCTAGCTTGCCCACTGTTATGGGCAAAAATTTTGATGTATCCAATAAGCCACCCACTTCTGTGCCTAACCTTATGGCTATACCTGCTGTTCCCATGGTTAGGGAAGATGTATAGATGAATTGGTTAAAGGCATGCATGATCTTTAGTTGAAGGTTGCACAATTGGATAAAAAAGGATAAGAGGAAAGGGGATGGGCAACAATCCCCAAACTAGTAAAAAGATGTATGTCGTGTGATAGTTTGGAGCGTGAAATGAAGGATTGTTCTACTTATCAGGAGTCCTTGGCATGTGGCAGCTCATCTTTTGGAAAGATGACAAGATCCATGCACAAGAAAGAAGATTGCCTCTTGCTTTGAATTTTGGAAAGGGAGGTATGCAAAAGTTGTTGGAAGACTTAGCTGTCTGAAATGCTTATACGGCCATACATGCTTCTAGTTTTGGTCTATAGTTGGATAGAATGCCCAGGCCCGAAGGAGGCTGCAATATGGACACATCCTTTACATGCAATTGAAAAGAGGAAAGTTACTGAGAGTGAAATGTCTCATGTAAGGCAAGACATTCGTGACATAACTGGCTGGGAATCACTAGTAGATGTATATTCAATATATGCAAATTTATCAAAGGTGCAAAACACAGTTGTTCTTGTGGAAGAAAAATGAAAGAGAAATGAAGAGGTTAGGTAGGAGCAAAAATAGGAGAGCAAACAAGAGGGTAAAAAGAAGGACAAGCGACTGGGATATAAGATGCAGTTTGAGATTGAGACCCCATGGATATTAAGAAGGTTCTTGAAGAACGGATTTCAAATAGTCAGGTGGAATTCACCTTGGGAGAGGTGCTTTGGCATTGCCAAGTGGAAATTTCATGATGAAATCATTGACATAATTAAGAGGAAGCAAAAATTTCTTGGTGATACCACTAGTGAATTGTTGCAATTTGAAGAGGAAATTGGTTTGCTGGGCATTTGGACTGAATATGAGCATGATGCAAGTGCTGGTTTATCTATGCAAGATGCTGTTAATCATCGGACAACATGTGAAAAAGAGAAAAAAGTGTCTGAAAATGCATTGTATTGTAGAAATATGCATGGTGGAGTAAGGAAAATGCAACAATATGGGAAAGAGACTCTAGGATTTATTTCTCAAAGTCATTACACAAGAAATCACCAAGCAAGGGCTACCATTGAAATGATAGTGAAAATAGAGGAGTGTGAAACTCCTTGTATTGCTTTGCTTGACTATGGGTCCGAGATAATGTCATTGAGCATGGATTGTATTAGAATAGTGCATGGCCTGTGGACACTAATCATGGTTGGCATATGAGGGCTACAAATAATTCTTTGGGGGAACTCTATACTGCATGCCCTAACGTAAAAGTGAGGATTGGTGATGTACAATTAGAGCAACAATTCTTTGTGCAAGATATTTCCTCATATGTAGTTATTTTGGGACAACCCTATATTATAGGAGTACATATGGAAACAAAGGTGCTTGATGATGGTTCTTATGCAAGAGTTAGAAGCAAGGATGGGAGAAAAGAAGTCCAATTTCTTACCATTTATATTAATCATCATAGGAATCGGGATATGTTTTGAGAGTCTCATTTTCCTTTAAATACAAGGGAATTTAAAGACTCTCCATTAAGCCCTAATGTAATGCGGGGCTATAGTAGTGCTATTAAGAGAATATACTTTCCTCTTGATGGAATGAAGCATGTATTTACTATTGGTTATTCTCAATTTATAGCAAAGAGTTCATGTTGGTTTAAGCCTATGGAAGCTATGTGCAAGGTTGAATGCATATTTATGAAACGGGCTACTAAGGAATTGCAAGCATTGTGATTGTTAACTAAAAATGAAGGCATTTCAAGCCTCTTTTATGGGCTAAATATCACTAACACTATGATTGAAAATTTAGCAACCAGACATGCGGGAAATGGGACTGAAAATAGAGTGTTATTAGTATGCTCTTTGGACATGTATGATATTATAGCATTGTGTGCTTAGTAGGAAGGATTACAATGGGCTGAAGCACTTGTGGAGACAAAGTATAAGATGGTTGACAAAAAGGTGAAAGTAGTTGCTTTTCCACTTCCACTAGATAGTGAGGGTTTGTATGAGAAAGTGTCAAGGCAGCCAAGTTTATAGGATCCTAAAGATGTAGGCCATCAGTTTACAGCTAAAACATTACAAGAATTGAAAGTTGGAGCATAAGGGTTTCTTTTGCTTGCTGAAAGAGAATTTTTTATTTACGTAGATGTTGGCTAGGCACGGGAAAGCATTTGCATTTTAGCTAGCTAAAATAGGTTGTGTGGATCTGAGTGTTGTCTCTCCTATGGTAATATTACTGTGCCACATGTACCATGGAGCTTGAGGCCTATTCCAACGCCTAAAGCTTACTTGCCAAAGCTAATGGATTTGCTAAATGAAAAGATTCATATAAAGATCTTGGAGCTTTCTTCAGCCCCATACTCAAATCATTGGTTTAATATGCCCAAAAAGAATGGCGCTTTTAGAAATTTTCAAGATATGTAGTCAATAGAGTGACCATAAGAAATGTGGGTGTAGGTCCTATGGTTGATGAATTTGCTGATGCTTTTGCAAGCAGAGGGATTTATTCTTTGGGTGATCTTTGCTCAGGGTATGATTAGTTTCAGCTTGTAGTTGAGACCAGGGATATCACAACCATGAAGACTCCCTTGGGGTTAGTATGGATATGTACTCTCCCACAGTAGGGTGCAACGAACTCAGTGTGTGGCACACACGACAAATGCTATGAATAGGGTATTCAGGGATTTTATACCACAGTTGACAATGCCCTTCTTGGATGACGTTCCAATCAAATGGTATGAAGTGGATGAAAAGAATGAAGAGATGGATGCTTATGGGTGTAGACAATTTGTTACAGACCATATTGTGGATTGTGAAAGGATTTTGATGCATCTAGAATAGGTGCATTTAACTCTTTTTGGACAAAATTTGATCTTTGGAGTTGAAGAGCTTTTGATTGTTGGGCATATGTGTGGGCCCTATGGGCAAAGACCATTGCCACTGAAAATAGATGGGATTGATAGAATGCAAGATGTATGCATGAATGTATCCGAGGTGCAGCAAAGGTTAGAGGTTTAACTGGGAAAGGAAGCATAAAAAAGCAATGAAGAAATTGAAGTGGCTCTTGAAATTTGCTCCTACATTGAGAAAGGCAGATTATTCACATGGGAAGACTATCATGATTACTATTGATACAAGTCCAATTGGGATTGGATGGGCAATTGGGCAAGATGATGAGAAAGGGAAAATATATGCAATTCGGTTTGGTGCTAAAGTATTGACTGAACAATAGAGAAGGTATCCACAGGTGAAAAGAGAATTATGGGGAATTGTGACAACCCTTAAATATGATAAGGAGTATGTTATGGGTGCTCTTGTAGTCATTAAGATTGATTGTTTTCCGGTATTGTGTATGGTTACTAGTTGTGCTACCTCAAACATTGTTATGCTCCCGTGGATTGCATGCATCAAATCTTTGAACCCTAAATTTCAACATATTGCAAGAAGAAATAACCGAGTGGGGTAGACATGTTATCTTGGGCATGCTATGAGAATGAAGATGGGATGATGGATGAGGAGAAAGAAGATGACATTCTTGCAACTGAAAATGATGTTTTCATTGGTGAAACTGAATTGGCATCCATTGTAACTACATGTAGAACTCTCATGAATGCAAGGAAAAAATTAAATGTAGTAATATAATAGCTGGTTTATCAAGTAAAGTGCTATAAGAGTGAATTTAGAAATGCAAGGAGTTGCTATAACACTAACAAAAGCCTGGACAACAAAGAGAAAACACTTTAGATGTTATGTATCTTGTGTAGAAGTGTTTCTTGAAGACAAATATATGGGAAAGTGGCTAAGAATTGGTCAATACCTCAACACATTAACAAAAAAAGATGAGTGGTAAGATGAGGAGTTTAAGAAGATCAAGAGGTAAGCCTACAAGTTTTTCTTAAAAGATGGGTACTTGTGAAAACATACTAAGAAAAAGCAGGGTATGCTATTATGAGTTCTGGGTGATAGAGCTTCACAAGTAAACATTATGCAATAATTTTAGGAAAGCTTATGGGCAAAGATCAAAGAAAGATATTGGTGGCAGGGCATGTATAAAGATGTTGCTCACTTTGCAGAAACATGTACGACATGTCAAATATATTCATTTGTGAGACATTGAGATGGATTCCAACCCACATATCCCTTGTATCTTCATTTTTAGTGGGTGGTGGATTTAGTCACGATGCCTATAGGTCTTTGGCAAATGAGATGTCTTGTACTTGCCTGTGAAGGCTTGATTAATCAAATGGAAAGGAGAGCTCTACATACCAAGACAAGAGAAAAGGCTAATTCTTCGCGCAAAATAAACCAAAGTGACTCATTATTGTCTGCCACCTCTAATCATCCATGAAATGGGGAAATTTTTTATGTGCTTAACAGTTTTCAATATCAATAATAGTAAGCATATAAATGATCTAAACTAATATTCCCTTCTTTGGTTTAAATTGTGACTAAATGGACTTGTACCACTGAAGTGCTTAAAGGAAAATTTGACGTGTCTTTGGTCAGCAATGAAACTAATCGTCCTAATTATCGTAAAACAAGAGCACTTGGCTTCCCTTATTTGCAAGGATTTGAATTTACATCTAGAAAATTACATACCAATCAATGTAGTTATCACTATAGGTACTTAAGGTGCTACATTTGGAGAAATAGATAGAGAAATAAAGGCGGTGATCTAAAACAAACTATCATTCATTGAGACTATACGATCAAATTGAACACTTACCTACACCTAATTAGATAATGATAGATAAATAGAAACTCTTTATTGCATGTTTGGAACAAAAGGAGCATCTCATGCAGATTTTTGATAAATTAAGCCACCCTAATGCTAAGCACTTTCACCTTAGCTATATGTTTGAGCTGCTGAATGATGTTTGTTATGAGAATTTGTTTGACATTTTTTAGTAAGTCAAAACCTTTCTAATTGAACCTTACCCTATTATCAATGATCTAGCTTGGCTAAGGAGGCAAATCAATAGCATGTAATATAACTTGATTAAACTTTTACAGGGCTTTGGCATGCTCCTGAAGGACCAAAATGGGAGAGATTCTATCTAAAATAAAGAGTATTGAACCCATAGTTTATGGCCTTTTGGGTCTGCCGCCACCAATCCATTCCATGTACAAGTTATATGTTGTGGCCTTAGCACCTGAAAGTGACTTAATCTTTATTTCGTAGGTGTAAAATTGACTATTTGGTAAAGCCACACCCTTACCCTTCCAGTTCATATACATTACTTTTTACGGGGAGGTTGACCAATCCTAGAGCCAAAGCATACCATTTATCGTAATTTGTTATTGTTGTTTCATAGCTTTTGATTTTGTCATAAAGTGGTCGAGCTTTTGATTTTATCCAATTTGCTAGATTCTAAGAGATAAATTTAGGCCATACCTTTTTTGATGCCGAAGCAAGCTCTATGTGAAAAAGAAAAAATGATTTTATCCAATTTGCTAGATTCTAAGAGATAAATTTAGGCCATACCTTTTTTGATGCCGAAGCAAGCTCTATGTGAAAAAGAAAAAAATGAGATTCAATAAAAACAATAGCACTTGCCATTTCATGTGATTAATAAATTCCACAGCAATAGTTTTGTGGATTCAAAAAGTTATCACTGAAATGATAGGCCCAATCGTAGATTCCACAACTGCCACTATTGACACTAATAAAACAAATAATTAACCCATCATATCATCTAAATAAATAGAAAATACTAGGAAGTTTAGATCGATAGCTAGTAACATTAACTTGATTGACATTAACATAATGGTGATATTTCTTCCATTAAAAAAAAATTCCCCAGATACATAAAGGGAAAAAATCATAGAAAGTGTTCAATATTTGACCAGATCCATAGATCAAACTATCTCGACACAACTTGTCAAGTCAAAGGTATAGGTGATTTATACCTTGGTACTCTTTCTTCAACAAGAATTTTGCATGGAGTTTTACATGTCCCAAATCTACAAAGGAATCTACTTTTAGTTGCAAGACTTGTGGATCTTAGTCTCTTTATCAATTTTGACCATACAAAGTGTCACATTGAGAAAGACGACCAAACTATAGCTGTCGCTCCTCAAAACGGTAATTTTTTTGAGTTATCTTTAAGCGAACATGTTGCAAATGTTGTTACAGCTCTTGGTGATCTTAATAGTAAAATATGGCATCATCGCTTTGTTTACTTTGATTTTTCTAAGATTGTCGATCTTTATCGGCGTGACCCTGTTCGAGGTATGGAATTCAAAGCTCGTCCTCACATGGGTATTTGTGAATATTGTGCACCTGGAAAGCATTTTCACAAACCCTTTTCCATTTCCACCACAATTCATTCTAGAGATTTTCTTGATCTTATTTACATGGATATTTGTGGACCTTTTCCTCCATTGAAATCTCAATATCGGAATTTCATGACTTTTCAACACAAAACATAAACTTTATTATCTTTTAAGAAATATCAAAAAGCTACAGAACTTCATACTAGTCATCGCATCATGTAACTTTGCAATGATAATGGTGGAAAGTATGTTTCAAATGGCTTTGATGATTATTGTAATAATTAGGGTATTCATCATGAATATATGGTTCGCTACTCTTCTCAATAGAATGGTATTACTGAACGTAAAAATAGGACTATTCTCAATGCCATGCGATGTATGCTCATTCATTCTGGCTTGTCTCAATGTTTTTAGACTTAAGCAGTCTTTAACAGTAGTATTTGCGCAAAATCATCTTCCTATGACTGCTCCTTCTGCTAAAATACCAATTACTACTTGAACATGTAAAACTCCTTCTGTTTCATGTTTTCAAACCTTTGGATGTATTGGTTATATCCATGTATCGAAGAGACTCACAGAAAACTCAATCCTCTTGGTTTGAAAGTTATTTTCATTGGATGTTCAAATTTTTCTAAGGGATACAAGTTTTATTATCCATCAACCAAGAAGGTAATCATAAGTTGCGTGATGCTATTTTCAATGAGCAACTTATGGGCAACACATGGCCTCAAGAGGATATTGGGAGGACATTGTCACTAGAGGACATTGATGATACAATGTCATTACTCACTTATTTTCCTTTTCTATATGATGATGAACCTCCTTTATGGGATAATATTGCCTTCAAATTGGGATTCACAACCTGCACCTATTATGATTTGTGAAGACCCTGTCTCTTATAGTGATACCATGTCATCCCCACAAAAGGAACAATGGCAAGAGGCCATGGAAGCTGCGTATGAATCTATTTTCTCTAAAGGTACATGGATTCTAACTGAGTTAGCATCTGGACATACTACTATTGAATGCAAGTGGGTTTATAAGACTAAAAAAAAAGTAGATGTAACATTTGACAAATGAAAAACAAGGCTAGTTGCCAAAGGTTTCTCACAAATTACGAGTTGATTATCAAGAAACTTTCTCACCTATTGTTCATATTACCAATATTGGGGTCTTGTTAGTTTTTGCTATTGAGTTTGATTTGGAGGTTCACCAAATGGATGTGAGAACTGCCTTTCTTAATGGTGATTTAAAGGAAGAGATATACATTGAGCAACCAGATAGATTTGTAGTCAAACATAAGGAAAATGTTGCTTGCAAACTTCATCTAGCACTCTATGGTCTCAAACAATTTTCACAAGCTTGCTATCAAAAGATTGATCTCTTCATTACAAAACAAGGTTTTATCTCTTGTTATTTAGACCCTAACTTATATGTCAAGTGCTGCAATGATAGTTTTGTTATTCTTGCTCTATATGTGGATGAAACCATACTTGTTTCTAACAATCTCAACTTCCTTCAACAAGTAAAGAATGTTTTATCTTCTGCATTTGACATGGTGGATCTTGGAGACATACACTCGTATCTTGGTATTCAGATTCAATGCTATCGAGAAGAGGGTGTTTTATTACTGCATCAAACAAAGTCCATTGAAGATATTATTTAGAAGTTTGGTTTGGGTTTTACACATCCTGCTACTCGTACTCCTTGTCTTGTGAGCTCCACAAAAAACTCTCACTTTTTGCAGAATGATGGACAATTAGCATTACATCAACCTTATGCTAATCTTGTTGGATGTTTTCAATTTGTTGGCTTAAATTCTCACCCTGACATTCTTTTTTCTGCAAATTTTCTTGGAAAACATCTTAGTTCTCCATGGCTTAAACATTGGGTTGCAGCTAAACAAGTTTTGAAGTATTTGAAAGGCACTAAAGATTTTGGGTTGGCTTGTTGGCACTAACAAAACTTTGATTCTCTGCATTCACTTCAACTTTTGGGTTATATAGATGCAAATTGGGCAATCTCTCACTTATCTATGTATTCTACAAGTGAAAATTGTTTCTTTATGGTTGTCTTGTTTCTTGGACTAGCAAGAAATAACTTTGTGTTGTTGTTTCCACTATAGAAGCTGAATATATAGCTGCATCTTTAGCGACTCGAGAGTTAGTATGGATTTGACAAGTTCTATCAGATATTGGCCATCCTCGTCTCTCTAGCACACCACTTCGATGTGATAACCAAAGTGCTATTAGTCTTGCTGAAGACTATGTTCAACGTAACAAGTCTAAATATATTGTAGTGCATTATCATTATGTTTGATATGAAGTAAAGAAAGGCATGATCATGATTGAACATTGTCCAAGTGATCAAATGACTGTAGTTACTTTCACCAAAGGACTCAATAAAGCACACTTTACTTTGTTGCACTTGGAACTTGGAGTTGTCTTAACTTCAATCTTTGAAAATTAATCTACTATGACATTATAGTGCCATTGTACATACTCCTTGTAGGCACCATACATTTCATACACGTCACACATACATATACACCTCAGACCTCTTGGTCATATTTGTACATATATATTCAATTTTAGTTTACATGCATGGATTCACTTTACATGCACACAAAATCCTTCTTGATCATGTTTATACATTTGTATATAGTAGCTTGGGTTTTTCCCTTGTGCTCCCCAAGGATTTTCTCATCCATAGCTAGAGACCTTTGTTTGAGTGGGCATGTTGGAGCTATATATAGCTCACCCTATCTAGACTAGCTCACACACACACATATATATAGATTGTGATCAATATGAAATAGGATTTGGAAGTGTACATGGTGTGACTCTTCTCTCTCTCTCTCTCTCTCTCTCTCTCTCTCTCTCTCTCTCTTGCATCTCTACATATCTTCTCTCTCTACAACTCAACAGTTACTCCAATGTGAGTCATAAATGGAATAAAAAACATGCCTTGCCAGGAGGAAAGCCTTGAATAGAGGCCTTTTATGATGAAATGTTCCAGCTACAAGTCAAATAGACGTGTAGGAAGAATTTCTCAATATGCATTAGCTCTTGAATATTTACGGCATTGAAGAATAGAGAAATGCAAATCAAAGAAAAAAAGAGAATTTTTAAAGCTAGAACAAAAAAACAACCATCCTGGAAAGAAGAATTACCGACTTTTATACTAAATTGTTAGTGGATGAGACTGGTTGAGTGATAATGGTCGTGGATGGAATTGCACATGTTTATGGATTGAACAAAACTTAAGCAGTGGAAATGATAGAATTTTCCAATGGTGTCAAAGGAATGGCTTCCAATGGAGTTCAAATCCTATAAACAAACCATAGTTGTGCTTTGTTTGTTGTTTGGATTTTCCTTGCTTATGCTTTTATAACATAAGAATTTACCACCCACTTTATACCCATCACCAATATATTGTTGGGTTTATCATGGTAGGGGCCATATTCTTCATTAGGAATTATGATCGAGAACAAAATAAAGACAATGTATTGTCAAGAATGTTGGAGCATAAAGAAGCAATAATATCCCATTTAAGTTGGGCTAGCTTATTTCTATGTTTCCACACTCTAGGTCTTTATGTACATAATGATGTCATGCTAGCCTTTGGAACTCCAAAAAAATAGATTCTTATTGAGCCCGTTTTTGCACAATGGACACAATTCACTCACAATAAAGTCTCGTATGGTTTCAAGGTACTTATACACTTATGATAGATAGCCCAACATTAAAAGCTAGTTAGAGCTTATGGTTACACATAACTTTTTTTTGTTGCATTTTCATTATTGAAAAAGAAATACGGTTAAGGATCTTTCTTAACTTTACAATATACTTTAACCACCTTTTAAGCTTCCTAATGATTCAAAGTAGTTATTTCATTTAGAAATCAATCCCGTATTATAGTAAAAATATCTAGATTACAAACGGTGATCTCTTGAAAAAAACCATATCGGTTTACCATACCGGCCAACTATAATACCTTAAAATGGCACGCTATAAGAAAAAAAATATTAGCTATAATAGAAATAATGCCTATTTTAATCCTTGGCAAGAATCAAGATAGAGAGATCAGATTCAATGCTAAAAGATGGATTGAACCTAACTTTTAAGGCTTTCCCTTACTTTGTTTCTGGAGTACAATAGCTAAAGAGTGTAATATATTGACTATTTATTAGGCATTTCCTTCGATCGAAAAAGTGGCCATTGGTTCACGATATGAAAACTGTTTGTTGGGATGTCGATAATAGTTTCTGCTAGACAGAGGTATTATTTTGAATGGGCTGGCTCAATAGCAACTCATGGTATTGTAGCTGTGGACAGAAATGACAGTTTGGTACTTGTTGCTATGACTAAGCCTAGGGGTTGTCTTTCATAACAATAGCAAGTTTGTAACTCATAGGTGCAAATAGGGTTGTGCTTATACAAGTTCGACAAAAAAGAAAAAGCAATGAATCCTTTGGTTTTCGGTAGATGGAAGATATGCATGAGCGATACAAGAATTTTTGTATAATAACAATCGATTAATAAGAACCTATTCTTTTGGCCAATCCAAATATCACCATAGCAATCTTTGTTGTAAAAACAAACATTCAAAATCCATCAATTGAACTCACCATGGCCCTAGTACCTCTTTGCTTTACTATAATTGCAATTTTTTTATTTTTTAAGTAAGTTAAGAAATCTCTGGCACTCTAATAAGACGTGAAACACCTGATGTCATTTTGACCTCGATGTGTGAAAAGTGCATTTTTTTGCCATATGTATTGGAAATTACCAAGAGATGTGGTTGGACAATTTGGATTGTTTTCGCATAATGTTGCGATCACATCACATTGATGATCGTATATCATCGCTATAAGGTTGAATTCTCTTGATGAAAGTGATGAGGTTTTTAACTTTGATATCCCCTATTTTTCAATTTGTATTCCATGGAATCGACAAGTGGAGTCATCAATTAAAATGACAAAAATATTTTCACGTTAAGCTAAAAAATTTAATTTAAGCCCAATACTTCAAGTGCTGCCAAAAAGGATATGTCATGGTAACACTATAACTACAATAAGAAGTCTTTTCAAAAGTAGTGGCTTTGGCCGGGGTCTCGGTCCTTATCTTCTAATCTATTAACTCAGTGTCTAGAATGTGAGATTATTCACCTTGCCTAACGTACCTATTACATTTTGCTTCTAATACATGTGGCAGCAAAATCCAAACAATGTTTAGAACGTTAAGTTTATTACTACATTTTACTTCTAATATAATTCTAATGGAGTAGCAAAAGCTAGACAATGTTTAGAATGACATGGTTGCAATCATTCCAAACAATGACTAGCTAGGATCGACATGGTTGTTGCAGGCAGACATACCTAATTTTGGCTAACAAATGGATGTGGTATTTAAAAATAAGTTTATTACTACATTTTTCTTTTAATATAACCATAATGGGGATATCTTTATGGCATTCGTGATTTAACTTAAAAATTACATTGGGAATGGGAAATCATATAGTCTAATCTTGATTAAAAGATAAAGTGACTTGGAAAGGTCAACCAAGATCGGATATAGTTGGTTTCCCATGAAAACTATTGCAGTAGAGTATACAATGTTTATGGTTTGGGATAGAGCACTCAATGGGCTAGGGTTTGACCAATCTCAAGGAAACTCTGAATACAAGCCATAGTGTAAGAGAGGGGGATTTAATAACGGGGAAATACTAGCTACACTAGCTGGTATATAAGGTGAGAGAGACTTAATTTTTCATTATCAGATAATTATACAAGTCTTCTTTCTCCTTCACCTTGCTCTCCAAGCTTCCATGTCTTCCTTCCCTCTCTTCTAGTATTTCTCTCTCCATTTCTAATATTTCTCTCTCCTCATAACTATCTTTCTCTCTCTTTTGCTCTTCTTCTTCTTCTTCTCTGCAGTCTTCTCTCTCTTCTTTCTCTCTCCCAGTCCCTCTCCTTGAAAATTGGCATCAGAGCCTAGGTTCTTGGTTCCATTTAGTCCCTCATTTTACCCAGTTACAACTTTCTAGTCACATGGAATTTTGAGTCACAAGTACACAGGTACAGGGAGCAGTAGGGGAGTTCCCAAAGATATCTAGACCACAAGGACTACATGCAGGAGCATTAATGGTGGATTGGACCAAGTTTGGAGGAAGGAAGACCGACTTTGGTATCTCATGGGTCATTTTTAGCCCATTTTGAAGGTAAACTCTTAGTAACCGTGGTCAAGGAGTTAGAAGAAAGTCTAGCTGGGGTTACTTTTCAGGGAGGGTCTTCTCTCTCCTCATTTCTCAAGCTTCTTGCAAGCTTCCATTGAGGAAATCAGGCCCAAATCTTGCTCCCTTCTTTTCCATGGAGTGTCAACCCTCTTCCATGCTTTCCTGGAGCTCAAGAGCAACTGACCAAGCAGTGTTGAAGCTGTGGTGACCATCTCCAACCCTCCAGGAGCAGGCCTGTAAAATCCGGTGCAAAATGCGGGCTGCTTCTTGGCATGATTGACAGCACCCTAGCTCTCCTCTCCTTCCTGGCTCTCACTCCCAGCTTATTGCAGGTCCCCTGGGCAAGATTGAAGCCTTCTTTCTCAGCTTCTTGGACTTCTCTTCCACCTCAGAAACCCTGATCATGTGCAGTCCATGGTAGCCATGAAAGCTTGGCATCAAGCTCAAAAATCTTGAAGGTTTTGGTCTTTTCTTGGTCCCAGGAGTTCCCTCTTCAAGCCTAGCTCAAGATTTGGCCATCAAGAAGCACGGGAAGAAGATTAGAAGCAAGATTTGAAGACATGCACTTGTGGGCAGCCATGGCTATGGAAGTAGAGCTTCAATTTCAGCAAGAGCTCTTCATGGGAAGGTCCTGAGCCATCCTATCTCCGAGCTACACCCACATTGGAGATCATCCTCAAGATTTGAAGGCTTCTTGGAATCAAGAAGGCATTATGGAGTGCTCATTTGGAAGGAATCCTTCTCTTGATCAGTTTATGCAAGCAATGCCCTTTCCCCATTGAAGAATCCTTCTTCCCCAAACTGAATTCATCTCTTCTTGACAGAGCACATCCATTTTGGAGCTATGGAGCATGCATGATTAAATTAGAGTTCTCATGAAGGACCGAAGTGGCATTAGTGGATGTAATCTTCATCAAACAACACAAGGTAACCGATTCTTGGCCCTCATTCTCTCCCATTAAGCCTCTTGTTGAATCCTATCCACTTGTTTGAGAGGATACATGAGTCCAAGTAGGTAATAGAAGTCCGAAACAGTGTATGCATGCTGAATATTAATCTCAGTCATTCTCATTTGATCTTATGGCATTGGAATGAATTTTATTCATGCTGAAGCTTCATTGAGATTATATTTTTGCTTACCCATAACCCATTTATCTTCTTATGAATGGGCTAAGCCAAGAATTGATTAAGAAATCCATTGTGTAAGGGTGAGTAGGTAGTGAGTCACTGCCGGTAAGCTCTCTATCCCTATTCCCAATTCCAATTCCATGCACTTCATGAAAAGCCCAAAATTTCCATTCCTAAAATGCATCTCATGCTGGGTGTTTAATTAATAAATGTCTGCCATGTATATTCCGGGTGAGGAAAAGCCGGATGCCAAGCGAGGTGGCAAGACAAAAGAGGGGTGACCCCCTTGCCATCAAAGACGTTGAAGGGGTGCACAACCTGGCTCGGGGGGAACTTTTCCCACCTCTTGATGATCTGTAGCCCAAAACTCGTTTGCAGGTGTAGGTGCTTATCGGGAAATTGAGAAATTGACTTGGCATGATGGAATTTTGACGACTATGACATGACACACTCTTGTGTGAATGGGATGTATGGATGTACCTTAGCAAATGTGTCTTTAGATACACATGAAGCTATGCATGCAATGATGTATGGGAATGCATTTCCTTACTTGGGTTGAAGATGGATGTATGTATCATTGGATACACCTACGCAGTCATATATGCAGTAATGGCAGTGACTATGCATGTATGAGAGCCTATCTTGTTGATATGGTCATGGGAATGCTTATTCTTGTGCTCAGTAATGCTGAAGTGATGCCAAACATGCTAAGGGGTGCTCAAGTGATGCATGATGCCAAGCAAACAGTGAATCCCATAGTGCAATAGAAGGAGAACCCAATTTCAGCCCTCTTATGATTGTTTCAGGGTGCTGGAGAAATTGCTTGCATTTGCAGAGGTGTTGCTACTACCAAGAATTGAGGTATTGACCTTGGAGAGTACCTTTAGGCCTTGCCAAGAACCCTACTCAGTTTTGGAGACCCACTTGGAGCATACCAAATACATACAACCCAAAACCGGCCTTTCCTAGGTGTGGACAAGGTGCTGGACTGCACAGAATAGTCCCACATTTCTGATTACAGAAATTTCTGTATAAAACCTGGGAATGCCTGCCTATGCTCATCTTGAAGAGGGCATCATTGCCTCTGTTTTGAACAAAAAAGTAAGTCAATCAGAGTTTTCTATCTCTATTTATAGCCAAAACAATGACAGGTGGTCTCACAGGACTGCACCTAGACATGGCGGGTAACAGGGGGAAAAAAAAGCAAATCAAGATATTCAGCAATAGATAAGGGATGCACGTACCCCGAGGGATGACAACTCTGAGGTTGAAGAGGAAGACCTATCTCACTCCATGGGAAGTCTTAGTGCACTCAATCATACCCTCAATTCACATGAGATTAGACATGTAGAGAGGCATAGGAAAATAATGGAAGGTCAAGCTCAAATGGTGACGGAGATGCGTCAAATGACCTCTACCATGGAAGCACTTGTAGCCAAGTTCTCAATGTAGATGGATTCTGAAATGAAAGGAAAGGAAAAAGAGGATAGACCAAGCATGCAAGTTGAAAGAGTGACCATCCCATCTGTGAATACAGCCTATGCAAGTACCCAAGGTATTCTGGGAAGAATGGGCATTCCCAACGTTAGCTTTGAGCAAGGAGAGCCCTCACAAAGGCATGAGGAGCCCACAAACAATGGGATGAGAAGTAACTCTTAGCCACCACCCACGCCCATGCCACCTATGCGTGCTCAGCCGTCTTTTGGAAGGAATCACTCAAACAATGGGTCATTTCTTGGCAACCCAATGGATCAGCCCCACTTTGGGTATATGGGACAGCCCCCCAACCATGAAAGGGAGTTGAGAGACAAAATCATTTTCTCAAAGTTCAATGGCCAGTCATCCTCCCCGACTGAATTAGAAGAATGGCTCTCAAAGCTTGAAGACTATTTTGACATAATGCCAAGAAATGATGATCAAAAGATACACTTTGCCACGATACACTTACAGGGCTTTGCCCACACGTGGTGGCGGTACAGAAAAAGGGAAAATCAGCAGCTTGTTGACACTTAGGATGGATTCAAAGCCCTTATGATTCAAGTCTTTGTATCTTTGGTTGAAAAGGAGAAGCTTGCAAGGCAATGGTATGGATTAGAGCGATGTGGGATGATAGTGTGTGACTCACAATGTATGTTGAGTCCATTAGTGATGATGAAAAGCTTCACAAGTACATTTATGGTTTGGATCCCCAACTCTCGGCTGATGTTTTAGCCCAAAGCCCATTAGATTTGTTCAACGCTATTGAGTTAGCTGAGAGGTACTCTCGTAAGTACAACTGAGATGCTTCATTTCAGCATGGATAGCAAAGAGGGGCATCTCAACCACCATTTGGGCAACAAAGAGGACCTATGTAGTCACATTTTGGGTAGCAAAGAAGTGATGTAAGACCCGGGCAATTTAGGGCAGGTTATGGTGGTGGAAATATGCCATTCAACACCTCGAAGATCTCCACATACCCCACATTTAATGCTTCTAGGCAAAACAATAATTTCAGAACTGCAAACCAAGGAAGAGCTGAAAGTAGACAAGGGGACAATAGGGGTAAAAATGCTTCAGCTTTGGTGGGTCAACGCTCTATCCCGATGGACCTCTACAAAGAGAGGAAAGAAAAAGGACTTTGCTTTAAATGCGGGGAAAAGTATACAGCCGAGCATGCATCTAAATGTGCTTATAGGAATACAAAAGCAAGGGTACATAGCATGTTAGTCTTTGATGAATCTGATGAGGATCATGAGGATGCAAGTGCCTTTGCAATCAGGGCCGAAAATGATGAGAGTAAAGAGGAATGTGGGCAAGAAGAATTCTTTGACTCGGCTGACACTTTCCCATTTGACCCCGACGGTCATGTAGATGTAAATATGGGTGATAAGAACGATTCACATGCTGCTGCCACTGTTTGTAATATCTCCTTGGATGCTTGGACAGGATCTAAGAGCCCCAATACTCTCCGTCTTCAAGGCAAGATTCAGGGGAAAGATGTATTTGTATTGGTAGATAGTGGTAGCACACATAGTTTCATAAATAGAGTAGTCATGGACAGGCTGAAATGTTTTGTCTTTGATTTACAGCAACCAATGAGGGTGCAAGTGGCCAATGGGAGTGAGGAAATTAGTACTCATGTATGCCTAGATGTACCTATTAAGCTTGCTGAAAATTATGAGCAGAAAGTGGATTTGATTGCACTCAATATGGGGCCGATAGACATTGTGTTGGGCTGCGATTGGCTGAAAACTTTGGGCACCATTTCCATGGATTTTTCATTGCTGTACATGCAATTTTTCAGGGCTGGACAACTTGTTCACCTGCAGGGAATTAAAAACAACAGTGAATTTTAGCTTATTACAATCAAACAGCTCAAGAAAGAGTTCAAGAAGTGCTCCCAGATTTTTGTGCTGCAATTAAACAAGGAAAATGCATATCAGTCTCAAAAAATGCATGATAATTTAGCCCTTAGGGCTCTACTTGCAGAGTCTGGTGACTTGTTTCAATTACCTACAGCATTACCTCCCAAGAGAGAGGTTGATCATCCCATTTGTTTGGAGCCCCACTCCAAGCCGGTCAATAAACCCCCTTATCGGTTGTCCAAATGTGAAAGAGAAGAAGTGACCAAGTAGGTCAAAGATTTAGTAGATATGGGATTCATTGAGCCTAGCTCATCCCCTTTTGCATCACCTGTCTTGTTGGTAAAAAAGAAAGATGGCACTTTCAGGATGTGCATTGATTATAGAGATTTGAATAAGATCACTATCAAGAATAGATACCCTATTCCTAGGGTGGACGACATGTTAGATGAGTTGAAGGGAGCTAAGTATTTCACAAAGATTGATTTGAGATCCAGCTACCATCAGATATGCATGTGTGAAGGGGATGAGATAAAGACTGCATTCAGGATTGATCGTGGGCTCTATTACTTCTTAGTCATGCCCTTTGGCTTGACTAATGCACCAACCACGTTTCAGAGTATCATGAACAAAATACTTCAGGCTTACTTATTCAAATTTGTATTGGTATTTTTTGATGACATCCTCATTTATAGTCTCTCAAAGGAAGCTCACCTTATGCACATGAGGCAGATATTTGATATACTTAGACGTCATAGACTCTTTGCTAAGGAGACAAAGTGTTCATTCATGTAGACTGAGGTTGAGTACTTGGGACACATTGTCAGTGAGGTAGGCATTAGAGCTGACCCAAAGAAAGTGCAGTGTGTCAGAGATTGGCCCACACCTGCAAATACTACCTCTTTGAGAGGATTCTTGGGTCTCTCCTCATTTTACCGCAGATTCATTTGGCACTATGCCACTATTGCAGCCCTTCTCACTGATAGGCTGAATAAAGAAGCATTTTTTTGGGATGCATTGGCAAATAGAAGCTTTAATCAGTTGAAAGATTTGCTTACTTCAGCCCGTATCTTGGTATGCCCTGATTTTTCTAGGGAATTCACCATTCAGTGTGATGCCAGTTGGAGAGGAATTGGTGCAATCTTGCTGCAAGAACATGGGGTCATAGCTTTTGAGAGCCGAAAGCTGGCTGAAAATGAGAGGGTTATGAATGTCTATGATTAGGAAATGCTGGCCATCCTTCATGCCATCAAGAAATGGCATCATTATCTGTATGGCAGCCGGTTTAGAGTGAAAAGCAACCATAGAGTACTCAAGTACTTCTTGTCTCAATCAAATCTGACTCCGAAGCAAAGGAGATGGGTAGCCACCTTACAGAACTATGACTTTGACATCACCCACACTCATGGGAAGGACAATGTAGTGACTGATTCCCTGTCTAGGATGTGGGCATATAAAGTCTCTACTATCATGGAGTTACACAGTGATTGGATACATGAGCTTCAGGAGGCTTACCTGTTAGACGCTGATTTTAGTAATGTATTTCAGAAATTACAGCAAGGACAATGTGTGGAAAACTCTTCGTATCAATTGAAAAATGGGCTTTTATGGTATAATGGCCGAATTGCCATCCATCATACCTCCCCATTCAAGCAGAAAATCATGCAGGAGATGCATTCAGCCCCTATATATGGTCATTTGGGAGTCTTTAAGACCTATGAAAAAATTGCTAAAAGCTTTGACTAGAAGGGCCTTTGGAAAGATGTGAAAGACTTTGTCTTGGGCTGCGTGCCTTGTCAGCAAAACAAGGACAACACCTTAAAACCAGCTGGTTTACCTTAGCCATTGCCTATGCTTGAAGGCAAGTGGACACACATCACTATGGACTTCATTACCGGCCTATCACCGACCAAGAAAGGTTGGGACAACATCTATGTAGTTGTGGATAGACTCACAAAGGTAGTCCATTTCATTCCCAGAAAGACCCAGTATAATGCTTCTCAAGTAGCTAGCCAATTCATGGAATATGTTTTCAAATTACATGGCTTACCATAGGTCATTGTGCATGACCTAGATGCTAAGTTTATGAGTAACTTTTGGTGGACAGTTTTCAGCTCTATGGGCACTCAGTTAGCCCCTTCCACTGCTTACTATCCACAAACAGATGGTCAGACGAAAAGGGTTAACAAATGGCTAGAAACTTACTTGAGGCATTTGTGTCATGATGTGCAGCATGCTTGGAACGACTCATGGTTGCATTTGGCTGAGTTTGCATATAATAACTCTACATATTCTAGCACTGGAGTTTCACCTTTTGAGGCCTTGTATGGCTATAAGGTGCCCCTTCCTGTGGTTATCTTCAATGATAAAATAATCCCACAAAGCAAAGAAGAATTGGATAGAATGTAGGCCTTACTTCAGCAGTGTAAAGCTAACTTGAAGAGAGACCAATATCAAATGAAGCTTTATGCTGATGACAAAAGACGAGATGTGGAGTTCCAAGAAGGGGATTTGGTGCTCTTGAAAGTGCCTAAGTCTAGATATGCCTCCCTTAAAGATGGGTCCAACAATAAGTTGGCACATAGGTTCTATGGACCATACCAGATTATCAAGAGAGTGGGAGACTTGGCATATTGATTGGCATTACCCCCATCTACGAAGATCCATAATGTCTTCCGTATGAGTCTATTGAAGCCCTTCATTGGCTCAGTAGTGGAAAATGTTGAGGAACTCCCACTGATAGATGAAGAAGGTACCATTCAATACATACCCGAAAAAGTCATAAGACAAAGGGAAAAGAGGCTTCGCTCTCACTCGATCATGGAATACTTGATTAAGTGGCAAGATTTACCACTCGAGTAAGCTTCTTGGAGGCCAGATTCATTTTTGGAAGAGTTCTGATACCTTTTAGAAGCAGATTTGACTGAAATCTAGCTAACTATGGCCCTGTTTTCCCCTAGACAGACTGTAGACAACACTTTGTTTTGAAGAAAATTTTATTCTACACTATGGACAGCAATGCACACCATACATGGGTTGAAAGTACTTCTCAAGAGCTCTGTTTTGATGTATAGCACACCCCGTTCGGAGCCTCCCATAGAAAGTTACGACAGATTTACTACAGCAGGGTCCTATAGTAAAAATCATGCTGTCCACTGTCTGCAACCCGCATTTACTCCAGATATTTGGGCCAAAAACTCATGTTATAACTCCCCAATAAGGCCCAGGTATCATACATACCCCATGGCCCATCATACACAATAATACCTCTTCATTCATCAGTATACCCTTGTAATAATGCCATAGAGTAGTACTTTGATCAGCCCCTCCCAGTTACCACACGTGCCCAAATTGTTTTTGAGGGCAAAAACCTTCGGGTGGAGATGGAATGTAAGAGAGGGGGATTTAATAACAGGGAAATACTAGCTACACTGGCTAGTATATAAGGTGAGAGAGACTTAATTTTTCATTATCAGATAATTATACAAGTCTTCTTTCTCCTTCACCTTGCTCTCCAAGCTTCCATGTCTTCCTTCCCTCTCTTCTAGTCTTTCTCTCTCCATTTCTAGTATTTCTCTCTCATCGTAACTGTCTTTCTCTCTCTTCTGCTATTCTTCTTCTTCTTCTCTGCAGTCTTCTCTCTCTTCTTTCTCTTTCCCAGTCCCTCTCCTTGACACATAGGTTTGTATATATAGACTTTGGGTGTTAATGTCTGGTAAAGCAGGGAATTAAGTAAACATTATATGTAAAAGGTGAGTGTCTAGTTTACGATTGTTTGAAAGTTCATATAAAGTAGACTTTTGTTTATAAGTCATTCAAAATCAGTTACTGTCATCTAATATAATCCGAATTATTTCCAATTATTAGTCATACACAGGTGAAGCAAGCTTTGCGTAAACAATCAAAAGCTTTCTTAGTATGGATTAATGAAGTTGATGTTACAAAAATTGAACTAACTCCAAAGCAACAGCATTTTATTGCTAAATTTATCAATTGCTTTTCTAATGATTTACCTTTACAACTTCCTCCATCACGACCCGAAGACCACCAAATTGATTTACTTCCTGGTAGTCAACCACCTTGCAAAGCTCCCTATCGCCATAACCAATTAGAACAGAAAGAGATTCAGAAGCAAATTGAAGAACTTCTAAGTAGAAAATCAATTCGTCCAAGTAGTTCACCGTTTGGAGCTCTTGTATTATTAGTTAAAAGGAAAAATCAAACTTACTGCATGTGTATAGATTATAGAGCACTTAATAAAATAACGGTTAAAAATAGGTATCCAATACCTAGAATAGACAACCTTCTAGATAAATTACAAGGAGCAACATTGTTTAGTAAAATTGATTTAAAATCAGGATATCACCAAGTTCATATATCTACTTCTGACATTTTTAAGACAGCTTTTCGTACACAATTTGGACATTATGAATTCTTGGTAATGCCCTTTGGACTTATCAACGTGCCAGCTACATTTAGTAGAATAATGAATAGAATATTTTTGCATTTTCAGCATTGTGTAATAGTCTTTTTTGATGACATTCTTGTTTTCAGCAAAACTGAAAAAGAACACCAAGAACATTTATCTTTAATGCTTAGTTTATTAAAACAAAACCATCTATATGCTAACCTTGACAAGAGTTCTTTCTTTCAATTTGAAATAGAATATTTAGGTCATATCATGTCTGCCAAAGGCATACACGTAGATCCACGTAAAATTGAAGCAATTAAGTCTTGTTCAACACCTAAAAATGTCCATGAAGTTCGTTCATTTCTAGGACTAGCTAGCTTTTATCGAAAATTTGTTAGAAACTTTTCATTGCTTACTTTACCATTACCTCTTTTGTTAAAGAAAGGTCTTGTTTATCATTGGGGCGACAGCCAACAACGATCGTTTGAAATACTTAAGCATGCACTCACACACACACCAATTCTACAGTTACCCGATTTCAATAGACCATTCTTTCTTGTGGTTACTAATGCAAGTGGTTCTAGCATCGGTGTAGTATTGATGCAAGGCAATCACCCTATAGCATACTCTAGTTGTAAATTGAAACCGTCTGAAGTTAAATATAGTACATATGACAAAGAATTACTAGCCATAGTTCATGCATTGCACATATGGAAGCATTATTTAATGGGTTTGGAGTGTATGATTAAAACCGATCAGTAAAGTATTAAACATTTATTGTCACAACCACAAATATCTAATAGCACATACAGTGGGCATCATTTATTCAATCCTTTCATCCACTAATTCAATATCAATCAGGTAAGGAAAATGTAGTAGCCGATGCACTTAGTCGTAGGCCATCATTAAACAATATTTCTGTCATTTCTATTTCTTCATTAGACATAATGAAAAATACTTATCTTCAAGATCCCAATTTTCATGATGTTTGGGTAAATTTATCTAACAATCAATGGATCCCTACTAACAACTTTTCTGTTTCCGATGGTTTTTTGTTTTATGAAAAACGGTTATGTATTACTAATCCTTTTCGTCATTTCATTCTGCAAGAAGTACACGAACCTCCTTATATGGGACATTGTGGTATTATCTCCACACTTAGAAATTTACATGAAGATAATTTCTGGCCAAATATGCAATGTGATGTTTCTAATTTTGTTTCTGACTGTATTGTACGTCAATGCATAAAAAGACATCATGGTAAGTCATATGGTTTATTACTTCCATTACCTATCCCTAATTCACATTGGGAGTAGATTTCTATGGACTTCATTACAGGTTTACCACAAACTTCTTCACAGAATGATATGATATGGACCATAGTTGATAGATTTAGTAAACAAGCTTACTTCATTGCTTGTAAAAAGACCTTAAGTGCTGCACAAGCCGCTAACTTATTTCTCAAGCATATTTTTTTTCACCATGGATTGCCGAAAATTATTGTGTCTGATCGAGATCCTCGATTCTGTAATAATTTTTGGATTACCTTGTTTTCTAACTTAGGAACTAAGATTGATTTTAGCTTTGCATTTCATGCAGAGACTAACGGTGAAATAGAGGCCACAAATAGCACAATTTTGGATTTAATCTGTGCTTACACAATTTCTTCTCCAACCACATGGGATAATCATTTGCACCTTCTACAGTTTGCTTACAATAATGCCACTCACATTGCTACACAAAAGGCACATTTTGAAATTATTTATGGTCA
The DNA here is from genome assembly GCF_053477565.2 of Lygodium microphyllum. Taxonomy (NCBI): domain Eukaryota; kingdom Viridiplantae; phylum Streptophyta; class Polypodiopsida; order Schizaeales; family Lygodiaceae; genus Lygodium; species Lygodium microphyllum. The sequence goes on from NC_141146.1 coordinate 121,221,920, forward strand.
CAAATTTCCAACTCCCACATTTCGTCTAACTCAGAAAATACCTTTTGTTGACGATTGGATTCAAAATCATTCAAGTATTTAGGAGCAAGTTAAACAAATACTAGCAAAGGCCCAACAATCATACGTGAAACAAGCAAATAAAAAGAGGCAAGCTATGATTTATAAATAAGGAGATTATGTTTGGTTATGTGTTGAAAAACATAGACTCCATAGTGTAGAAAAGAACTCAAAATGTAAAATTAGCTCCTCATTTCTATGGACCTTTTAAAATTCTCCATTGTATTAATCCTAATGCTTACAAATTAGAGTTCCCTCATCATTGGAAAATCCACAATACTTTTCACATTAGTCTTTTACGTCCCTTTAAAGGTTCTCTTCCTGTTCACCATGTTTATGAATCACCACCCTTAATTGTAGATGACCATGAAATCCTAATCCCTGAAACAATTATTGATGTTGACTATATGACCACTAGAACTGGAAATACTTATCCTCATTATCTTGCTAAATTCCACAATCACCCTATTGAGGAAGCTCAATGAATGCATGCTCGTGATTTGTGACCTTTTTCCAATTTATTGTCTCCACATCCAGCCAATAGCAATTGAGGACAATTGCTATTCCACCTCGGGGGTATGTTGCCAGGTGGCACCTATGCAAAGGGATGAGTGCCTTAAATGGTTCTCATTTGTGTGTACGTTGGCAGTGTCAAGTGTTTTTCTGAAAACTAAAAAGCCCTAGTCTAATTGTAGTTAGGTTTGATCTTTGCTAGCTTAGTTGTTTGCGTAACAGTTTGTTTTGTTGTTTCATGATTGAATTTCTTGTGTTTGTCTATCTTAGGATTTGCTTCAGTCATTTTGTTTGATTTGTTGAGTGTGAAACTTGATAGCCTTGGTCGAGCTCGGTATTTTTTTTGGACAGGATGAAGCTTGTGTTTGTCAATAGCTACTGAACATTGAGGAGCTAGGTATGTATTTTTGTCGAGACTCTTGCACATCACACAGACTATGGGTTCATGAGCACTTCACGTTACACTTGTTGATGCACTGCACTCGAGGATCGTCTCTTGTTCTTATCAAATACTTCCATGCCATGGGTTGGGATTGTGCACATTTTGCACCATCATTGAGCACTAGCACGGCATGGATCCGCTCTAGCTATATGTAGTAAGTTTTAGATGCACACGCACATGAGAGAGCACCTGTCATTGAGCACGCATATTTCTTGCACGCACGATATTGGGCATGCTCATCACAAAGTTAGGAACCTCTGGTTGAGTGTGTAAGGAGGTTGGGTGAGTTTAGAGGGTCATGAAGGACACACCAATTGTGAGATGGGTTGTTCATATCTGGTCAATATCTGGAGGACCATCATTTTCTAGAGTGATTGTGAGATTTTGGATGGGTGGAGCAAAGATTGATATTTTATTGATGAGAGTTGAGAGGTGAGGATAACGTTTTAAATAATCAAGGAACTATGTTTGCATTTTGCATGACACACTAGCACATTTAGATAGGCTAGGCACAATTCTTCTAGTGCATCCATATTTTTTGTGTAAGCATTGTTTGAATGGTAGCATGTCATGGATTCGATCAATTGTATGTTTTGTCAAATCATGTATGGTTGGGCACGGAGTTCATTTCAAAAAACCATATTCCTGCTAGGGCACACTGCATAAAAAACAGGTTCATATCTAGAGAATATTCATTTTGAAGACTGAATGATCAAAGGGAAAAGGTCGTACGTTTTACATCGTCAGCGAGTAATTCTTGAAAGAAAAGAGGACATATGTGCTGAAAGTGTATGCAATCACAAGAACAATAGGCCAAGGAAGGGAATAAGTCGTCCAAGATAAAAGATGGAGAAAAAATGATACGATTTATGAACATTAGTATTTTTATTCGATTTTGATGGATTTTCGTAATTCTGCCCACGTAGGCTTATCGATCAGATACGTTCAGATCGTTTTGAGTACCCAAACAACTATATTCAGAGTTTAAATGACGAAGTTATGATCCAAACAAGTTACAAATAGACATAGAGCAGAAAAAATGAAAATAGTGAAAAGCATTAGAAAAGCAAAAGCCAAAAGCTAAAAGCAAAAAGCCTAATGTATGTGAGTGTGGATAGAAAACTATATAAGGAGATGAGATTGAAGAGTTAAGGGCCTTTCCCCTTGATTATAATTGTATTTTGTGAGACAGGAGAGTGGAGGGTCGCATGCTAGAGTGAGCTCTTGTCATGCCAATTTGGAAGTTGGAGCTTTTGGGTGTCAAAGCGCCGAGCATCAGCTCAAGGTTGTTAAGGTACAAAAATATATCTCACTTGTTTTGTTTTCGAAATATTGGTATTTTCATTGTGTTGTGATTGTGTGATGCTCTACCCACATTCGGGTTTTTAGTTGTTTTGAGCTTCAAGAGGTAGTGTGTTTTGTCTTGTTTTTATATGTGGCATGTGGTGTATTATTGAATATTTAAAATTTTCAAGTTTTGTTGTGCATTCAAAAAAGTCAATTACCTCAACCAGCACTCCTTAACGTCTCGTTATCGGGTTGTGAGTGAGGCTTGCTCTCGATCACCGCTCTCGTAACATCTCTTTTTTGGTGCCCCCGCTGAGAAGTGTCGAAACTGACATTGTTGTTGTTTTTAATGTGAGTTTGTTTTGATTTCTTGTGATTGTTGAAAATTGCTAATGAATTTCTTGAATTCCATGGTAATCATATTGAAGATCCGGAAAGATTTTTAGAAAAAATAGAGCTGTGTTGTTTGATAGGGAGAGTGACCAATCCTGAGGCTAAACTCCAGATTCTTAGGTATCAATTGCAGGGAGAAGCACGAAATTGGTTGCTTGATTTTGAGATAAACTTGAAATTTAAGAGACAGAATTTGGACTATGAGACTACTAAAAAATACTTTTCTTCTAGGTTTAAAAAAAGAGAAAGTCAAAGTGAGATTTGGTCAAAAATATGATTAGTGTGTTGAGGATTTTCTAGGGAGTTTGAAAGATTGTGGAATCGATGGAGTTTAACATTGTTAGAAGGTGAGATAGCCCCTGTAATGTTGAAGATAATGTATTTTGTAAATGGGTTAAAATTAGAAGATTGGAGAGTGAAAATAGAGGTAAAAAACCCTAAAACTTTTGAGGAAGCGATAAAGATAGCTCAATATCAAGAGAGGAAGACCAAAAGAAAAAAAGAGTTAGGATTTGATGAACGAAGGGAAAGGTTGAGTTTAAGGCAAGTTGAGAGAAAAGTTTTTGAGGAGAAGAAAGTTAGTTATGCCTATCCTGAGAGAGGTATACTATATTCTCTATTTAGGAGAGATGAGTTGACTTGTGAGAAATCAATTGAAGTATGTGAGGAGAAACTCCCTAGGGTGGTTGAGGAGAAAAATGCTTGACTGATTGGGTTAAAGAGTCTAGGAGTGTGAATTTATACCCATTGACCATGGATACTTCTAGTCCAGTGTGATTAGTGATTTAACTAAAGAAGAGGGATCGACTGATGATACTTTGGAGCTTGAGGACTATAAAGATGAGCTAGAGTTGGATCTGAGTTGTAAATAAGAAAATGAGAGACCATATTGTTTTAAGGACCAAGAGTTTTCATGTTCTTTGGGAGAGGATGAGAGTCAAGAAAGTTTTGATATTTCTGATGAGGGAAGGTGTGATGAAAATTCTGATAGTCATGGCAGTGTTGAAGAGAGTAAAGACAATTTAGAGAGTGAGCTTGTTTGCCTTGGTGATAGTATAGATGGATCTGATTGCTTGAAAGATGAAGAGAGAATAGAGGATGAATTTTTGAGTTTGCTTGAAGACCATGAGGGGGAGGGCTTAGAAACTATAAGTTTTCAAGATGAAATTGAGGGTTTGAATTTGTTGCCTAATGAATTTGTGGAGATTTGTTGTGAGTTTGATGATCAAGAGAGTATTGAGGTTTTGGGTTCTAACTCTTGTTGTGATTCTGGTATTGGTGTTGTTGACTCAGTTGAGTCTTGTGAGTTATTTGGTGATGGTTTGAGTAGCCTTAGAGAGGCTTTTGTTTGTGGTATTGATGATGTTGTGTTGAGTAGACCTAACCTCATGCTTCTTGATAGTTGTGTAGATAATTGTTTGGTTGATTTAGGCAACAATGACGAAGAGAAAACTTCATTTGATAGTCTTTCAATTTCTTTGAGTTCTCCTAAGGTTTGTGATGATTCTGATTGGGGTTTTGAGGATCTTGAGAGTGACATTGATGAGGATGTGAGAGAGAATTTGAGTAAGGCTTTAAAAAGGATTGAGAATTTGAGGGAAGAGGGGTTTAAAATCAAGGAAATAGAGTTGGAAGGTATTTGTGAGGAGGAAGTTAAGGATTTGGTAGTTGAGGAGTCTTTGGTTGAAGTTATTGACCTAAAGTTGTTGCATTGTGAAGATGTTATTTGTAATGATGATGTTTCTTGTGAGGTTGCTTGTAAGGATACTATGGAAGGTGTTTACCACTCTTTGTGTGTGAAAGACTCGATGGAGTCTTGCATTGTTGATGATGGAGTGACCCCATTTGTTGATGTTGTTGGTTTTTGTGGTGTTATGAGTCTAGAGTTGACTCCTTTTGATGTTGTGTTTGATTTGGAGATTGAGTTGGGAGATCCTTACATAGTATCTTTAGGAGAAGTTGTAGATGAATCAGTGAATGAATTTGAGATTGGCAACAAAGAAAGGGTCAAAATTTTATTTAGAGACTCTAAAAGTAACATGGTTTTTCCTAGGGAGGATGGGTGGGATATGAAGATTTTGGATTATGGTTGGGATTTGAAGAATTCGGAGGATAATATATTTTCCTTAGATGGAGAGGATTGTCTCAAGGATTTGATGAGAATTTCATGGATGAGTTTTGTCTACCTATAAAGGAGTTGTTTGAGAGAAATGTGGCATTTGTGTTTGTTGAGAAGATTGTGGATAGATCGTTGGATTTGATTTTTGATTGGCTCATAAATGTTGCATCGTTTTATGAAAACAATTGCTGCGCATGAATGTTTGCAGACTAGGGGGAGGGCTAAATATATCAAGTGTTTTTCTGAAAACTGAAAAGCCCTAGTCTAACTGTAGTTAGGTTTAATCTTTGCTAGCTTAGTTGTTTGCGTGACAGTTTGTTTTGTTGTTTCATGATTGAATTTCTTGTGTTTGTCTATCTTAGGATTTACTTCTTCATTTTTTTAAATTTGTTGTGAGTGTGAAACTTGATAGCCTTGGTCGAGCTTGGTAGTTTTTTTAGACAGGATAAAGCTTGTGTTTGTCAATAGCTACTGAACATTGAGGAGCTAGGTATGTATTCTTGTCGAGACTCTTGCACATCACAGGGACTATGGGTTCACGAGCACTTCACGCTACACTTGTTGATGCACTGCACTCGCGGGTCATCTCCTATTCTTATCAAATACTTCCATGCCATGGGTTGGGATTGTGCACGTTTTGCACCATCATTGAGCATTAGCACGGCATGAGGTCCGTTGCAGCTATATGCAGTAAGTTTTAGATGCACGCGCACATGAGAGAACACCTGTCATTGAGCACATACATTTCTTGCATGCACGATATTTGGGATGCTCATCATAAAGTTAGGAACCTCTGGTTGAGTGTGTAAGGAGGTTGGGTGAGTTTAGAGGGTCATGAAGGACGCCACCAATTGTGAGATGGGTTGTTCATATCTGGTCAATATCTGGAGGACCATCATTTTCTAGAGTGATTGTGAGATTTTGGATGGGTGGAGCGAAGATTGATATTTTATTGATGAGAGTTGAGAGGTGAGGATAAGGTTTTACATAATCAAGGAACTATATTTGCATTTAGCATGACGCACTAGCACATTTAGATAGGCTAGGCACAATTCTTCCAGTGCATCCATTTTTTTTGTATAAGCATTGTTTGAATGGTAGCATGTCATGGATTCGATCAATTGCATGTTTTGTCAAATCATGTATGGTTGGGCACGGAGTTCATTTCAAAAAACCATATTCCTGCTAGGGCACACTGCATAAAAAACAGGTTCATATCTAGAGAATATTCATTTTGAAGACTCAAGGATCAAAGGGAAAAGGTCATACATTTTACATCGTCAGCGAGTAATTCTTGAAGGAAAAGAGGACATATGTGCTGAAAGTGTATGCAATCACAAGAACAATAGGCCAAGGAAGGGAATAAGTCGTCCAAGATAAAAGATGGAGAAAAAATGATACGATTTATGAACATTAGTATTTTTATTCGATTTTGATGGATTTTCGTAATTCTGCCCACGTAGGCTTATCGATCAGATACGTTCAGATCGTTTTGAGTACCCAAACAACTATATTCAGAGTTTAAATGATGAAGTTATGATCCAAACAAGTTACAAATAGACATAGAGCAGAAAAAATGAAAATAGTGAAAAGCAATAGAAAAGCAAAAGCCAAAAGCTAAAAGCAAAAAGCCTAATGTATGGATTTTGTAAAAATTAGTATTTTTGTCCGATTTTGATGGATTTTCGTAATTCTGCTCTCACCATGGCTTGTCGACCAGATACGTTTCAATCGTTTTGAGTACCTTTACAACTATATTCGGAGTTCAAATGACGAAGTTATGATCCAAATAAGTTGCAAACAAGCATAGAGCAGAAAAAATGAAAATAGTGAAAAGCAGTAGAAAAGCAAAAGCCAAAAGCTGAAAGCAAGAAGCCTAATGTGTGTGAGTGTGGATAGAAAACTATATAAGGAGATCAAATTGAAGAGTTAAGGGCCTTTCCCCTTGATTATAATTGTATTTTGTGAGAGAGGAGAGTGGAGGGTTGCATGCTAGCTCTTGTCATGCCAATTTGGAAGTTGGAGCTTTTGGGTGTCAAAGCGCAGAGCATTGGCTCAAGGTTGTTAAGGTACAAAAATATATCTCACTTGTTTTGTTTTCGAATTATTGGTATTTTCATTGTGTTGTGGTTGTGTGATGCTCTACCCACATTCGGGTTTTTAGTTGTTTTGAGCTTCAAGAGGCATTGTGTTTTGTCTTGTTTTTATATGTGGCATAAGTTATCGGTAGTAGGTGGTACTATTGGATTAATTTTTTAGTCAGAAATCTTTGTCATTCTAGATAATGATTACATCCTAGTATTATCTAGCCTTTCAAATACAATCTATCCAAGATATATAGTGTATGATGAAAAGATATAAGGCTGGACAAATTTGCAAGCAGTGGGCAATTTACTTTATACCAATTATCTGGTCTCATTTCTAGTGTCTAGTCTTATTTTATTAATAGCCATGATTGGAGCTATAATATCAACTATGCATAGAACTATGAAGGTTAAAAGATAGGATGTGTTCTAACAGAATGCTATAGATCTATGAGAAACTATCCACAAAATACACTGAAACAAGCAAATATAAGGTACTGCTGTTAAAGCTTCTATTGAAGGGGCGAGCTTTGCCTCCTCACAGGATTGTATGCATATAAACCAAAGAATTAGATGAATAACATGAATTCTCTTTCTTGTTGTTAGAAATTAATTAATATTTTAGAAATATATAATTATATCAAAATATATGATAAATAATGGAAAGATGTTATTCATAATGACTTTTGTCTTTTTCTTAACTATGAGAATATCATGGCTACTGGCCAACATTATCAAGGGATTAGAGAATGGCTTCAGTTGTGGCAAATGATCTAATAGTTAAGAAATTTGGTGGAAATATTATAGAAATAATTTTAGAAGATAAAAATAAAGCTAAAATCTTTGTTGATTTAAATGGTTTAGCTAGTCAGGTTCTCATGGATCCTGAGTTTATTGAAAAGAGTTTACAAGTTCGTCATGTTATGAACACATCCCAAAATATCTTTGTAGCGAATACAATTCTGTTTATTATCAAAACACAACATGTTTATATGAAAAAATAGATAAAGTACTTATAAATATAATTCTCCTTGAGAATAATGAGTTAGGAATTTAAGAGACTCTATTATACTTCATCTAATCACGACTGTCAAGTTTTTTCTAATTTTGTAGTCGTGTTTGTTTGTTGTTCGTAGTAACATTTTTGCAACTTATTTATTTTTTAATGTGATAACGGAGTTAACCCTGTGGGGTGGATAATTGACTTCATTTTACCTTTATTATTTGTAGTTTTTTTGTCTGAAATCCTTATTGGCCAGGCAAATTGGATGGTTTTGCTAACTAAAACAAATACCTTAATGTATAAACAAATATACATTAACCCTTTAGCTTCTACATTTTTAAGAAATAAAGTCAATAATATGGCAAAATAAAACCTCCTAACTTTCATGCTTAAAGGAATTGTAGAAAGGGATAAAGTATACTTTTGGTAAATGATAATCCTTTTAAACAAATAATAATCATACAGAGCTGAAGTAAAAGGATTCGAACCTTTACTTGTTGTTATTAAAAACCAATGCCTTACCACTTGGCAATACTCCATAGAAAGGTGGCCCAAAAAAAAAAAGGCAAGGCTAGAGATGAAAAAATTGAACTTCCATCACAAATATGGGCTTAGCAGGATTCGAATCTACAATATTGTCATTATGAGTAGCACATTTTAACCATTCAAGCGATAAGCCCACAACACACTATCAATTCGATCAATTTGTCACAAGCAATGGAATGAACGTAAAGTCCTTTTCATAAACCAACTTCATAACCTATTTGGCTAGCTTTAATCATTAATTCATGCTTTGTTGAGTAATGTTAGATAATAATATCAATGGTTTACTTGCCATACGTATAGCAGTTTTAGTAGCTTAGTTGGTTGGAGCAAAAGATAGAAAATATTTAAGTGATTTGAGTTCATTCCTAAGTGACTATGACTAGTGAAATTAGATTCTTAGCTAATGATACGCTAGACACAACCAAAACTTCAAATTATGGAACCAAAATTACAAGATAGTATATTTAACCATATCAACTTTAAGTTACTAAAATGGAAACCAATAAATGGTTAAGATATGGAGTAGAGCCTAATTGTTTCTATCATCATATGCTTTTATGTTCAAGCCAGTGGTTTCAACTAGGAAAGTGATTATTGGTCTCTTAGGTGATTGAATAGAAATACTATTTTCTTGCATGCTTAAAGGTTGCTAATAGCTTTTATAAAACAAAAGTATTATTTCAAATACGCTAGCTCAACAACAGCTCCGCTATACTATAGCCATAAAAGTAATTATAATCTAATATCTTGACCAAGCTTAATATCTTTTAAGCCTATAAGCTCATAACTAATAAATGTCAATAAATTTACATTGAAAAGGCCTTAGGTAAGGAACTTTGTTTCAATGTTAACAACAATAAGGTTAAGAACCTTTTGTATGCAACTCGAGGTTATAATGGGGTTGCATCCTAAACAATGCTTTGTTTAATTAGATGTCTAAATAAAGGCCCTAATCAACCACTATCCTTTTATGTACAAAAATAAAATATCCAAATGGCATACCCTATGTAATGCGAAATGACAAAACTTTTGTCCAGGTTAGGATAGCATGTTTTCACCCGATCTAACTTTTATAGTCTAAATCATTGGTTAATTGTCTTATGCGTAGATTAGCTTTACGGAATATCTGAAACGATCGTAACACTCCTTTTTTAAACACACACAGGAGTATCCCTTATTCATATCATTTCAACCTACTCCCTTTCACTTATCGGTCTGAATTTTGGTTAGGGAGTGCTTTTAAGTCCATTTAGCCTTTTTCATATCGCTTCCATATACGTGATTTTGACATACTCTTTATTTCCCTTACCTAGTTATTTTAAAACTAATTTACCGATCATGTGTAATAATAAGAGACAACAAATTCATCAAAGCAAATACCTTTTTTTTCAAGTACGTAATAGTGGCTCCCTTCTTTGAGTTAGAGACCCTATTTCTACCACTTAGTAGGTATAGTCTAGGTTTCACATTTTGGGAATGTTATGAGGCTTTGTTTCCTCTCAATTTTCTCAAGGTTACATGGATTCAACCCATGGATGATTACAATGGGGGCAATTTTATTATAGCCTTATGTGAAACTTACTATCGGAGATTCCTTATTTTATATAGCCATGCATGGATTAAGCAACTAGCCAATAATTTTTTTTTCAGTGCTAGGATCCTGATTTTGTAGATGGCAGATCGTTTAACAATATGACATAGCCACATTATGTACATACTATAAAGCTCGCAGGCTAGCTTTCCGCCAAACCATTTGTGTAATATGGGCTTTTTGAAAACTTATTTCGAGCATAGGACTATCCAGATCTCCTTGGCAAGGTGCCTTCCTTGAGCTACAAACAATGGCCACAATGATTTCATTAAAAATTCCCTTTAGCTACTAGTAAAATATCATTAAAATAATAGATTAAAAATAGGCTAATTAATGCATATATGAGATTTTATCTTGTATCTTCATCTTTATGGAAGAATCCATCCAACCACAAGTTCCCCTATGACTATCATATTACAGCTTCACCTCAGTTACTGACCCAACCATAATATTACATGGAAATACCTTTAAAACTAAAGCGAATTACACTTAACATAATCATTATGCACTTTACTAATAAGTGATCCTTGCTCAATGCTTCAGGCGGAGCCAATTCTTGGGTGGTGTGTACGAGGCTCAGGTACATATTTACCGCGACATGTTGATCCACGATTACTAGCGATTCCAACTTCATGTCCTTGATTTGTAGAGAACAATGCAAACTTAGACAATCTTTATAGATTTGCTCCATCTTATGGCCTTGCTTCCCATTGTAATTGCCATTGTAGCACGTGTGTAGCCCAGCTCATAAGGGCCATGTGGACTTGACGTTATCTCCATCTTCCTCCACAATAAAACTATGGGTAGTTTTTCATGAGTGCAATACCTAATAAAAATAATACCATCGATCTCAAGCAACCATTGAGTTGTAAGACTGCTAATGAAAGACAACATGGATCCTTTGTAAAAAGCATGTCTTGGCAACATGAAACAAGGGTTTCTCTTATTATAGAATTTAACAAAAAATGTCTCACGACACGAGCTGATGATAGCCATGCAACACATATACAAATTTTTCTCTCATCTTGTTAAGAACAAGTACACTAGTTCATGTGTCAAATGTGCATACGCCAAGTGTTTCTATGTCAACAGGTGGTAAGCTTTTGCATGTTTTATTGAATTAAACCACATGCTCCACGGCTTGTACAAGCCCTTGTCAATTCCTTTGAGTTTTAGTCTTGCGACCATATTCCATAGGCAACGTGTTTAACGCATTAGGTGAGCTTTTGATCCATGGACCAAAAATGTATACTTATTATTTACAACATGGAATTTCGAGGTATCTAATCCTATTTGCTCCCCAAGATTTCTCACCTTAGCATTAGTAGAGACCCAAAGAGCTACCTTTGCTACTTTGGCATTCCTTCGTATATCTCTAGATTCTATCCCTATGCATGAAATTTCACTCGTCTATCTCACTCAAGTAAATTGGTTTTGTAAGCATTTCACCAGTTGGGTTGGCATCTTTAACCTTTGACCTAACTTACTGCCTACGTGCCCTTTACACCTAGTCTAACTCGAGGCTTCTTGTCTATATGTATATATATAAATATGTGTGTGTGTGTGTGTAAGTGTGAAACAAAGTTGACTTTCCAATCAAAAGGATGGATTTTTAAAAGGTTAATAGCTTTTATTCTAAGGCTATTATATAGCTTTCACATTTGTAGGTTGATCATGCACTCTCTCCTCTCCCTTGGAGTCATCAACAAGTGTAGTTGTAATCATGTCCAATTTGCGGAGGCATTTGCGCCAATGGTACGGTAGCTAACATTCATTAAAAAATTTTATTTTTAAAAAGTCCTTTTAAACTTAGGGCTTTAGCCCCCTTTCGCATCTAAGACATTACATCCTCTTTTCCTTAGAGGAATCAAGATGTCTTCATCTCGAGAGGCACCTAGGGGCTACTGTTTTCCACGGTAGTTTTATCATAGGACCTGTGGGTGAGGACCCACCATCCTTTTGATGCATTACACTAGTTACACAAAAGAACTCAAACTTTAAATTGATATAATGTATTCAACTATAAATTTATTGCAATATATTATGGTTAGAAGAGTATGGCCCATTTCAAGTATAAGGCTTATTACATCTTATAAAGTTCTTTCTAGGTTATTTATTCACCTTCTAAGGGTATGGTAGATCCTAAGTCTGCATGTTGGTTTTTTGGTACTAAATGGATGTTTTGATGCATGATTGGATAGATTTGGTTGGTTTTAAGAGTCTTTTGGTGATTTTTTTAAATTTTGAGAATGTTTAGATACCTTGTTGAGGTTTTGATTTGGTTTGAAGGGTCTTAATAAATTTTGATAAAAGTGACTATTTGGTCTTGATATGTTTGATTTGTGTCTATTGAGTTTGCTTTGGTTTTGTTGAGAGGTTGTGATTGTGAATAAGTAGCTTGAGGTTCTATTGAAGATATATTGGATGGTTTTTAATGAGTTGGAGTGATTTTAGTTTAACTTATGTGGTTTTGTTACTTTCTATTTGGGTTCTGATATCTTATGTGAGCTTTTATATGTCTTCATTATTAGCCTTTGTATGTGTTTTGTTGGATGTATTTTTAGCTTGGGAAAGTTTTCCTTCCTTGGAAATATGATAATATAAACTCAAGTTAGCTAGTCAAAATGAAGAAGTAGTAGTTGAAGACTAGGAGAGTAGTGTCATTGGTCTATTGTGAAGGATCACTATAGTGTTCAGAAGCATTCTAACACGAAGACATGGATTTAGGATTATCAACTATGATATTGCAACCAAGAATAATAAAGCTCTAGAGCCTACGAAAGAAGTAGATGCGGCCAATATCTTCTTGGATCCAAGCACCTCAAAGGTTGATGTATGGATAGAAGGTTGCTTCATTGTGAATTCATTGGGATATTCTTCAATAAATGTTATGATAGATGTGACAATAAAGAACTTGGGACTACAAGACATGCATGTGAACCACTAGTGGTGAAGCCAAATTCTTACAAGATCACTTATCCCTTGTCACTTAGAAGACCATGGCTATTTGGAGCTTGAGTAAGAATTGATTGCTTGAAGGGAACCTTAACCCTATGTAAGAGACCCAATAAAGTTGTACTAAAGCTATATATTCCTCACAAAGGAAATGGATCTACTTCCCTAGAAGTCTCTTTTGACTCCTCCAAAGAAACTGCAGAAGGAACATCTACTGAAGAAGAAGCCATAAAACAAATCTTTTCAAAGAAGATAAAGGCATAGTCCCTAATAGTAGGCACGATGAGTCAACTCCGTAAGGAATAAAGGCTGCTATCAATGGGGAAAATATATCTTTCTTGAGCCAAGAGTAACCTATAAAACTAGTTCTGACACTGAGATAGAAGCATGGATGTACTATTCTCCTTGTTACACGGCCAATTTAGGGCTACGAATAGAAGAAGACTTAGCAGAAGATAGCTTGTTTTTCTCCCACATAGCCCCTCCAAAAGTGGAGATATAATCTAATGAGGAAGATGATGCATGTGATGAGCATGGTAATGAAAGAGAAGTGGAAGAATTGATGTAATCAAAATAGAATACAAATGATGATATAGCCATCATAGAGGCCTCAAAGGATGAAGATCTCATATTGTTGGATGGAATGACAATGGTACCCTTTGGACTACTTAATGAATCTCATCAATTGCAAAAGATTCATAATCAATGGATCAAGAAAACATAGATTTCCTTCACCAATGATTCTTTTCACCTTGATATACTTTTCTCAAGAAAAGATGATGATGATGTAGCATGCCAATGAGCACTAGTAGTACAAGAAAAATGACACTAGGATGGTCTTTATTATGTGGCATTCTTGGATGCATCCTAATAAGAAGAATACTCGAGTCAAGAAGTGATTCTCCTTGGGATATAATCAGGTCTAGATTTGTAGAAGAAAATTAATCTAAGACAACCTTTACTACCAAATGGGGAACCTATGCTTACAAAGTGATGTGTTTAGGATCTACAACACCCTAGCCACCTTTCAGTAAAGTGACAAGGGTCACTTTCCAAATCCATCTATATGATTTCATTGAGGTATACCTAGATGACTTTTGTATCTTCCACTTTCTTTGCAAGGACTAGGGACACATGCAATAGTTATTTGATTGATATCATGAGTATGGAATCTCCCTCACCTCTTGATAAATGCATCTTTAAGGTGGTCTCTTCAAGAGTTCTATTGGGCCACATTTTCTCTACAAAGGGAATAATAAAGATTGAAAATATTCCACCCCTAACTGCACCAACCAATCCCAAACATTTGAGGGGATTTCTAGGCCATGTTAGATATTATAGAAGATGTGTTGTACACTTTGCAACAAAGGAAGACTCCTTAAATAAACTTCTTAAGAAAGTTACAAAGTTTATTTGGATGCCACATTGTGAAAAAACTTTTAATACCTTGAAATAGGTCCTTATCTTGAAGTTGGTCCTTTTATTAAAGTATCCATCTTGCACCCTCTTGATTAGATGAAGAAATTCCATGTGCACACTGATGCATCGATCAAAGGGTTGTGTAGAGTCCTATACTAGAAAGATTCCTAAAAGTTAAATCAACCTATTTGCTATGCAAGCCATAAGGTCATTGATAGGGAAAGGAACTATAGAGTGATTGAATCAAAGTGACAAAGAGGAGGAAGATGATTTGGACCTTCCTAATGTTTCCCTATCTCTTGCGGAGATTGCAAACCCATGGTAAACTAATATTGCCAATATTTTGGCTACACAAAAATACCCTCTAGAAATTCCAGCCAAGAAAAGAAGAAGCTTCTATTGGAATTAGCCCCCTATACCCTACTAGATGGTGTGCTATACAAAAAAAGTAGGGACAAAGTATTATGAAAATGTGTCATCGGAGATGAGATTGGGATTGTCTTGAAAACTTGACATCATGAGCCATGTGGTGGACAGTTTGTAGGAGAAGTGATAGCCAAAAAAGATTTTCTCATAGGATACTAGTGGGAGACATTTTATAAAGGTGCTTATGATTACTTCAAGTATTGTGACACTTGCTAGCGAATGCAAAGTCCCATGAAAACCAATGCCATGCTATTACTGCCTATCCTTTCCTTGAACTCGTCTAAAAAATGGGGCATCATTTTTGTCAGACCTATTGATCCACCCCTACTAGAAGGAAGTAGAATGAATATATATTGGTATGTACAGACTATGTCATAAAGTGGTGCAAAGACAAAGCTCTCAAGCAAGATGATGGAAATAACATGGCTCTATTTTTATATGAGGATATTTTAACTTGCTTTAGTAGTTCATGGAAGCTTTCACTAATAGAGATACTCACTTCTTGAACAAAAACATGGAAGATTTGACTAAGATCTATAAGATCTGCATCAAAAGTAAATACCCTATTACCCTAGAGCCAATAGCCAAGTCAGAGTCACCAATCGTACTCTTTGCTTGATCCTCACAAGGATGATTGCTACACATTGCCATGATTAGAATGATCAACTAATAGAAGACCTTTGGGCATACATAACCTTTCGTAAAGCCATGACAAGACAGACTCTCTTTTGATTGATCTATGGTATAGAAGCTATCTTTCTAGTTGAGGTCAAACTACCCTCTCTAAGAGGCAACCATTAAAGAATGTCTAGGGGACAATGAGTCCCAATAGTGTAGTCTATTGTACTTGGAATGTGTGGACGAGATTTGAAGGATGGCCTTACAGTGCATGGAAGCTATGTAGGCCAGACACAAAGCTTACCATGATAGCTTCATCAAACACAAAGAATTCTAGGAAGGAGATCTAGTCCTTACATATGACTCACACTTTGGAAAGTTTGCTAGCAAAATCAAAGAGCACTGGATGGGCCCCTATAAGATACTCATAGTTAATCATAATGCCTATGTCCAAGTATAATTATTGATACCTCTAATGATCCCTTCCTAATCAATGGCTATTGCCTAAAGAAGTATTTCTCTCTTTGGGGATCTTGACAATCACAGTACCTAGACCTTTTTTCCCTTGGGCATCACTTACTATTGTGATGGAAATCCTACCATTGACAGCTATTATTTTCATTCTACTAAGATGGTATCGTTCATCTGTCCCATCATCTCCAACACATACCACCATTGCACTATCTTTTCCTTCAGTCCTATATTCATGGCATGACTAGATCTAGAAAAAAGAAAAAAATAATAATAAAATAAAAAATTAGAGCTTTAACAAGAATTTGATTTTTGGAGAAGGACTTTGATTCCTACCATGCCACCCTGCTCCTTGAGAAAAGGTGGAAACACCATCAAAAGTAGGGAAAAATAAAGAAAGAAATTCCATATCATAATATGGCCTTGCTCTTGAAAAGGTTGGAAACACCTTTGGATGGAAAGCTAGCTATGAAAAAAAATAAAAACACCCCACAAACTAGATCCTTTAAATCATCAATTGATATTTTTGGGAGGCACTTCTGATGCCACCTCCCTTGTTGATACCCTACATCTGCAACTCCTCTGTATATCTGAAACTTTGTTGTACTTCCTTATGTAACCTAATCATGTTGTAACTCTTGTATATCTAAACCCTATAGAGTACATTCTCTTTGATGTTATCAATACATTCCTAGCTTATTGAATACCTCTGTGGGAACCTCTTCCTTCAATCTTTATTGTCATCAAGAGGAAAATCTTGAATCAACAACACAATGACATGACCTTTCATCCTAACTGGGTGGGGATGTGAGTATGTGATATCCTCTCTATCTATCAAAAGAGCATGAGACAAAGAGTGGGGTGAGAGACTAGTCTTTTCAATTTAAATCAAATGAGAGGTGTGATGCTTGAATCTAATCATTGCATGCACAAGTTTGGCCTCTAGATGCACAAAGCACCAATTTGTTTTGTGCACAGAACTATAAGGCTCCTTGGCCTTTTGTTCTCATACCGATTTTGACACATGGCAAGATGCATAATTGCACCATGAATTGAGCATAAGGCATGAAAAATTCATATAAGTGGTGAGCATTCAACCAATGTGTTAGGAACTAGGTTTCCCTCTATAATCTATCACCAAAGCATGAGACAATGTAGTAGACCAACCTTCTCTTCAATCAACTGGGAGGATTGAGGGATGTTACGACAAATCGAGACATGCATGATCTTGTTTCCTTATGCACACACACAATGGGACTTTGCAAATATAATAAACATGATTCTTTTTTTGTGCATTGCACCATAATGTTCCTTGGCCTTTCTTCTTACAAAATGTTATCTAGGCTAGGTAACAATGTTGTACAATCAACTAGGTACATTGGCATTCTTCCTCTGAATCCTGAGTCTTGTATCTTTTCAGTTGGCTATGCAACATGGGTTTATCTTTCTTCTTTGAGTGATGTGAACATTTTGGGTGAGCGCATGTTCCATCATTTCAAATCAAGTGATTGGTAAGCTGAATGATGCAAGCTTCAACAAGAATAACGTGGCGGTCTCCAACAACAAATCTACCTCCTTGAGTATTGCTCATGGTTCCTTCTATGATTGATATGTGGTCTAATGAGGCTGTGGTTGCCTATTGAAGTCTTCTTTGACTTACCAATCACAACACATTTCCAAGTGGTCGCCCTATCGAAGTCTTCTCTGACTTACCAATCATAACACATTTCCAAGTGAGCCAAGTGTTTCCATCCCTAGCCTCATTTTTTGTATATGTGTGTATGTCATCTCAAGTGTGGGGATATCTGGAGCACTATTCATAAGTTTGTAGGGCCTTGTTCCTCTTAGTTATCCACGCACATTAGGTCTTAGGTACAGGGATACGTCTTTGTGCATCACCAATGCATTTTCTATGTTAAAAACCCTTTACAACTTTTCACATGGATTTATTTCTTTTGCATGCCTTTTTGGTTACATTCCCTACCTGCTTATCACATTACACCTCCTATCTGAGGCTTTTCCATGGTATTTTGTTAATTTTCTCATTTTGGTTCTACCCCTTGTTAATGCACTTTTTTCTTCCTCTAAGTAGATGTTCACCTTATGGTCACATTTGTTCCTATAAACAAGATATTTTTACTTTTTTTAAAACCCATTTTGAGCTATAGATCATTTGATATTAGTTTTCATAGGATTTTATGTCCTTTTGATATTTTCCCATGTGAATACACCTTTTTGTAATTAAAAATGGGATTCAATATGCTAGCTATGTTTGTCCCTTTGAATTGCCACTTTTTCATTTTACTTTCCTACTATTTTGAGCAACATATTTTGTAAATAAAATGTTGGTAGTTTTGCATATTTCTCTCACATTTTTAAATCAATATTTCATGCAAACATATCTATTTAACACTAAAACTGGGATATGATATACTTGTCCTATTTGTCCCTTTGACTTGCCCATTTGTCATTTTTTTCCACCTCGCAATTCGAGCTATAGATTTGTTGACATTAATTTTTGTCTGTGATTTTGGGCCATTGAAATCTCACATGAATGCCACTTTTTCACATTTTTTTGTGTCATATTTTTCCTACCTCCCTCGCCTTCTAGCCAACATATCCACACAACACCAATGCATTTTTGCCCCCTGTCACATCAAAATTTTTTACTCCCTTGCCCTGTGCTCAACCATTAGTGGGATTGGGGGAGGGTAGCCCCTTCCCTTTTGTTTTTCCTTTTCCTTTTTCTTTTTCTTTTTCTCTAGTTAAGTAAAACTATCCAACAAAAATAAAACCAAAATAAATAATTCAAAAAGGAAAAAAATCCCTCCCCCCAACCATCACTCGTTCCCTCCCCTCTCTCTCACCTTTTTTCTTTCACTCTCTCCTACTTCTCCTTCTTCTTTCTTTTTAACACTATATTTGAGAATTTGGGAATTTTCATGCACTTTGGGAACCTCCAATACCTTTATTGTTTGACCACATGGTCAAATCTTATTGTCTTACTTAAAGGTGGAGTCTACCCTAAATATTGTATAAGCTACCTTCCCAAATCACTTTCAAATATGGACCAAGATTTAGCCATGTGGTCAAATATTTATCACTTATTTGAAATTGGGACTTGGAAAATTTCCAAATTCTCTAATATGGTGTTTTTTCTTCTCCTGCCATTCCCCTCACACTTCTTGCTTCCCCTTTTGCTCCTTCATCCTCTTCCATCTTCTTCTCTTTCCCTTTTCTCCCTTCGTCCTCTCCTCCACCTCTCCTCTTCCTCTTCCTCTACTGCCCATGTGCGGTCCTAGGTATCTCCATCATCTGCCTCTTCCTTGCTTCCATTCACAACCGCTATCAGGTTTCTCCACCCTTGCCTACTCCTTAGAGTTCACTAGTTGTCGTCTCCTTGTTGTGGCCTCTTCCTTCTCCCCCCTTCACCTCCTTCTCCTTCTCCACCTCCCTCTACCACCACCCTTGTTCCCCACTACCCCCACAAAATCTTGTTTCTACCCTAACCAACCCCTTCCAAACCTAAAACACCTTCCCCAAACCCCTTGTTACACCCCCCCCCCCCCCCCCCCCTCGCCTTACACCTAGTTTCCCTCCAACCCACTAGTTCCCCTTTAGCCACCTTTCATACCCTCCCATAAAAACCAATTGGCCCTCCCCCTCCCCATAAGTCCCCATTCCAACTCTCAAATAAACACAAACCCCCCCCCCCCCCCAACCCCTTTTAAGTCCCCCTTCTTCCCACCTCAATAAAAACAATTTTAAAAAACCCACAAATCGAGTCCCCACTTATAAGCCCCATTTTTCCTATTAAAAACCCCAACACGAAGACACAACAATCCCCATTCTGCGTACCCCCTTGTTTAAGTGCTTTGCTATTGTTCACATGTGTCAGGTTGTGGATCAGCTACAATTTCTTGTTAAGCTACTATTCACGTGCGATTTTGGTTGGTGTTGGTTCTTATGGTTTTGTGATTGTTGTTCACATGGGGATGCTTGTGTGGTCTTGATCATGTTGTGGTCTGTGATTACCAAAATAATTTTATATTAATTTAAAAAAATTTAAAAAATATTCTTTTGTAAAATCAAATTTACAAAATCAAATTTACAAAAAAGTGAAAAAAATAAATAAAATTTATAGATACCCTTTGCCGAGTCAAGTTTGAGTGGGGATGGATGCATTACTTTTGATTCATGTGCATTAAGGAGTTAACTTAAAAATAAATTGATGAATAGTGTATCACCTAATAAAGTGAATTTGATTAGCTTTCACACATCCACTATGTCACACTCTAGGTTGACAAAATGCACAAATGGGGATGGGATTTCTTACTCAAGTTTGGTCTTATCAGTTCCTATCCACCACTCTATCTTTTAGTTAGTGGACTTTGTCTAAGTTAATCATGATGTGTATAGTTAGGGATGCAGTGTCTTGCAGTTTTATTTTATTTTGTGTGCTTGATTGTGAGGTTTTAGGTGCATGATTATATGCATTTAACCAAGCTTTCATTTTGTGTGCTTGATTACGAGGTTTTAGGTGCATGATTGTATGCATTTAACCAAGATTTCATTAGCATGTGTAGGTAGATCATGCCGATTTTTTTTGTAGGTTTGTGGGTTGCTTGGGTATGTTTGACCTAGTCACGTCCATACTTGGTCTTTTTCCCAATTTTTTCTTAGTTGTGGTCTATGCTTTTTATGGGGATTTCCCTATTCTTCCTGGTTTTTGTGCAATAATTTGAATGGAGTCCCTAATAGTGGTTCAGGATGCCCCACTACCGATGCATGATAATTCTTTACTCTTGAATGTCAACTATATCCGTGATACATGCATATGTGACTTTGTAACCCTCAAGTTTCCACATGTGGATGCAATTCTTTGTTACCCATTTCTAACATCTTACAAACATCATATGGAATTGGCATATGGTATGCCTTTCATCTATCATTTTCCAACATCAATAAGGCATTTTATTTGCCCCTTTTTGCTCCCACTTGTGCTTAGTGTTATACATATGTTATCAGTTGAGAAAATTGTGGAGGCCTTCCAAAAGAAACTTCTACATAGTTGTGATGCCAAGAAGATTCATAAGAAATTCAAGTGTATCAATTTGTGCTATTTATTCTCCCTTATGAAAGCATCTTTTGCTAGTTCTTGTAGGACTATTTTATGTTTGGTAGACTAGCACTTAAATTCCTATCAAATGAACTTTTCATTGCCTCCATAAAATTTCACAGTGATGCTAAATTTAACTAGGCCTAGTTCCTCTTTACAAAATGGATCAGCACTTTTAGAAGGTCCAAAAAGGCTAGCTTAGTAATGTGTCTTATGGGGCTTTTCTTCATAGGGTGATTACTTTCATGCCTCCTCCCACCACTAGAGTCCATGTCCTTGACTCTACTCCTCATCTTACACAACCTTCATCTCTAGTTCATTCTTCTTCCCGAATACAAGAAGCTTATGATGATGATGAGACACCTACATCATTTATTTGCAAGAACCATTCATGTACACAAGGTCCTTCCTATCATATTCTTATTCCTATCTCTTCTTTTATATAGGTTTCTATGCTTGCTATTTTATTCAATCTCCTTCCCTCATTCCTTTCCTACACACATTTATTTTATAGCACAATGGAAATGTCAACTCAGTCCTCAAATCCCATCATCATTTCACACCATGTTAGCTCAACCTATGCTATCATGATTTGTTTCTAGTGTCTAGTTTACATTGGAAACATCAGTTACTTCTTGTCTTCAAACCATGTACACAGGAGTTTACACATCCTTATAGGACAAGGTGGATTCCTTGACTAGCAAGCTTAGTAAAGCCTTGGAGGGTTTACACTCAAAGAAAGCAACTCTTAGTGATATCCATATGTAAATGACAGAGGCTATGGCTTTGATGGATACATTGAAGGCCACCATCTAGGATTTAGAAGCCAAGTTATTTGCTTCACACGATGTTAATATCTCAATTACTAAGGAGAGAGATTTTGTCATTTCAAAGATGTTGATCTTAGTTGTAAAACATGATACCTACCTATGAGGGAAAATTGCACCAATCTCAAGTTATTATTGAGTCATAGAAGAAAACTATTGAGGAGCTATAAACAAAAGTTTCTAAACTTATCATTTCTATCCCTACTCATGTGGTTCCTATTATCATTTATTCTACAGGGGATCTTGCAAACCTATGGTGGCAAGCTAAGTTGTGTGATGCCTTTTTGACTAAGGTAGAGTGTCTTTAGTAGTGCATGGATTGTTTACATCAAGATTTCCTTTGATATGCTAAAATTTTATCGTCTCCACCATCTTTTTGAATTAAATATCATTAGCATCATTATGCTTTGTATACTTCTTTAAGCATTATTGTTCTAGAACCTCCAAAATATGGATGGCACACTCATTGGTTGACTGGTTTTCTCAAATTAGTTTTTGATGGAGTTGTGGATAATCTTGTCTATCATGAGGTGCTTACTCTCATTCATGTATCTCAAGGGTGATTTACAAATACATGTCTAGGAGGACATGAATATATATGTGCGAGATATTATTTCACCAGTAGTATTATGTGTTCATTTTGTTGAGATGAATTTATCAAATGACCTTCAAACATATCAACACAACGGACTTCTTGGCGTAGAGGATATTCTTAGCACTCACCTTTCGAAGAGGATGTAATGGTCAACCCTGTCAATGGAATACTTTTTATAAATCTGATATCCAGCCTTTGCATGCTAAAGTTCTTACCCATATTGTTGACAATCCATAGTTTACTAATGTATTCTTTGAAGCCTGAAATTACCATTGTTTCATTTATCTACCTGACCCTAATGATGTTCTTACTTATCAACAGATTTCCAATCGCCTTCCTATTTATGTTTTCATTCTTACTTCTCATCTAGATATAATCCATACTTTATCTTTCACTTGTATTGTAGGCTCTCAAATTCTTGTTTTCACTACTTATACTTTTCGTGCTAATGCTCCATCTTCTCTTATTGCTTTAGATCTCTTTACAAATTTCCCATCTATTCCATCCACCTTTTTTCACATAATCCCTTCGAATACTTTTGCTATCTTTTCTTTCGTTTCTAGCATCCCTATCTCTTCAACTATCTTTACTTTGTTATTTGTCATATCTACCTCTTAATTGTTCCACTCTTATCCCACTTCTTCAGCCCATTGAATATATCATTATCACTCCTCAATTTATTATGGTGGATACATAAGGATTTGATAATGATATATGCCATTGAAGGAAATGGAGTTTGCAAGATTCCTTAACTAGACCAATTTTTAAAAATTGGCATCTCATTCCAAGGACTTGGGAGAATCCATCAGCTTGTTCAAATTCTTACCTTTAGTTTACTATACTATGAGATTATCTGCACATTTTGGTTCATATCTTACTTTTATGTACCAACAATTGCACATAAACACTCGGAAGTATTTAACCATCAATCCTATGAGGATGTCTCTACAGATAGTTTATTAAAGTTTTGGTTTGGTTTGAAGAGTTTTGATGGGTTTTAAAGAGTGATTGTTTGGTCTTGATATGTGTGATTTGTGTCTATTGAGTTTGTTTTGGTTCTATTAAGAGGTTATGATTGTGAATACGTAGTTTGAGTTTTGATTGAAGATGTATGGTATGGTTTTTGATTAGTCTAAGTGATTTTGGTTTGACTTATATGATTTTTTTGCTTTCTATTTGGGCTCTGATAGCTTCTTTGAGCTTCTGTATATCTTCCACTAACCTCTGTATTTTGTGTATCTATTATGTTGGATGAATTTTTAGCTTGGAAAATTTTTCCTTCATTATAAAGTGAAGAAATAAAAACTAAATATAGCTAGTTCAAATGAAGAAGTAGTAGTTGAAAACTAAATTTGAAGACTAGAAGTGACAGTGTCATTGGTTCTACTTTGAGTAGTGGCTTTGGTTGCCATGACCAAATGAGGATTATGGGTATTCATTTTGTTTTATTCCATTACATGAGTGATAGAGTATGTGAGAGAAAGATATTGTGAGAGTGATAGCCATTTCTATACAAAAAACATTGTATTTGAGAGTGAGATTGTGAGTAGTGTTTTTCTTTTAAGAGAGTTTTCACTTTTTAGGCTAAAAATATGGATCACTGAACAAGTCAGGTAAAAATATAGAGTCCTTTTTTAGCCCCAAAATCATGATGATTGTCTAATATTGAAAATTTTGGCATAAAAATTGAGTTTTGATTACCTAAAATGATTTTTTTAACAATGAAAAAGTATGGATATCAATAGATATCCACAAAAAAGTATATATCAACATGTGATAACATACCTCTCAAGTTGAGAACCTTGTCACTAGACTATGATCAATTTTTAAAGAGAGGTCTTCGAAAAGAAGTACTAATGGGAGATATGGAGATGAAGACTATTGATTATTGTGGAAGAGATGAATGAATTCTATGTGATGATTGCTATTCAATTATAAGCATTCATTTGTATTCATATCCTTCATGCTTCGTCGCTATGAAGATGTGATGTGCTAGGATGAAGATAAATTTGTGGAAGATACTCTATATGATGCCACATAAAGATCTTGTTGTTGTTCCTATTGTTTTATTTTTTGGTCCTATAAAGAGATGAATAACATTCTTATTTGTGAGGAAAGATAGCTTTTAAAATTATTCTTTCCCCATGTTTTTGGTGTTCTCTTGAGATATTCACATGATTTAATTCTTGAAGTATACTAAATGCTAAACTTATGTAGGTTTCTTTCTCCTACTAGCTTCATATCTTCATATCTTCATATATTATGATCTTCTTGATGTCTTTCTAGCCTACAGAAACTTTGGTGGTAGTGTTGTTTCAACACTATTATTTTGACCACAAACATGCCTCGCTTACCAACTACAACTTTGCAACGAGCTTTGCAATCATGGTCTTGCTAGTTGCACTTATTTATATAATATCAAAATAGTATTCAAGGGTCGATCTAGACTTTAGCAACAACAATCTCAATACTGCATTCTTTTTTCTTAACTTGGGAAACTTGATTTTCTTTGATAGAAATTCCTTTTCTTAGAGCTCAACATTAATGGTGGAAAAATATGTTCGCCAAACCAAAATCAAATTGTTTAGAACAAGTCTTGTGTTGTCTATATCTTTTTTGATTTTGAGTCTATAAATAAATTCATTAGGAAACACATACAAAGTTGTTGCTAATTTTCTTAAGCATTTTCCTATGATACCAAAGGTAACATATCTATCTAATAAATCCTTGACAATACAATTTTGATAGTCTATCAAGAGATATGCCTATACGACTCCCTCTAGAACTCCCACAAAATATCCAAACTTTGTGGCCTAGGGTCTATTGCATCTATCATCGTATGGGAAGCTCTGTTCAATTCCCATAAGGATCAACCTATAACAAGGTTTCTAAGTAGCTTCTAAGGTTACCTAGAAACTTTTTAGCATTGATTACAAGTAGTAGCTTACCTAAGACAATTGGAACCAAAGGAGACCCATGTTGCACTCAAAGAGAGTGAGAAATGAGGGGAAGTTAAAAATTTTGAATCCTCTATCTATAGGATAAAGTCTCATTCCAATACCCTAAAATGACACAAGATTAAGATCTATGATGATGTCCTAAGTTAGCATTCACATCTCCCTAAAATTTGCCTAATCTAGCGTATTCTTGTGGGAAACCTCTTAGCTAAATGAGACCAGCTTGCCATAGAACAAATCTATCAAGGATTTACCTATCACATCTCTTTTGTGCCAAGGTTGGCTTAGTTATCTAAATATCTACTATATTTAGTTTAACACATACAAACAACTTTCTTAATTAGCCTATTAAAAACAATGTTTGTTCACCTAATTTAATTACAATTATGAAAGCAATAGAAAACACTTCTTTTGAAAAACATAACCTTTATTCCAACTTCAATGATTATTTTCTTATTACATCAATTAGTTTCCCATATACAGGACTCTACCCAAAGGCAAAACCACTAATTTTCCCTTAGCTAGCATAGGGGCCATCTAAGAAATCCATACCCAACTCTTAGGGGTTCAAACTAGTCCTATCACGCTTAAGGAATTAGAGCTAGATCCCCCCTAGCTCCTTGGCACCACCTACCTAACATGTATCCCATACAAAGAGACCTTTTGTAGCTCATGACGGTCCTAGCATTTGAAACAAACAAAATAGCTCTTTGGTGAAGAGCTCCATGGCTAGCCTTGGGGTAGGTCTATCACACATCCGAATTCTTAATCTATGTTGATGTAGGCTTAAGTTATAATACAAAATCATCCAAGAAATCTTCTTTCAATGTACCAAAAAATCTTTGCAATATAGTTAATGTATTGGAATCCACTCTAGGTGACTGTAATGTGCCCACCTATCAGCTGTCCAAGCACACTTTTGCGGTCCATTGAGAAACGAATCTAAGCATCACCACCCGACACTCCCATGGAATGTTTCGGGGTTTGTCGCCTAGGGTTTCCCGAGTTCACCTTGCAACGAAATGTTTGCGGCTGAACCCACTAGGATCGACATGAAATCTGGGTTCCTAGGAGTCAAGGTCTCCTAAACAGCATTCTTAGCGCTGGGTTTTGGACATCCTACTTTACGCAGAGATACCCAACCCGAAGCAGTTCCATACCGCACTTGGTTGAAAGAGAATGGAAAATGAGAGGGACGTGCCGCTCAACCTCTCTTCCTGTAGGAATAGTCCCATTTCGGTCCCCTAAAACGACATGAATCGGGTTCTAACCTAACCATACCTAAGGGTCAAATGATGGTATAACCTTGTGAGAAGCCTCCCAGTTCTCTAGGACCACCCTGCCATAGGATGGACCCATCGGGGTCCCCTCCCCCTCGCTTCCCTCAATAGCTTTAGTTTTCTAATTAGGCCTTATCACATTTATGTGTGACATTCAAGATCAGCTTCATTAATTAAGCCTTTTAGAGAACAAGGTTCATTCGCGTAACTTATAGCATAGACACAGAAACAGTGCAAGTAGTCCTTTTGATAGAGAAGTTCCTTAACTGATTTTCCAGTTAATCTTTGTGTCTTGTCCATACAAGAGAAATTATGTAACCCGTTTGTCTAATAGAAGTACATGGTCCAAATCACATGGCACCATAATTTCCATCCATTATCTAGAATAGGATCTTCCAATGCCCTAGATGTTGGGCTCATAGTAGTCTACAACTCCATTTCGGACTCGAAAAGGGGTGTCCAGAGCTCCACTGACCCCAAGCGACCTAGGAGTGAGACACAAATTTTTGTGATTGACCTTTTCACCACTCGACCTTCGGCCCGTGAATCGAGCAGTGCCCTCTCAGAGTAATCTACGGTGCGATCTTGGGGATGATCCACTCGTGCAAATATCCTTCCTTAATTAATCCAATTAAGAATCAAGGACAATCAAGGCAATCGTCCAAATATCATCTTCCAAGGAAACATTCCTTTATTTCCCATGGCAACTTGTCATCACAGACCACATTCCAACAATCAATTTAATGCAAAAAAGCATTTAGGACAATGTTAGATCAATCAACAAAATGGTGATATCTTTTTCCAACATTGTAAGAATAATCATGATAACCTTGGAATAATCATCCAGATCACATTCCAACAATCAATTTAATGCAAAAAAGCATTTAGGACAATGTTAGATCAATCAACAAAATGGTGATATCTTTTTCCAACATTGTAAGAATAATCATGATAACCTTGCTAGCGCATATACGCTCTCCCCCTTGGGATCAAAGAGCAATTCTATAAAAAATTCACCTAACACTCCTTTCTTCGGCTAAAGCATATGTTAGGGGTTTAAACACTATACACGATATAGGTTCACTTGCATTGTTCTATAACCTAACCTTCTTCTTAGCAAGTACAATGACTTAGGGTTTCCTAATCCTTGAGCCCTTCTTTTGCCTTGGAGTTGTTGTTGCATCTAGCCCAACCCCGAATAGGATTGATAACCATAGTCGCTATTGGGTGGATCTCAAGGCATCGTAGTTTTAATCCTAATGATTGTTGTTTGTACTAGCTATGCACAACTTCAAGATCCCAATGAACTAATAGTTCATGATATTAGCAAGACTTTAATGCAAGATTAGTTTGTGTACCATCGATGTATGTTTCATACAAACTTTCCCATGCATGCACCATCTATATGCATAACCCTTAAGTAGCCTTATATACTCTTTATGCTACATATGATTTCATCTCATAGCACTGGGATGCAATGCTTGTATTCAGATACAAGGTTTTGTGCGAAGCTCAATGTGTCATATGAGTAAATCTACTCACGGTCATCTATGGTTATGAAAAGAATTTCCTAAAATCCCCTACGAGTACATTAACTATTGAAAAATAATTTAGGTTACTTGTTAAAAATAACTCATGTGAATGCCAAAGCAACATACCCTATGTCTTAATGAATAGAGGAGATGGCAATTAATACCTGGATATTCGAATATGAATTATCCATACTCGACATTGTATTCGTATTCGTAGAAATGCCCTAGTCGGTGGCTCCATTGTCGGATGCAGGATTACCGTTGATGCAAGTCTCCCTCCATTTGGGGGACTATACTTTTGGCTTATGAATCTCTCTCTCCCTCTCTATCTCTCGTTGGAGAGATAGTGTGCCGAGGTGATTCTTCTCAATTGCGATGGGGTTTAAACTCGTGGGGGGATGGAGAGAAGAGCAACACGTGTGGTCACCCTCTAAGGAGGGGAAGAGGAATTTGTTCCTCAGAGAGTCTCTCACTTTAAAATCTCCTAGAATCAAGTGTTAAGCTGTAAGGACCATTATGATTTGTGAATACACATGTAGAGTCTCTACCTTGACCTCATTTAACATTTATCCAATAATTATGATAGCTTACCATTTCCTTACCAAAACGTCTTGCCAAAATAGTATATTGTATATATATTATGCTATGGACTATAGTCATGGGTTGTAACAAAAGCCAAGAATACACCAAGCTAATCAATGAGAGCCAAATTAGAAGCTAGCGAGTGTGGAATCATTGATCGTTGGGGTTTAGAGCTGACCTAGTAATGTATACACCATCGGGCATTATTAACTTCTTCACACACACACACACACACACACACACACACACACACACACACACACACACACACACACACACACACACACACACACACACACACACACACACACACACACACACACACACACACACACACACACACACACACACACACACACACACACACACACACACACACACACACACACCTCCTTGTGTACTATATAATTGCACATGTACACAATTTCACATGTGTACACGCACGCACGCGTGCACACACACACACACATCCCTTGTGGACTATATAATCACACATATTACATAGTTACATGCAAATATAGTTATGATCATCTCAACATTTACTTAGCAAACCACCTTGTTAAAATAATAAACAAAGAAATAGAGTCAAACACACTCTATTTGTGGGTTGTAATAGATCTCAAACACATGCTAGGTTGATCAATAAAAATTGGAACACAAACTATCATCAAATCATTGATCAAAGGCATCGAGTCATTGATCAACAAGCTTTGTAGCCTACCCAACAATATACCCAAATGTCATCACATATTGTTGACTTCTTTATACATACATGTATATACATAACTACAATACACCCCCCCCCCCCCCCCCAAAAAAAAAAAGTACACACACACACAATCTCCTTACAACTTACAAATATAGATACATACACTCTTACAAACCCATTTATTGCATCAAACTTTGAAGAAAGTCCTATTGTTAGTGTTTAGGTCCTCTCCATTCATTTCAAACATCCATATAGATATTCATACCATAGCACATCCTTCAATACTTTTAGCATGAACCAAGGTAGAAACCATAACATCTTCTTGTCCCCCTCATCTACCTCCACTTGAAACCTATGCACAATTGTTTTTAACATTATTTTCAAATTTATATATACAAAACTTATTACTTGCTTTATTAGTAGAGATTAGAGTATTGATTATTTACAAAATCTTGATTTTTTTTTGAAAAAATCAAAGTAGATTAAGGTAAACACATCTAATTCCTTATCTTGTATGTAGGTAGTTTGAAACATATGAATTGATCCATGATCGTGTATCTCTTTCTAATGCAAAAGTACACAAGTTCTCTTCATATTTTCATATTGTTGCATGATTTTCAACATTGATCAATGTTAGTGGATCTAGTTTCATAGTGTGAGAATGTTTCTTGTGTTGGGGGTAAAGGCGCCTCCGCCTAGCCACTCGTGTATTACTACACTGACAATACTCGCTACTGCACACTGCAGGTGGCTGCAGGTGGTGGGCGCCCATCACAGTCACTTATTCTTTATTCTTTTAGTGACAATTTGAATAAAGGAAGGTCCAACCACACATTGTGGTTGTTGGAGTTTTCATTTGTGTCTCTCTCTCTTCTTGCTCTTGCTCTTCGCCAAACCTCATTTCCAAGCAAGCTTTGATCCTTCTCACCTTTCAACTGGTATCAGAGCGAGGCTTCCCAACTTCCCGAGCTTGGTTCGTGGCATTCTTAGCTTCCATTCAAATACCTATAGCATTGGGTCTCCTTCTCGACAGCCATAGCCGACCTTCTCGAGCTCCCATCACTCCCTGACTTCCCGAGCACCTTTCCGGCCTATTGAAGCACCCTCAGGGCATTGCTACAGAGGTATTAAAGTGTTCTTTTAGTGTTTGTCTTTAGTTCTCAGGTTGTAGTCAAATAGGGCAACCATAGCTCAAACCCTTGGAGCTTGGATCTTGCTCCCTCTTGTATTTGGACACTTGAGGCTTATTGTGAGCCTCCCTGGGCACCCCTCGGAGTCTCCAACCACTACCATTGAGGCCACATGGATGCATAGGAGAGAAAAAGAAGGGATCAACAACTTTGCGCCATTTTTTTGGCTATTCTGGAAAGCACACTACATCAGCTCACCTACTCCTCATTGATGGCTATGTCATGCTTCTTCAGGCTTGGCAATGCACTTGGCAATGGTCTCTAACTTTGGTTGAAGCCTCCTTGATCATTGGCATCAGTTTTGGGTCTGATCTGTACATTCCTAGGACTATTCCTAGGACTGTTTATAGCAATCCCATAGTCATGTTATGCAAAAGTAACATTGGCATCTAATGCCATGCTTGTTTGGGCACTTCTACTTAACCAGTTTGGTACCTATTGATGCCCGATTGTTTGGGGGATGCAAGGCACATGTTATGCCATCATTTTGGATTGATTTTCTTCTTGAAAATACTCAGTTTTGAATAGTAATTCACTACTATACCATAGTGGGCTGATGCTATTATCTCATGTTTGGTTATGCCTATTGGTTTCGGGCTATGTCTTTGGGATATGCAATGAAGTATTAACCTTCGGGGTACGACATCGAGCTTGTCTTTGGTTCCAGAATGCTTTTGAGCTTGTATTGAGCTCCGACTTGGTTTTTCTTCATTGGCATTTGGCTTCACTTGGCATGCTTTGGACTAGTCTATGCCTATTGTCACAGCTTGACATTTAGGCCTCTTGCATTTATGCTTTGGTCAGATATGAATGCCACTTGGTTTGCCCATGCTTGACAGTTACTTGGAGCTTCATCTTTAGATGTATTTGAGCATTTTGGATCTACTGGGCATTACATTTGGTCGTCAGTTACATGCTCTTTGAATGCTTTCAGGCTTATGCTTTATGGGTCTGAGATAGCTTGGGATTTATGCTCCGGATGTACCCTACTAGGATTTGGCATGTCTGATGCTACGTATTTGATGTATTAGAGCATTGCTTGCTCTCTTTGCATCTGAATTCACTTCCAATGGGAGCCTCTTGGTATATTTGGATGTACACAGAGTCTTATTTACAGATGAGCTTGAGCTTGTGGGACAATTACATGCATTTACTCACTTGAGAGCTTTATGTCTGCAGTTTGTCTGTAGTGGGATGATTTGATATGACTATTGAGGCATGCACCTATCTCTGTCACAGGTTTGTCAATTGGATGGCTATGTATTGAGCTTCTTGCTCTATCAGTTTTGCTTGTGCTTGGTCTCTTCTCTTACCCTGAGACCCATTACATGCATGACTTCTGGACCTATGAGATGTCTCTTGCTTGACAGGTTATTGATTTGACAGTTCTTGGTACCTTCTTAGCCCTGAAAACTCACTGTTGGATGTATCTTGTTACCTGGCAGCAGTTGCAGTGACATATGTATCAATGATTGCTTCATTTTGGGACAATTTTACATACTGCTGTCATTTATTACAACAAGCTAAAATCTATAGATTTTGAGCACTTCTGTGAGGGTAATGCTTACTATTTGATGTTATCTTGGTCATATTTGGTGGAATGTACTTCTCTTGGTGAAATCCACCCTTTCGGCGAATTTCAGCAGTGGTTTTAATGCATTTTCTGCTAATTACAGCAACCTGCAATTTTACTTTTTTGCTTTGATTTGGAATAGTATGGCTAGTCATTTGAAAGACATAGCTCTCTTTAACATTGCCAAGTTGGATGGTACCAACTATGGGTATTGGAAGTCCCAAATATGACAGGTTTTGGTGCAGAAGTTGTAAATTAAACCCGCCTGAATCATGGGATGCATTCTGTACTACCATATGCACGAACAAGCTTGATGAGCTGAAAATAAAAGATGTTGAGAGTGCTTTATTGACTGAGGAAATCAACAGGAGAAACAATGATGCTTCCCACTCTTCACATGCATTGACCGTTAGAGGTGGCAGACATGGCAGGCATGATAATGATCATAAGGGTAGGGACTCTCAAAAGTCCAGGTCCAAATTACATGGTCGCAATAAGTCTCGTGGATGGAAGTCTGATCTTACCTGTCATTATTGTGGGAAAGCAGGACATATTAGGCCGTAGTGCCATAAAATGCGCGATGATAAACGCAAGGAAAAGGGAAAAGAAAAAGTGCAAGAAAAGTCTTCTAAGTGCAGTATTGTACCTGCAAAGTCCAGTATGAAGATAGAAGAGGTTAATGCCATACATGCCACTAATTCAGATGATGATTACATGCTTGCAGCTTCTTCATGTGATGCCTTACAGACTTTTGAGATACATTCTATGTATACGCAATGCTGGCTCTTGGATTCAGATGCATCCTTTCATGTGACACCCTATAGAGATTGGTCTCATACCTATCGTACCATATCTGGTTCTCTGCGTCTTGGTGATGACGGGTCTCTTGACATTGTGGGAATTGGAGATGTTAGGTTGCAGTTTTCTTCTGGTAGTTCTTTTGTTTTGCATGATGTACGCCATGTATCTGCGTTGACTCGCAACCTTATCAATTGGATAGCTTGATGATGCAGGGTATTTTGTGTCTTTTGGAGACTCTGCATGGAAGATTACTTGTGGCAGGCTTGTACTTGCCAGAGGTGCCAAGTCTAGCAACCTCTATCCCTTACTTGTATCAGGAGCTACATTGGATCATGTTTTGTCTGTGAGTTCTATTTCCCATGTATCCTTTTGGCATGCTCATTTGGGGCATATGTCTTTTAAAGGAATGAAAATGCTCCGTGCTTTGTAGTATCTTTTGCCCTTTGACTCTTCACATTTTGATTCTTGTGATCATTGTTTGTATGGCAGGAAGACTAGAAATACACGTAAAAAGTCTGGTAAGAAATAAATGGGTGAGCCCTTGGCTCTTGTGCACTTAGATGTCTGTGGGCCCATGCCTTGTCAGTCACTTGGTGGGGCAAAGTACTTTGCTACTGGCCCATGCCTTGTCAGTCACTTGGTGGGGCAAAGTACTTTGCTACTTTCATAGATGATTACTCACGTAAGGTTTGGGCTTATCCTATAAAGAGAAAATCCGATGTCTTAGACATGTTTCAACATTGGCTGCATTGGCAGAGAACCAGTCTGGGAAAAGGCTCAAATGCCTAAGGTCAGATAATGGGGGTGAGTATGTATCACGTGCTTTTGAGCAGTTTTGTGATGAGAAGGGTATTAAGCGTCAATTGACCACCCCTTACACCCCACCACAGAATGGTATGTCTGAACGCATGAATAGGACCATTCAAGAAAGTGTCCGTAGCATGCTTAGCCAGGCTGGCTTACCGTAGCACTTTTGGGCTGATGCAGTTACTATTGCACTGCATCTCATTAACTGGTTGCCTAGCAGTGGCATTGACTTTCAGGTTGCAGAGGAGGTATGGGCAGGCAAGCCCCCCTCTTATGATCATTTGCATGTCTTTGGATGTGAGGCTTTCTGCCATGTGACCAAGGACAAACACAATAAGCTAGATCCTAAAAGTATCAAATGCATTTTCATTGGATATGGAGATGCAGGAGAGATGGGTTACCGTCTATGGGATCCGCATGTGCTGAAAGTGATCCGCAGCCATGATGTCATCTTTCATGAGGAAAAAATGCATATGCAGCGTGAGAAAGTAGTTGAGGTACACAGAGTTATCTTTTAGGAGGAGCCACCTGCTCCCGTTCAACCTGCTCCATGTCTAGGATCACCTAATGCTCATGGCCCAGATGCTAGATATGCTGATGTAGGCAGGATATCGGTCAGACAGCAAAGCCTGGCTTGAGGCATTTTACTAGAGATAAATGACCTCCTGATCATTTTGCGCCCTCTATGGATTATGTACTAGTTCAGATGATGCAAGAGAGACTCTCACTTATGATGAGGCTATGCACATGGGTGATTGTAACTCTTGGGAGAGGACTATGCAGTTTGAGATTGACTCATTGCATAAGAATAAAACTTGGGATTTGGTTTCCTTGCCTCAGGGTAATAAGGATTTGCCATGCAAGTGGGTGTACAATGTGAAAAGTACCCCTGGACACCCCAAGCCGGCGGCTCGATTGGTTGCTAAGGTTTTAAGCAAGAGCATGTGTTGACTTTGATGAAAACTTTTCTCCCGTGGTCAAGATGACCACCCTATGCTTAGTCTTGGCCTTGGTTGCATAGCTTGACTTGGACTTGTACCAGATGGATGTCAAGACGGTTTTTTTACATGGAGACTTGCATGATGAGATTTACATGGAGTAGCCTAAGGACTTTGTAGACCCTGGCAGGGAACACCTAGTGTGCAAGCTAAAAAAGAGTCTATTGGCTTGAAGCACGCACCTAGGGAATGGTACCATAAGTTTGATGCATTCATGTAGTCACAGGATTATAGCCGCAGTGCTATGGATCCATGCTTGTACACGAAGAAAGCCTATGATGGTTCTTTACTGATTTTGGTACTCTATGTGGATGACATGCTTTTAGCTAGGATAGCTCATGAGGATCTAGATGCTCTTAAGGCTCAGCTCAAGAAAAGCTTTGAGATGAAAGATCTAGGACATGCCTCTCATATACTTGGTATGTGCATTATGCGCGATCAATCTCAGGGACTACTCTATCTGTCACAGAGGGAGTACATTCATAAAGTCCTTGAGCGCTTCCGCATGCAGGATGTTAAGCCTATTGGCTATCCATTACCTTCTCATGTGAAGGTTTCACAGGCCGATTGTTCGCAGACTTGTCCAGAGATAGATAAGTAGAGGGCCAAGATGGCCAAGATTCCATATGCATCAGCCATGGGCAGTCTTACGTATGTCATGATAGCCACCCGTTCAGATATAGCTTTTGCAATTGGGGTTGTGGCACGCTATATGGCTACACTTGGTAAGAAACATTGGGATGTTGTGAAGGGTATCATGAGGTACCTGAAGGGCACATCAGATATGTGTCTTTGTTATGGCATCCAAGATACAAGAGTCGTAGGGTATACTGACTCTGATTATGTAGGACATGCAGATAGTAGGAAGTCCACTTCTGGCTATGTGTTCACCTATGCTCGAGGGGCTATCTCTTGGATGTCCAGGGCGTAGAAGTGTACGGTCCTTTCTACTATAGAGGCTGAGTATATTTCAGCCATAGAGGCTTGCAAGGAGGCTATCTGGTTAGGCCATTTGATTGCAGACCTTGGTATGACAGATGTTATGCATACACTGCACTCGGATTCTATGAGTGCTATTCAGTTGGCCAAGAATCCAGACTTCCATGCGAAGATGAAAAATTTTGAGGTGAGGTATCACTTCATTCTTGAGGTTGTTGAGGACAGGTCTGTTGACCTTGTTAAGATTCCAACTGAGCAGAATCCTATAGACTTGCTCACAAAGAGCCTCACTACTGAGTGCTTTGTCTTCCTCAAGAGATTGATGGGCATTGGATGAGATGACATCTTTTTCCTCATCCTATTGTACATGTGTCCATGTTGTACTATATTTTCTTTTTTCTCTCTCTCACTCAAGCAGATTCGCCTTTAAGTGGGAGGTTGTTGGGGGTAAAGGCACATCCGCCTAGCCGCTCGTGTATTACTACACTAATAGTACTCGCCACTCTAAACTATAAGTGGTGGATTGCAAGTGGCGGGCACCCATCACAGTCACTTATTCTTTATTCTTTTAGTGATAGTTTGAATAAAGGAAGGCCTGGCCACACATTGTGGTTGTTGGAGTTCCCATTTGTATCTATCTCTCTTCTTGCTCTTGCTCTCTGCCATAGCTCTTTTCCAAGCAAGCTTCGATCCTTCTCACC
This sequence comes from Lygodium microphyllum, assembly GCF_053477565.2. Taxonomy (NCBI): domain Eukaryota; kingdom Viridiplantae; phylum Streptophyta; class Polypodiopsida; order Schizaeales; family Lygodiaceae; genus Lygodium; species Lygodium microphyllum. The sequence continues at coordinate 121,258,454 of NC_141146.1, forward strand.
TTTCATCTTGTTCACTACTTGTGAACATAAAGAGAGAAACCTCACATTGCTCACTTTTGTTACGTAATGGATGTGTGTAAACTTCACCATTTAAAAAATGTGGGTGTGTAAAAAGTGATTGTTTATTAAGGTATGTGGATGTGCATTTAGTATGTTCATATACATGTGTATATGTGCATTTAATTTTGTGACATTATATATGTATGTGCTATGTCTTTGTATCTACCATCTAAAAATAAGTGTATGCAAAAATAAATAAATGTATATCAATGTATGTGCATATGCAACAGATACTATGCATGCGATGTCGGAGGGGTTTTTGTCGAAAGGTCAAATCCACCGGGGATCAGAAGTAGAAGGAAGTAGAGATAGGAGATGGAAGAGAAGATAGAGAATACACAAGTGGTAAACACTACAAAGACAAAGCACAATGAATTGAATCAATATGTATTGAAAGAATCACGAATCTTCACACTACTCAAAAGCAATCTCCAGGCATTAGATCTCATGGAGCTTCTTCGTAGAAGAAAATGTGCATCAAAATTATAGCTCCTTCTCTGCTACTCGGAACCCAAATTTGATGGCTTCGTTGGCTCCAAAAGGGGGGCAAAGCATCAGGACACCTGCTCATGAATCTTCTAGATCACTCCTTCTTTTAGTTCAAACATCAGTTTTTAGCCTATTTATAGCAATTGCGACATGCGCAATTTTGTCAATTTGTCCCTCTTGTGAAAATCCCAGAATTTTGTCAATTTTGTGCGCAATTTTGTCAATTTGTCCCTCTTGTGAAAATCCCAGAATTGGCTAAAAAAGCAACTAGCTTTTTGCATGCCATCCTAATCTAGAAGTTTTTTCTAACCTTTTTAGATTTTTACAATGAATAATATCAAAATAGCTAAAATTATCCAAAAATCTAGTATTTTCGGATAATCCATGCAACTCACACTAGTACTAATGGCTCAGATCACATTGACTCTCTAGATCAATAAAGAAGTCTGATGATGATGCATTCCATACTTTTTCACACTGTGTCCTCATAACATCATGACATCCACCCCCTCTGAACCTGCACATCCTCCAGTATGTGCCAAAATCCTAGTTGTCACCGGATTCTGAGTCCTCATCATCCTCTGCAACCATATCCTTTGCTTCTTCATCTTTCATATATTCTTGGCTAGCCCTTGTACCATGACCACTATTTTCTTCCAATTCTGGCAACTCATAGGTAGTAGATTCCTGGCTTTTGAATAATTTGATTCTTTTCCCTGCTACCGAAAGTTTGATGGGCTGTCCCATCCAGCTCATTTAATGCATAAGTAGCATTATCAAATACCTGTCTTACCACATAGGGTCCAAATCATCTTTTGGAAACTTTACGCATGGCACTATGCTGGTTGTCTAAACTGCTATCATAAACCAATACCCAATCCCTATCTTGTATGGTTCTTGGTCTCAATCTATGTATTTTGTCAAATCATTTATTGTTCTATATCCTTGATGCCCTTAACTTTGCAATTGTTGCCTCTATGTCTTCTGACTTTCTTTCTGACTGTCTAATGCGTAAGGCCAATAACTCCTCTCGATTCAACTCCTCCTCTTAAGGTAATACACTCCATATGACTGTCATCTCTTCTATTGGCATGATAGGTTTTTGACCATACATCAATTATGCAGGCATATATCCTGTAACAACACTATGAGTTGTTCTGTCGGCCCACAAAGCATAAGGGAGCAATCGTGGCCACTCTTTTACCTTCTCTCCACATGGTTTTGCCAATGCCTTCACAATAGGTGGGTGACCTCTTTCACTTTTTCCATTTCCTTCAGGGTTATAGGCTGAAGTTAAAGCAATATTTATTCCTAGCCGTGCAAAGAAATCATGAGCTTCATCTGCATCTAACTCACCTCTATTTGCTGTAATTTTTTCCACACAGCCATACCGACAAAAGATCTCTTCTAAGAGAAAAGTATGCACATCATTTGTTGTCTTAGTACGTAAAGCTTTCCCTTCCACTTGATTAGTCAAGTCTTCATGAGAAAGCACAAGATACCTCATTTGCCAAAGACCTGTAGGCATTGTGACCAAATCCACCACCCACTTAAAATGAAGAGACAATGGATATGTGGGTTGCAATCCATCCCGATGTCTCACAGATGAATACATTTGACATATCGTACATGTTTCCACAAAGTGAGAAACATCCTTATACATACCCTGCCACCAATATCTTTCTTTGATATTTGTAAAAGTACCCCAAACACCTCTATGACCAGCCCACAAGATTTCATGAAATTCTTACATTACTTTTACTTGTGAAGCTCTGTCACCCAAAACTCGTAATGGGATACCCTGTTTCTTTTTAGCATGTTTCAATAAGTATACATCTTTTTTAAAAAACCCATACGCTTTCCTCTTGATTATTTTAAATTCCTCATCTAATGATTCTTTGTTAATGTATTGAGGTATTGACCAATTCTTAGCCACTCTCCTGCATATTTGTCTTCCAGAAACACTTCTACACAAGATACAAAACATCTAAAGTGTCTCCTCTTTGTTGTCCAAGCTTCTGTTAGTGCTGTACCAACACCTTGCATTGCTAAATTCACTCTTGCAACATCATTTTCAGCCATAAGAAAGTCATCGTCTTCCTCCTCATCCATCATCCCATCTTTATTCTCATAACGTGCTCGAGATAACATGTCTGCCACTAGGTTATCTCTTCCTACAATATGCTGAAATTCAGGGTTTAAAGATTTGATGTATGCAATCTATCGGAGCATAGCAATGTTTGGAGGAGCACAACTAGTAATCATACCCAATACCGGCAAACAATCGGTCTCAATGACTACATGAGCACCCATAAAATACTCCTTATCACATTTAAGGGCTGTCACAATTCCCCATAATTCTCTTTTAACGTGCGGATATCTTCTCTGTTGTTCAGTCAATACTTTAGCACCAAAGAAAATTTCATATCTTTTCCCTTCCTCATCATCTTGCCCAATTGCCCATCCAATCCTGATTGGGCTTGTATCAATAGTAATAATGATAGGCTTTCTATGTGAATAGTCAGCCTTTCTCAATGTAGGAGAAGATTTTAAGAGTTGCTTCAATTTCTTCATTGCTTTTTGATGCTTCCTTTCCCAATGAAAATTTTGACCTTTCCTTAGAAGCTGATAAAGAGCATTGGCTACATGTGCAAAGTGAGGAATCCATATCAAATAGAACACACATGCACCCAAGAATCTATGCACCTCTGATATATTCATGCATACATCTTGCACTCTATCAATCCCATCTATTTTTGCTGTGATGGCCTTTGCCCATAAGGCCCACACATATGCCCAACAATCAAAACCTCTTCAACTCCAAAAGAATTTTGTCTAGAAAGAGTTAAATACACCTCTTCTAGATGTGTCAAAATCCTCTCACAATCCACAATATGGTCTGCAACAAACTGTCTGCATCCATGTGCATCCATCTCTTCATTCTTTTCATCCACTGCACACCCTTTGATTGGAACATCATCCAAGAAGGGCATAGTCAATTGTGGTATAAAATCCCTGAGTACCAAATTCATAGCATTTGTCATGTGTACCACTGAGTTTGTTGCTCCCTATGGGAGAGTACACATCTGTACTAACCCCAAGGGAGTCTTCATGGTCATGATATCCTTGCTTTCAATTGCAAGATGAAACTTATCATAACCCAAGTAAAGATCACCCAAAGAATAGATCACTTTGCTTGCAAAAGCCTCTGCAAATTCATCAACCACAAGACCTACACCCACATTTCTTATGGTTACTTTATTGACCGGTTGCATGTCTTGAATAAATCTCAAAGCTCCATTTTTTTTTGGGCACAGTAAACCAACGATTTGAGTACGGGGCTAAAGAAGGCTCCAAGATCTTCATGTGAATCTTTTCATTTAGCAAATCCATCAGCTTTGGCAAGTAAGCTTTAGGCACTGGAATAGGCCTCAAGTTCCATGGTACATGTGGCACCGTAAATATGATCATAGAAGAGACAACATTTGGATCCACACAACCTATTTCACTTGGTTGAAATGCAAATGCCTTTCTAGCCAACATCCGCATAAAACAATCTCTCTCAGTAGGCAAAATAAACACTTTTGCACCAGCTTTCAATTCCTGTAATGTTTCAAATGTAAATTGATGATCTATATCATTAGGATCTCGTAAGATTGACTGCCTTGACACTTTTTCATACATACTCTCACTCTCTGGTGGAAGTGGCAAAGCAATTGGTTTCAGCTTTTTGTCAACTGTCTCATACTTTGTCTCCACAAGTGCTTCAACCCATTGTAATCCTTCCTATTGAGCAAACAATGCTATAACATCATACATGTCCAAAGAACATACTGACAACACTTTATTTTCAGCCTCATTTTTTGCATGTATAGTTGCCAAAATTTCAGCCATAGTGTCATTAATATTCGGCCCATAAAACATGCCTCAAATGCCTTCATTTTCAGCTAACAGTCCCAATGCTCTCAGTTCATTAGTAACCCATTTCATAGATATGTGTTTAGCCCTGCACATAGCTTCCATAGGCTTAAACCAACATGAACTGTTTGTTGTAAACTGAGAATTACCAATAATAAATACATGCTTCATTTCATCAAGAGGCAAGTACACCAACTGAACATCACTATTGTAGCCCCGCATTACAATAGTGCTTAATGAAAATCTAGGTCTTTGAATTCCCTTGCATTTGGAACCAAAGGAGACTCTCGAAGCATATCCCGATTTCTAGGATGATTAACACAAACAATAAGAAATTGAATTGCTTTTCTCCCATCCTTGCTTCTAACTCTTACATAAGCAGAACCATCATCAAGCACCTTTTTTCCATGTGCACACCTGTAATATAGGGCTGTCCCAAAATCACTACATATGAGAAATTATCTTGCACAAAGAAGTATTGCTCTTCTTGTATATCACCAATCATCACTTTTACATTAGGACATGCAGCAAAGAGTTGCCCTGAATAATTATTTGCAGCCCTCATTCGCGAACCATGATCAGTGTCTATAGGCCATGCACCATTTTCATACAATCCACGCTCAATGACATTTATCTCAGACCCATGGTCAAGTAAAGCAACACAAGGAGTTTCACACTTCCCTATTTTCACTACCGTTTTAGTGGTAGCTCTAGCCCAATGATTTCTTGTGTAGTGATTTTGAGGAATAAATCTCAGAGTCTCTTCTCCATATTATTGCATTTGCCTTACTCCATCATGCATATTGCTACAACACAATGCATTTTTAGCCACTTTCTTCTCTTTTCCACATGCTGTCCACCGATTAGTACCATCCTACATAGACAATCCTGTACTTCATGCTCATATTCAGCCCGAATACCCAACAAACCAGTTTCCTCTTCAAATTGCAGCAATGCACTAGTGGTATCACCAAGAAACTGACGCTTCCTTTTAATTATGTCAATGATTTCATCATGAAATTCTCACTTGGCAATGCCAAGCACCTCTCCCAAGGTAAATTCCACCCGACTATTTAAGATCTGTTCTTCAAGAACCTTCTTAAGATTTGTGGCTATCTCAATGTCAGATTGCAACTTATATCCTGGCTGCTTACCCTTCTTTTTGCCCTCTTATTTGTTATCTTGTTTTTGCTCTTGGCTGACCTCTTCCATAACATGCTCAGGAGGTGGCTGATTTGTAGCTTTAGGCTGATCCACACTTCTTCTTGTCATTTTTTTAGATGTCCCTACAATATCTTCATCTCTTTTTCATTTTTCTTCCACAAGTACATCCGTGTTTTGTACATTTGCTAAATATGCATACACTGAATATGCATGTGCCGGTGATTCCCAACCAGTTATGCCACGAATGTCTTGCCTTGCATGGAACATTTCACTATCAGTGACCTTTATCTTTTCAGCTGCATGCAAAGCATGTGTCCATATTTCATCCTTTGGACCAACCATCACTTGGCTATGCATTCAATCCAACTATAGACCAAAAGTAGAAGCATGTACCGCCGCATAATCATTTCGGACAGCCAAGTGTTCCAACAACTTTTGCATACCTCCCTTTCCAAAATTCAAAGCAAGAGGCAATTCCCTTTCTTGTGCATGGATCTTGTCATCTTTCCAAAAGATAAGCTGTCGTGCCAAGGCCTCTTGATAGGCAGCATAATCCTTTCTCTCGTGTTGCAAACTATCACACCACATACATCTTTTCTAGGCTTAGGGGTTGCTGCTCGTCCCCTTTCCTCCTGTCCTTCTTCGTCCAATTTTGCAACCTTCAATTGAAGATCCTGCATGCCTTTGACCAATTCATCTAAGACATCTTCCCTAATAACAGAGGGGACAATAGCAGGTATAGCCATAGGGTTAGCCACAGAAGTAGGTGGCTTACTGGATACATCAACTGTCTTGCTCGTAACAGTGGGCAAGCTAGAGACATGCAATCTTTCTCTTCTTCTATACTTCTTCACAAGTGCAGTAAGAGCTTCCTTGACATGTCTCCACTCTGTTTTCAAACCTGTCTATGTAGTCTGATCCTCCAACAAATCATCAAGCTTCTCTTGAAGCTCAGGATCAGCTGCCTATAGAAACAATTCAATTTTCTGACTTGCAAGAGTTTGCTGTTCTGCAAGATCCAACTGCTCAAATCGACTTTCAAATTCTCTTAACAATTCTGTAGCCACAAGACCCTTATTGGGTTGTAAAACCCACTCTTGAAAATTCTTGCGTGTAATCAAATTGATGTCCTTAATGTAAAATTCTTCCTTGAGTGTCTTCTTGAAGGCTACCCAGTCAGCATCCTACAAGTATAATTTAGTAATCCGTGCTTTCAGTTCATGAATAGTAACACGTACAAAATACCAGCTCCATGCAGATTGAGTCACCCCAAAGAATTCCATCTTTTGAGCATAGGTATGTACATATGCAGATACATTCCTGCATTGAATAACTTCACCTCACGCTCAACTGCTTGCAAAGAATTCATCACAACACTTTCTGTTTGAGCTGAAGCTTGCATCACCTGTTGTTGTTGTTGTACTTGCATAAGCATATTCATATTTTGCACCAACTGTTGAAAAACATCACTGGAGATTGTATTCAAAGATTCTCCCATCTTTTCTTTTCTTCTTCTGGCAACCTTTCATGTCAGATTCACCAATGTCGAAGGGGTTTTTGTCGAAAGGTCGAATCCACTGTGGATCAGAAGTAGAAGGAAGTAAAGATAGAGATGGAAGAGAAGATAGAGAATACACAAATGGTAAACACTACAAAGACAAAGCTCAATGAATTGAATCAATATGTATTGAAAGAACCTGGAATCTTCGCACTACTCAGAAGCAATCTCCAGGCATTAGATCTCATGGAGCTTCTTCGTAGAACAAAACATGCATCAAAATTACAACTCCTTCTCTGCTGCTTGGAACCCAAATTTGATGGCTCCGTTGGCTCCGAAAGAGGGGTAAAACCCTAGGACGCTTGGTCACGGATCTTCCAGATCACTCCTTCTTCTTTTAGTTCAATATGCAGTTTTCAGTTTGTTTACAGCGATTGGGACACGCACGATTTTGTCAATCTATCCCTCTTGTGAATTAACTGAAAAAGCAACTAGCTTTTTGCATGCCATCCTGATCTAGAAGCTTTTCCTAACCTTTTCAGATTTTTACAATAAATAATATAAAAAATAGGCTAAAATTATCCAAAAATCTAGTATTTTTGGATAATCCATACAACTCACACTAGTACTAATGGCTCAGATCACATTGACTCTCTAGATCAATAAAGAAGTTGGATGATGATGCATTCCATACTTTTTCACACTGTGACCTCATAACATCACGGTAGCGGTTGCTTACAATTCCAATGTAGTGTAATCAATAAGTTGTATGCAAGAGAATCTACCTAAAGCCAAAGTAAAATATGTGGGGGAACAAAGCTATTGCAAGTAATCCTTAAGTGCAGCTTCAGTTGGTTGATTGAATGAAAAGTTTTAAGACATGTGAAATATAAGATACAATGCTAAGTCAACTTGAGCTATGTTGAGCTTTAGGTTTAGAATTGACATCATTTACTTGATTAAAATCTACACTATTCCTTTGGTCAAATGCATATAATCATATCTTTAGATCCTTGTAGTAACTACAAAAAGGTAACTAACACTTTGTATAATGTCATATACCAAACATGGGTAAATTGTTATGTATCTCAATCCTTCACACATGAACACGTAATCACAACCTTTTGCATATCTATTTATTTTCTCTAATGTCACTCCCCTTAATAGCTCTCTCTCTCTCTCTCTCTCTCTCCATATATATATATATATATATATATATATTTTGTGCAAATGCAAAATCCCACATTGAGATATTTCTCTTAAATACCTACAACATTGCGATGTTTTCTCTCAAATATCTAGACCATGCAAATATTCTTGTGAGTATTTCTCACAACCACAAATGCACTCTACATTCAACATCTATATTTTGATAGTAGCCAAGGAGGATGAGGCTTTCAAAAATGCTAACAGTATATAAAGAGATGAAACTCCTAGTAAGCAATGTTTTGGAGAAGAAAATGATAATAATGAAATGAGAGGTTATGCAATAGAGTTTTACTTTATATTTTGGGGTGAGTGGGTAGGCAACACGAAGAAAAACATGCAAGAAACATATATAGAAGGAGCCTGTAAAGAGGATAAGTTCTATGATGCATCCATACTACATGCTACAACACTTAGACTATGAAAAGAGGTTGTTATCAGCATGGGTTCCTTTCAACCATGTGTCTAGAAAGGTGAAATTTGGGCACAACATAGACAAAATATTTCAATTAATACATCTTCCTTTGTAAGATTGAGTCATTGATATGCATAGCATGATCTAAAACTTTATCTTTTCTCTCTAGGATACACAAGGGTTGTCCAATTGATACTAGTGCAAGGACTTGGGTTGACATCATTATTGATGAGAGTTGTGTGGATGGTTGAAATGAGAGTAGATCCTTATTCAAATAGTGACACAAGAGAGGTCCATCATGTTCCATGCCTGGTTGAAATGAGAGTAGATCCTTATTCAAATAGTGACAAGAGAGGTCCATTGTGCTCCATGCTTATTTACTTTAATGAGAGAGAGAGAGAGAGAGAGAGAGAGAGAGAGAGAGAGAGAGAGAGAGAGAGAGAATCAACAACAATCATGGCAAGAGAGAGGAGATTGAAGCAATATAAGGTTAAGCATAAGAAGACTAATGCACTAGCTCAATCATGAGTGATGCAACTATTGAGAAGAGGTATCATGGTTTGGTTACACCTATGGTGTTGATATAAGGAGATCAAGTAGAGAGGATGCACGTTTTTTATGGATCTTCATTATCTACACAACCTAGATAGAAGAAGCATAGACAAAGCATACAAATACAAGCAAGATGGTCTCCCACACATAGACCTTCTCATCTAGAATGATGATGGTGATCAGAACAACCACAAATGAGAGAATGAAGTGTGCATAGTGCACAAAAACATGCCATTTGCAAGCCAAGTAATAATGAACACGGATCCACCTACTATGACACATCCAGGTCATATGCTTCTTGGTCAATCTCACAAAGAAAATGCCACCACACTTAAGAATATTGAGAGCTCCATTTCTATTTTCAAGGAGATTCACCCCAAATCCAGCACACATGTCTCTTACTAAGACCTTGTTCTCACCATTATTTATGAAGCTTGCCATTTATTCCTTCTTACTACTTATTCTCACACCTTAGCTTGTGTGTGCTCACATAATCTCCTTTCAAAAGAGCTTAAGTCCTCATCCTAAATTAGTTTTAATAAGCATAGCTAGGTACAATGCCTTATATAAATTAATTCACAAGCATAAGCATGATTAAGTAAGTTCATGGAAAACATGCTAGATATAATAAATAATGTTCAAAATAGCATGCAATAGGGTATGCACATATTATTTTTGCCATTGTATGTTATTGTCTATCATAAGTGACCAATCATGTGACAATGCCTTGGCTTCTCCCATATGTGTCCTTGATCTCCACATTATCTTTATCTATTATCACTATCTTTGTCACTACCCTATCACTACCTCTATCTCCACATTTTTGGTAGTGAAAATAAGGGCGCAGAGAGAGAGAGAGAGAGAGAGAGAGAGAGAGAGAGAGAGAACCCATTTTCTTTCATTTAAAAAAACTAAACCCTTCTTTCTCGAAAAGCAAGACATCCATACATTTCAAGGCCAAGTGGACCACTTAACTAAAGTTAACAATGGGGGTAATTTTTGGTGGTCACCATCTTGTCACTGCACCATTGTATAAGCATTTTCCCAAAAGGGAAATGCTAACAAAAACTTTAATTAAACACTTAAGAGGGGTTTTAAAAATAAAAACAAGACACACCGTCCTAGGTCCTAGGCATAGGTTAGCAAGATATTGGTTATGTGTAACCTACATTAGCAAATTTCTTGGCTTGTGCCCTTCATCTTGGACTACATGGGCATGGCTCCTACCTAACTTCTCTTTGAGGCTAACATTTTCATTGGAGCCAAGTCCTCATCTCGATGTATGCAGTAGAATTTGGAAACCCTTGGCATGCCTTGGGCATGTAACTCCACATGCAGCATGACTCTATCTTGCCTAGTGACTACATTTTTTTAAATCTCCTAAGATCTCATATAAAATTGAATGATACTGGGACATGCTATGAAATCTATGGCAACATCATCAAGTAGGGATTGGATCATGATGCTTTTATAGGAAACACCTTGGTCTATATGTATGTAAAATGTGGTTTGCAAACAGAAGCATAATATGTGTTTTGGCATTGTCTCTTGGAATACATTGATCATGTTGGACATGCTAAGCATAGTTTTAGAGGGAGAGCATTAGAGTATCTCTAGAAAATGTAGTTGAAATATTTGTTGCCTATACTATTGATGTTACATTTCCTTCTTGCTTAAAAGCATGTGCTACTATACAACCGTCAAAACTAGGCCAAGAGCTACCCTTCAAGTAAATGCAACAAGAAGGAGTGCCTCAATTAATGTTTCATTGATTTATGGCTTCAAAGCTTTTGGTATCATAGTGTCACTAGCAATAGATTAATATCTATAGTTTAAGATGATTAAAGAAGGGTAGGAAAAGGACCTACACATATGTACCACACCAGTGGGCATGTATGCAAAGTCATATCTGTGAGGAGCAATAATGTGAGCATTGCCTTCATGAATGTTTTTGTATCTTGAACATCAAATTTGTAAGATAATCATTAATATGATCATAAAAATCTAAGCTATACAATTCAATTTTAGCATTGGTACAGACGAGTTTGACGTCTCGCAATTTAAGCACAAGAAAAAAATGCAACTTTGAGTCTATTGGGGTAAGAAGTCTATGTATCAAGTGCAGTTCACTTGCAAAATCAAAAGACATTTGGAGTGTGGTATCATGGAATGCTCATTGAGGATCTATACAATATGGGTTGGGGGGCAAGCCTTAACATGTTACGAATAGATGCAACTTAAGGGTCTCTTCACATTTGCTAGTGCCTTGAAGGCCTCTAGAAATTTAAACACAACCAAACAAGTGACAATAATTACTCACAAATTATATTACAAGGGTTGTTAGGAAAAGGAAGTTATTGATGGCATTGTGTTGATTAATAGGTACATGAAATGTGCCCTACTTGTGGTAAGTTTTTGACCAACTTCCAACCCAATGTGTAGTTTTATGGAGTTCCCTAATAGTAGGATATACTTGTTTTGCACATTGATAGGCTATTGTTTTGTTAAATTTGTAGTTAAGGGACAAGAACTACCTTCTTAGATTGCTAAACAATGGTTTCTTGAAAGAGGTATTCCAATTGGAAATGAAAACATCTATGAAAAATGTAGGCTACTTGCAAAAGCACAAGTTGTGTTTGAGAAGCTCAGTTTGGAACGTGGTCCCCTAGAATGTACTAATTGTAGGAGATGTACAACATGGGCATGTGAGCAAGCATTGAAATGTTTTGGAGAGATGAAAATGAAGGGGTTTTCCTCTGATTCATTTACTTTTGGTCGCATCTTGAAGATGTGTATATGCATAGAGGCAAGCATTAGAATGTTTTGGATAGATGAAATTAAAGGGGTTTTTTGTTGATTTAGTCACATTTGGTCACATCTTGAAGTCATGTGGATGCATAGAAGTAGTATATGAGGGCTGAAAAATGCACGTGATATAGTAGTTGTGACATTGTATTCGTAGATATGTATGCTAAATTTGGCTTACTTCTAAAAGCAAGAAGTGTTTGATAAGTTGCCAAGTTCAAGTCTAGTTTTGTGGAGTGTGCGAATAGTAGGATCTAGACATGATGGCTATGGAGAGAAACTGACGTGTTTTGAATAGTTGAAAGATTGTGGCAACTTAGAGTTTGTAGTTAAGGAACAAGAAATACATTACTTCCACACACACACACACACACACACACACACAATTCCATCCACACACTTGTCTACCCTTTCACAACATTAATTGCATTTAGCTACATCTAGGACGCTAGTCCTTGCATTGTGCACAGCTTGTCTCGACACATTTCCATATCGGCAATTTTGATACATGTGGTATTGCTTGCACAAGTGCACCCTAATTTCTAAAAGAAAGAAAGCATGATTTTGCACCTCACTCTTGTATTTTCAAAGTGCCTAAAGTGTCTTAAAGATAGTTTGTTTTGGAATTCTTAGAAAAAGCATTAAAATGCCTTGATAATTCACTAATAAGCTTATGCAAACCAAGATCAAGAGGCCTAGGAAACACTCTATCACATCACAAGGACCTAGCACACATAGCACTAAGGCAACACACATTAGGCTAGCATCACCTGGCGACATTAGGATCATAGTACATAACCACAATAGTCAATTCCACATCTAGGCATGGACATACTGCAAATCAAGTCTTAGAGTGCATCAAGACTAAAGCGATTGAAATGAGAACCCACACATTGAGCCCATAATTTCAATGCTTGCACTTACTACACAATCACAAGGAAGATTGACTAAAAAAAGGCAAATTTGAAGGATAGGAACTCCAAGAAAAAAAGTTGAGAGATCCAAGAAGAGTTGACCATTTTGGAGATTCAAAATGGTAGAAGCACACATAAGGCCGCACAAGACCTTGACTTAGCAAGAAGAGTCAAACAATTTGCAATGTGACTTTTAACAGCCTTATACTCAATTGAGGTGGTGAATAGCACACTGGAATGTACTTAATATTGGGCTAGAGACATACTTAATAGTGGGCTAGACTATGAAGTTTATGAGTCTTGAACCCCTACGAGTCAGGTAAGAGCATACATTCCCATCCAACTATCTATTGACAAGATGATTGAGCTAGAAACTCAAGAGCCAAGGCCATAGCTAGTAGACTGGATGGTGATAGATAACTTCACAAAGGTTAACTTTAGATGTATTAAGTGTGATATCATTGATATGTATCATGATTGTCCAACACGCAAGGCATCGAGTAGCACCCTAACTAGGTCTACTAAGCCTAACATCCAAAAGGTCAAAGCCACCAACACTCACCCAAAGATGAAGAGCTAATACCTCTTGTATATCTTAGGGTCAAACTAATTACCAAGTGAGAGCTCATCATTGATGCTCTCATTGATGAAGGTTTTGATTGCACCATCTTGACTTATGATGTATGGATTGAGAATTATCAACCTAAATTGGTCCCAAAAAATACAATCATCAAACTTTATGGGGAATCACCTTATCCCCTCCTAGGGCAATGTAGAATTCTTCTTACTATAGATACTCAGAGCCTACCCATCATTTTCATTGTGCCTCCAAAATGGGAAGATATGGGCATAGATCTACATCAAGGTCTAAGATATTTGAGAGACAAAAGTAGATCAGTTAACAATTGAAAAGTTAGTATTTGTGACACCACAACTCACAATTCTTGAAAGGGAACCACTTGAGGCAATTGCTAATCCACAAGAGGAACCCAGAGTGTCTAAGAAATCCATGAGTCAAGAGGAGAATGAGTAGCCACTTCCCGGTAATGTTTCTCATGTTTGAACAAAATGTCCAAATAAGAATGATAGAGTCCTCAAGTGTTGGTAAGAAACATCCCACCATTGTTGTTGGTGGTCCGTGTCCTCCCAACCAATGTCTCTCAAACCAAAAGAACCTTTGTCACCTAAGCCAAACAAAAATTCCAATAGTAGTAGCCTAGCATAGTTGCTCAATCAAAGAAAAAGGATCCACAAGGGATACCTAACAAAATTTCAAAGGATTAACAACCTCCCTCTAAGAGTGTTGTCACAAACATAGCCCAAAATTTCCAAACCAATACTATTTCCAATTAGTTTGAGGAGCCAAGTGCATAGTCTACTTTGACTATCACAATTGACCAATTAATGAATTTGAAGTTACTACTTCCAATCTCAAGGTGGAACCCATATAGGCACAACCTTTGACTGTGACCTAGATTGTCACTTCTATTCTAGAACAAGACTCTAGTGCTTTAGCCTCACAATAGAATACAACCTCCAACGCAAAGAGCACAATGAATCTGATGGCTCACAAAACTTGTTCTTCTCATCTTGAACCCCCTATACATTTGAAACCTAAGTGATATCTCTTGGAGAAGGTGGGTAATTTAGTGCAATTAGAAGATCAAGTCAAGGTTAAGCATTAAAAAAAACTCAAGGACATAATGCTATCACTTATGCATGCATATGTTCATGCCAATATTGGAATTTAGACTACCAAGAATGATAAGCTCTTAAAAAGCCTTTGTAACATGCCTGACTGGGTAGTCCTTAGTGACATGATTTAATGACCCATCAGGAGATATTTCTAAGTGATGCTACCTACCACTCCTCAAAATGGCATGGGTTTTATCACTTATGTTCTCCTAAGTCTACATCACAATGGAAATTCCTAGCAAAATACATTAGGATTGACCTAAAGAGTAGGTTTCCAAGTCAACAAAGGTCACCTTTTACCTTGCTAGTATTAGTCTTTGAGTGCCCACTTTGTGTAAGATCACCCAAACCAAAGAGGAATCATGTTGCACTTGGTTCAAAGAGAGTGAATAACAAGGGGGAGCATAGCATGTCAACCCCTCTACCCATGAGGCATAATCTCACTTTGGTCCCTTAAAATGACACAAAGTCAAGGTTTCTATTCAATTTCCTAAGCTTGATTGATGCATACCCTAACTAACACAATTTCCCCGAAAGAACCTCATGGCTCACTGAGACCACCTTGCAGATGGTCAGGGGTCATGCCCTTCCATTTCCCTCAGTGGACATTTTCAGTTACCTATTCACCTACCAGAGTTACATTTGGACATTTAAAATCAACTTCCTTCATTAATGCCTTTTATCATTGGGTTCATTCACATAAATTAGAGCACAACACAAAGATAAGAAAACAATTCTTTGAAAACAATTCTTTTATTCATCTAGAAAATTCTTGTTAGAAGTTTCTTTTCTTCTACCCGTACTGAAGTATTTGTCTACCCATACAAAAGTAACCACCAAGATCCCACCCATCAAGTAGTATCAATGCCCCTAGAAAGACCATTTTGGGTCATGAAGGAGCTAGGAAAATCCTAGACGTATAAGGACTTTACTACCTAGAGCCCCCTTGACACCCTTATCTCTTCCTAATGAGCTCCTACCTAATTGACTCCCTATGGGCTCTCCAAATCAGTGATTTTGACCCCCCTGGAGCAGGGTCCCTGTAACTAGCCTTAGGGAGGTCTAGTGCATCCTTCCTTTTTATCTTTATTACAATTAGATTCAATCAAAATCCTAATTTGAAGCAATCGTAAGCATTCATTTTTTGGTGCATTAGCAATCCAATGCATGCAAAGTTAAAGATATAATCGACATTTTCTCTAAGTCGATTTACCCTAAAAGCCAATCTTTGAGCAATCTTGGGTTGAACTTCCCCTTAGGGGTTTGTTCAAGGTTTCAACTATGAATTGAGTCTAATATATTTACCACTTTGATGAGTGCAAGTTGTCAATACCTTTTGGATTGTTATTCCCATTTAATCTTTGTCTAGTGTCGATACTCCTAGGATAAATGATCCATTCTAACATAGTTCCATTAGTGACTTAGGTCCAACCTAAGCTCATTTCCTTATGCGATACCTAACAAGCTTTTGACATATTTGATCGAATCATCTAAGAATCTAAGAGTCTCTTGAAGTATGGTGGTTTAAATACATCAATGATTAATTTTTCCTCATGTGAGGATGAATGTTTTGTATCTCCAAAAGATACTATTCACTACAAAGGGGGTCATCGGATCCTTCCTATAGTCATAGTTATAGGATCAAGGTTATGTTCTAACTAAGAATGAACCTTAGGTAATTTAGCTTGATTGTCTAATTGCATGCAAAAAGAATCTATCTTTTTTGAATTTGCTTGAGCTCAAAATATAAATTGAATTAAAAGAGACAATCTAGAAATTTAACTTTGTTTAACTTAAACCATTATGCAATACAAGATGGAATGGAAATAGATATCTCTACCTCTCCTCTAGGATGACTCTACAATGATTTTCACTTTAAAGCCAAAGAAGATAGGCATGCTCAAAGCTTGTTTTATAGTGTGAGAATTGGGCATACAATGAGAGTCTTAGTCTCTAGATAGCCCCAACTAATTCCCTTTACATGAGCCCTTTTCTCTTTCTAACAACCTCTTGATGTTCCAAAGTAATTCACACCAGTTGGGAGGTTCTCCCATGACCTATGAAATCTTATTGTCAATTATTTTGTAATACCTTTGTTAATGTAAGATTGGGTGTATGGACCACCCACCTTGGTGAATTTTTTTTTATATTGTGCTAATTTTCTAACACTTCATTTCTATTTTATTAATCGAATAGGTGGAGAAAGAGGTCAAAAAGCTAAAGGAGCAAAGAGCACAAGAAATCAAGAAGGTATAAGAATCCAATTCCAAGAAAGTAACATGGCACTATAAGATATAGGCCATATATTGACATCTAAAGCGACAAAAATATTCATAAAAAAATTCCACCTATTGTCGTCACTAAAACTTTCACTATATATATCTCTACAAATCCATCACTATTTTCGTCGCTATATGTGCATCACTATTCGCAAATAGCGATGCACATAGCGATGTTTTTGGTGCATTTGACGATGCAAATAGTATTGTGTGTAGGGTTATTTGTGATGCTAATAGTGACAGTTGAAAAGAAAAGAAAAAGGTGGCAAGGCATGTTGCCCTGCCACCCTTCTAGTCCCATGTGCTAAACAATATCCCATAAACCATCTATAAATTGAGTACACAATTGTCATTGAAACACATACATCGTAAGATGCTAGGAAGAAAGAGTAATTGATTCACTATTCAAATAAGTACAATATCAATGATGATATCTCATAAAACTACATGGAATGATGGGGAAGAGAGTCCAAAACAAATAGAGAAATGTATCCCCCATAAATATCATAAAATATGAGTTGATACAAATAATTAGAAATATATCCAAGGAAAGTTACATAGAAAGAGTTTGTATGGATCATTGGAAAAAAAAAGGAAAGGATGTGTGCTCCACAAATCCAAGCAACTACTATAGCTCCTCACCATCCGAGAGCTCGTCCCAATGCAATGGAGCATCGAACAAACTCTTCAATATAAACAACTAGAGATTAATTCACAATACATAGTGCATCACAAGAAAACTAATAATTGAAAACAAGAAAGAGACATGACTTAATGAACCGCCACACACATATAAACTATTGGTGAGTGCACTGAGACCGTGTCTCTTTGCATAATACTAAGTCTCCAAACCTATAGGATCAGAGTTTGGGATCAAGTACTACAAGGAAAAAAGAGTAGCATTGTTAGAAATGAGGTTATTAGTACAAGTAGTATACCAAATAAGAAAGTGAATACAAAAAAAAACTTACAAAATCCTCCAAATAAGTTCTATGTTTGCCACTCCTCAGATGATGCATGACCTCTGTCTCCAGTCATACCCTCACTCTCTTCCGCTATTGTTGCCATCATCCTAGAGAGTTTGTGGTCTCCTCCCTAAGTCTTTGACAATACTTTATGTCCAATCACTTTGTCTTTAGAGTGCCACTATTAATTTCCTTGCGTGTATTTGATCCTCTATGTGATATGTATGTACACATATAATCCATCATCCATCCTGTGGAAAACCGGTCCATCGCTATAGGTACCAGAAACTCCTTGTGCAAGGCTACTACCACATACTCCTTGCTCTCCTCCAATATATTTTTTCAGTGCTCTAGAAAATTGTGCCTAAATACTTCTTGACACAAATCTCTCATGCATGCCATCACCCTCCTCTCCTCATCATTCATGAGTATGGCACTAGTTTTTTCATCTAGTAGGTATCTATACTCTGGTGGGGTACATCTAAGGTGCGCCCTCCCTCATCTATGACTACACTCCTAGGAATAATTAGGAGACCCTTGTCCATCTAGCAGACTTGTAGGGGTGGTATCTCTTAGAGTAGTACCCATAGGGGTGCTACCTGCAATATGAATGAGCAAAACTTAGAGTCAAGGGATTAGACATTTCTTTAGGTATAGTAAGCCCTAGAGGTGATAAGTGTCCACTTGATTGGTGAGTGGGGACACTACATCGGTGTATCCATAGCATCCACTTGAGCCACCCTCTCTAGAACTAGTATGGGAGCGAGGAGTAGTAATCAACCATGGGGTCATAACATTTGTATCTTTGCAGTAACCCCTAGAACCACCCCATAACAACAAGGAGAGGAAGTGTGTGTCTCTCCAAGAGATTCACCACAATCACCCTCTCCTTCGGTCAAGAGAGGTGGTGTCCTTGAGCCTCTCTCCATGGCCAATCTAGAGCATTGACTCCACCTATTGTAGATTGATGTGTTAGAGCATATTGAGCTAGAATGCACAGAATGCCTAGATGACGACTAAGGCAACTCCTGGTTCGCCATATCTTTGAAGTGTGCAATTTGATCTAGAGACATACACATGAAGATCTCATGTAGCTCCTCATCTATCATCCCTTGACTCATTTTGCTCTTTGAGTCATCAATAGTAACTTAAATAGACAAAAAACCATGTTAGCATAATCAATATAAGGGTAAAGGTAAAGCACAATGACATAACTTTGCAAAAAAAGATGTTAGTTAAAAAGCATATATCAAAGTACTAGTAAAAGAGAATTATCAATTAATTTGACAAGAGGATGCAAATATGACATCCTACTGCTCCATCTCAAGCTCTTGGCATAGCTTAGCATACATTAGAAGGTCTATGTATAGGTCTACATAGAAAGAGGAGTCCATTTCATTCTTCAAAAATTCTTGTACTCTTGTCTCTTCATCTACATTGCCCATACTTTTCTCCTTTGCATGCTCCAAGCCCTCCTCATTCTCCACCCCCTACAATATCAACTCCTCTACCTACATACTCTCCTCATTCATGTTGGGGACATTGATTTCCTTACACACTCGAGGGCTCTGAGATATTGACGGCACAACATATCACCAATGAGGTTGTCAAGGATTTTAATAGAAGATTATTTGTTCAATATCACATATAAGCATATCGCAAAGAATGAATCAATATTTGTGACTATTTCATGCTATTGAAAAATTAGCAAAAAAGATAGTGCATGTTTTTACAATGACCTAGCAACACAAACATGTCGCATAGATCATTCTGTCTTTTCTTGACATTTACCTCCAGGAATCTAAATAGTCCTTATCAAACGGTTGCCCCCCTAGTCCTTCCAATATCACTTTAAATCATTGTATATTGAATATAACCAAGGAGAAGCTACAGTAATCTACTGAAGTAACACTTTGCAAGTTCCCAAAAAATACTCTATCTCATCTACTATAGTATTTGGATCTATGGCTCGCCATTGACTCTTTTGCTCAAACTTTGCCATGACACCACATCTCCTGTGAAGAGTATTTTATCGATGTGCTCAACTAAAAAATGTTACCCACATGACCACACCATGCTGTAGATTTTGTACCGTACATTGAAACAACTAGGTTAGTTGTTGAGTATAAAATCTAGATATAGCAACAAAGAAAGCATGCGGTCACCTTCGGACTACATCTCCTCAAGAATTTCCATTCCTCCCCCTGTATTTTTCTCTCTCCTCCCTTTTTATTTCTCTCTATTGTCCTTATCTCTCTCTCTCTCCCTCTCCCTCCCTCGCTCTACTTTTCTCTCTCCTCTCTATCTATTTCTCTCTCCTTCTCTCTCTCTCTCTATTTTTCACACTGCTTCCTCTCCCTCTCTCTCTATATCTCTTTCCTCTCCCTCCCTCTCTTTATCCCTGTCTTTTCCCCTCCCTCTCTATATCTCTCCCTCTACTTCCTCTCCCTCCCTCTCTATATCTCTTTCCTCTCCCTCCCTCTCTTTATCCATGTCTTTTCTCCTCTCTCTAGTTTTATCTCTCCCCTCTTACTCTCTCTTTGTTTCTCTATTTCTCTCTCCCTCTCTCTATTTTTCTCTTTTCCTCCATCTCTCTATTTGTCTCTCCCTCTCTCTTTTCTTTTCACTCTCCTCCCTCTCTATTTCTCTCTCCTTCCTCTCTCTTCCTCCTTATTTTTATCTCTCCTCCCTATCTCTTTTCTCTCTCTCTTTCCCTCTCTTTGTTTCTCTCCCTTCCTCTCTCTTCCTCTCTCTTTGTTTCTCTCTCCCCCTCTCTCTCCCTCACCCTCCTTTCTCCCGCCCTCTCTCTTTATCTTTGTTTCTCTCCCCCCTCTTTCTCTTTCTCTTTCTCTCCTTCCCTCTCTCTATTTTTCATGAAGCACCCTCTCTCTTCCTTTTTCTCTCTCCCTCCCTCCCTCTTTCCCTCTCTCAATGCATCTCTCCACAAAAAAGTAAAGAGAGAAAAGAAGAAAATAGAAAAACAAAGAAAGGAGAGGCAATGTACCTACCTCAAAGCCTCGAAGATGAAACCCTTCACGCCCACCATCCTCATTCTTCTTCACCTTCATGGCTTCCCTCCCTTTTCTCCTTTGCACCCCTCTCCTTGTGTACACTGGTGGTGGTGAGCTCTCTCTCTCTCTCTCTCTCTCTCTCTCTCTCTCTCTCTCTCTCTCTCTCTCTCTCTCTCTCTCTCTCACACACATTGTCTTTCACAAATTGATCTGTAAAAATGTCGTGCTCGGGTTTTCAATGCTTTTTTTTCTCAGTACACTGTTGCTATTTCAATCGCAAAATACATTGCTATATGTGCCACTATTGGCATCACTAAGGCAAAGTAGCAATACAGTTTGTGATGCAAATAGCAATGCCACTAATTTATGTCGAGAAAATGGGTGTCACTATTTGCCCATTCCCTTGTAGTGTGGGAATATTCAAAAGTTTATGGCAGAAATTTTTGGAGACCACTACTCTATAGCTTCAGCCTTCTAAATATAATTTGCATCCCATACCATTCTTAGTGGCTAGAGATGGCACGAGAAGCTTGTAGCAAGCATCTATTTTCTAGCCCCTTCTTTGCCTAGCATATGCTAACTTTTTCTGCAAAAATGTGGGAAAAAAGAGTTTAACAAGTAGTTAATGGAGTTGAGAGCTATATATGCTTGTAAATAAGAAGTATTATTTTTGTGGCCTTGAAATAAAAACTTTCCCAAAATCTACCAAGGAATTATTTTGAGTTATTCTTGACATTTGAAATGGACCATGAGAGATTGAGAGAGTGTAGTATACTGAGGTGGAGGATAACTAAGGACTAGCAAGAGGCATGCCATATTGATGTGGGTTGTCAAGCTCTTATTTTTTTCTTTCTTTCTTGCAATCTTATTCCCATTGTTTAGGAGATGAAATACCAATTAAGTGCTAGCTTAGCTTGATGTTGTACTTTGATTTCATTTGGATTTCTTGGTTCATCCTTTTAAAAGAGCTCTACTGATATAGTTTAGTAGGTCTTCGAATTTTCAAAGACTCTACCTGAGTGTTCATACATTTGAAAGGATGGTATTATTGAGGGTCATATCTATTGGTCCCCCACCCTCACAATCATCTTTAGAGACTAAGCAATCATACAAAATTGGGCCATTCCATTTTTATTTGAGGAAGTAAAGCCCTTACCTAATTTCTAAATTGTTTGCCTAATAAAATTAATACCAAATAATCAAGATACGTCTTGGGTCAATAATGAGCTACGTGATAGGTGAAATTATGTATAATCTCCTTCTTGGTTTTATTTCCAATGTAAAGGAAATATTCTAGTTGACCGTTCTAGAATTTCCATCCACAACTAACTTTAGGAATGGAATGGGTGAAACCTAAGGTAAAGAGAATGAAACATCCATCCTATCACTAGTAGGCATTGTAGAATGTTAATAAGGTATAGTGTTCATACTAGACTTTATAGCTCCTAATGTGAACTACAAATAAAAACTTATAATCAATTATTTGCCAATTTGACAATTTCTAGAATGAGGGTTCATATAAAAAGTCTACATATTTATGTTTTTCTTCCTACCATAGATATGTTCATTGTTAAACCCTTAATATTTTTGAATTTTGAACATTTTATCATATGGTTATGTCATTATTTGTTTTGTGTTCTTAACTTGTCTATATCTTACTTGTTAAATCAAAATATGTCTTCTAAGTTATGTCTTTGTTCCCATATTGTGCGTATACTAATGCTTATCCTTTGATTTTGAATATGTTTTGTAAGAAGATGAAGAACCATAATGATGGCATATATGAGCCATAGTTGGCTCATGGTAATATTTCTTTGTCTTTCTCAATGAAAATCCATAAGTTTTTGAAATCAAGTGACATTTCAAATGAGATCATCTACCCTCAAATTGCTATTCATTGCATTTTAAATGTAGATATTGAGGCTAGGTGAGATTTCAAACCAAATCATTTATCTTTAAATTGTATCACTTTTATGGAATATATGCAAATGTATGCATAAAAAACACACTCCTTTTCACATGGATGTGCACATACACAATTATTTTCACATGAATGTGCAAATACCCACATGCATGCATGTATGAGCATGCCCATACATGTGTGCACATGTGCACATGCAAATGCACATATGTTCTCTCATAGTGCATATATTCCCTCATACATGCACACATACATGCATGCTACACACAAAGGATGTTATATAAATGGTACCAAATCTTCAAGAGCTAGAACATTTGATATATAGGAGGAAAAAATTTATAGATCTGTATCCAATGCAATATTAGGGATTGTTGTACCTTTGCATACCCTTTCTAGATTATGCATATATACAATGCTAGAACTTTGCAAATACAATTAGATTAGGAAAAAATTTTGGAGGAAATATAAGTGTGGAGTTTGTTTGAGACTAGCAAACTTACATGCATTCATGCACATATCTACACATGCACACCTTTTGTTAAATGTTTAGATACATGCTATAGAGGGAGACCACTCCGAATATTCCTTGAACCAAATAGACAGTACATGCATGTGTATATTCGCACATGACAAACCAAGTAGACACGTGCATGTGCACGCATCTGTGTGTCCGCACATGATAAACCAAATAGACACATGCATGTGCACACTTGCATGACATGTGCGTCCCCCCCCCCACTCTCTCTCTCTCTCTCTCTCTCTCTCTCTCTCTCTCTCTCTCTCTCTCTCTCTCTCTCTCTCTCTCTCTCTCTCTCTCTCTCTCTCTCTCTCTCTCTCTCTCTCTCTCTCTCTCTCTCTCTCTCCCCCAAAAAAAGTGCATGAAGTCAGTAGTGACACATTCAAGCCAAGGTTAGATGCTCTACTCATGATTTTGATAAGCCATGTCCATGTTATTTTCATATGTAAATGACACTCCAATATAGTTGTTTAAGTGAATGGTTGTTCATAACTTTACCAATATTGAGGAACATTTGACATCAAGTAAGAAACATGTAAAGGCTATTTCATATGACATGTAAGACAATACGACTTTCTTACCTTTAGATTCAGATCAAATGTTGAGATTACATTATTTGTTAATTGGTTTATTTGTACCATAACATGATTTTATCCAACATGAAATACTTTAATAATATTTAAATTTCATTAATCATTGGAAATATACTATATCTTTAGATCCCTTTATTCGATCAATCTGATTTCTTACACACTTTTTCAAGTACATGTAGTAGAATTGGACATTGTCTACCTTCAACAAAACTGCATTATAATGATTGTTGGAAGGCCTCCTATGGCTTCTACTAATAAAATGGCAAAGAAAGGAATTTCATGCAACTGTATCATTTGTTGTGCATCAGGTTGTGCGAGCTTCTTTATGGCTATGAACTTCACCAATGATCCCCACAGGAAACAAGCCCAACATTCTTTGTAGATGAGCTTGTAAGTAAACCACTCACATAACTTTTTGTCGTACGTACAAGAGCATCATTCTAGCTGTTTATCACAAAAGTGTTACTTTTGGAACTATCGTGATCATAACATGATGCAATTGAGATGAGGCTAAAGGGATAAGTCAGCACTCATAAGTAAGGGTTTAGGAATGAAGATAAAGTAACAATTGCTAAGTTTCAAATTATGTATGGCACTTGCAAAAGCGAATTCAAAGGATCACTTTTCATCACATGAGACTCTAATGATCATAGAAACACAAGGAGAGGATAAAACTTGGAGAGATTATGTGATGAATGGGACAACCACATTAGATTGTGAGAGTAGGCTATGCAAAAGAAGAGGCATCTTCACCGAGAGACCTGAAAAGCCTAAGATGCTAGAGTGGGCTTGTGGGAAATGGAGAGAAAAGACTGGTGGGTAGAACTTTGAGGGTACTACAAAAGGGAGATTTTGGGGTGGGGTGATTAGATGGGCAACAAGTTGGGAGATGTTTATGCATTGCCTAATAGAATGCAAGTGTGAATGTTGTAGGAACAATGCAATATACTTGGAAGGGTTAGGTCTCAACATGAAAGATAATGTCTAAGACTCTTACAAGCATCATATGTACCTTTGGGAAATGCTTGCTTCAAAAGGTTTGCAATCTAGTGTAACCAGCTTTTTCTCTTGCTTTTGAATTTTGGGTATACGTGTAGAAGGGGATGGAAGGGAGTGGACGTAGTAAGGAAATTCCTTTCATAAGAAGGGAGTCCTTTTCTTGAAAGTCTATATTTGTTGTGTGGCTTTGCTTAGTGTCATTGGCTAGTTCTTACTACGTGTTTGTAAAGTTAGTAAAAGTTGGAGTGGCCACCTCTCTACGTGTTGTCCTTGGTTCTAGGTCTCAAGTTAAAATTTGGAGGACTTGTCCCCTGCACAAGAAACATATTACATGTGCTGATGTAAAGGATGAGAATAAGTTTTGGAGAGGAGCTTGCATGTAGCGATACAAATGTTTTGCAAAAATTGATTTGGGTTTCTCATAATCTATCAAAAGAAGTGTTTTCTTAATACATTATCATTTAGAAGTTAGAGTTCTAGAACCCCATGATAGGGATATGAAAATAGTTATAAGCATAAGTTGGAAAATAGACATATACAAAAAGTAAGACGTATAAGTAGACTACTATTAAAATATGAAAAGGCATTTAAATAAAACTATACCTTGAAGAAGTTAGCTTTTCCCAATTTTATGAAAAGTGAAGTGTGTTTGATGCTTATCACCACGTTTGTTATTAGTTCAATTACTTTACTATTTCATCAAATTGATGTATAATGTGATAATAATTTTGTATAACAATGCTAGAAACAACTAATCAAAACTCTTTGTCTATGAACATAATGTTCATTTTTAATTTAATGCATGGGCAAATATCGTTATGAGGCACATCTAGCACATCCATACACATTTGCTCCATCAATTAAAAAAGTTTGAACATGGTCTAGCCTTTTCAAGGCTCTACAAGGAAACATTGTCAAAGGTCAATTATTAAGATATACACAAAGCTCTTGTTTTTATATTAGTTTACTAGAAATAATACTTGGGACCTTCACTTAACTTCTATCCCCATGTGTTTATTTGCAAAACGTGACCTTATCATCATTACTTTTGCTTCCTACCTAGGGATTTGTCCCCCCAAAAATGCCCCCTCATCCTCCTACATTAGGAACCATTAATATAACCTATGAATCTAAAATCCTACTTAAAATTGAATGATATGAAAGGTGCTTATGATGGGTTTGTTGGTGTAGGTCCTTAGCAAGGCCCACTTTGTCTCAACTTTAGTGAGACAAATGCACAAATCATGCTTGTAATACCTACACATTAGTCATTGAAGACTTAGGTTAGAAATCCATGCTATAACTTAGAATTGTTCATAAAGTAGTAATAACAAAATTTGGACAGAATATGCAAAGGTTCAACATCCGTAAGAATAAGGACTCTTAGCTAGATTGTTGTCCTCCATTATCCCATACTTTAGTACATAAGAGTGTGATAATGTCTTAATGGACATTCTTTTACTTTGAACATTATCCTTAGAGAAGTAGAGGAAGGCATCATAGCATAGCTTGAAGAAGCAAGTGGGATATAGAATAAACATATCATTATGACAAGTTTGAAAGGGAAAAAACCTCTAGCATTGTCGAAATTAAGGGTCTCCACTAATGATCATCCTATGATAAAAAAAAAGGTAGCAAAAAAGCATGCAATAATAGCTTAAGTAATTCTCTACTAAGAGTAGGCAATCAAGTGGTTACAAAAAGGAACCTATCGGCTACATCTAAATGTGATATTTTAGAAATGCAAAGAAGGTGAGGGGATTTGCTTTTTTTTTTTGCAAACTCAATAACTTGAATGGAAATAGCAATAGTAATGCTTATTGTTCTCTACTTTCTAGTTTTACGATCTAGAAATAGCCAATTATGGACATATCAAGGAAACCATGACATCCTTATCTTGAGTGAGTTGCTACTTATCAACTTATTTCTACTGTAAAAGATGCCACTCAAAAAAGAGATGCTCCAAAAAAGAAGTCCTTTAAAAACGAATAAGTATTTGTGTCTCACCAAATTTGAGTCCGGAATAGCTAAAGGGGGCCAAGAAAAGGAGAAACAAAAGAATTGGTAAAATAATCAAAATGCCATCATGTAAGCTTTTATAAGAGAGTCTATCTCATCTCTCAATCATGCAAAGGATGTGCTTGATCATTACTTCCCATATGTATGCAAATGTGTCTACTAACTATAACCAGTAGCCAAGAACTATTATGTTAAAGCAAACCATTAGTATGCTTGTCTTTGTTGCACCAAAAGTTTGGGAATATGGTCACGATAGTTGTGAGCTCTCAAAATATTTATGGGGATTTTCAATTCTACAAAGAGTTTGGGAACATTTTGATAATGGGAGCAGGTAGGGAGAAGGGGACAACCAACCATGGGAAAAGAAGTTGGATTGATTTGTAGAGGACATATAGACTTTTTTGTGAGCGTCCTTTTGTGTCTCAAGAGATCTTTGAATGACCTCATCATTTACTTGTACTTTTAAACATATCTAAGCCGAAATTCTTGGCAATACAATTGGTGGTTTCTTAGTCGCATGCTATGGGGAGATACCACTTGATCAAAGTGAAAGATTAAACTTAGCTCTATGCATGGAATATTTATGTATGTGTGTCTATACACACACCATTTATTTGCATGCATGTCCACAGATAGATGTGCACATGTGCTTACACACAAAGTTAAAACATCTATTATGTATCTTCTTAATTATTTGTTCACACAGTACATATACACATGCATATAATTGTACATATGTATGTGCATACATGTGTGTATATAGCACATGTAACTACATGTGCATGCACTACCAGCATGCATAGAAACATAGATAGATATGTTCCCACATATATATTTACATACATACATGCATGCCTACCTTTGTACATATGAATAAGCACATACATAGGGGTACATAAGTGCCTAAGTTTGAACATTCATACATCATATCTATGCATAGATACACACAATGCACATATGTGTAGATGCACATGCTACATATATGTACGCATATGTCTACATGAATGTGCACTCATACATTCACATATACACATTTGCATAGGCATAAATAATTATGGATGTCATAAATATAAGCATACATATACATGCATACCAAAAATGCACTATACCAAATAGTAATGCTTATAAACATATTAACAAAGTGCACATATGATGACTATGTAGTAAGATACATGCACTCACATGTGTATCTTTTCATGGAAGTATGCATGCATGCATGTAGACATGCAATTACATGTGTATCTATATGCACACATAGATATATACAAATGTTGGTCTTAGTCATAAACATATACACATATCTTATGTACACATGCATGGCCGCAAACATGCATACGACATACATACATTTGTATGTAGATACATATGCACATATAAGTAAACAATTACATACATCTATGCATGCATACAATATATATATATGCATATATATGGCATTTGTTTGTATGTGGGACATATGTATACATGTTCACATACATACATACATACATACATACATACATGCATGCATGCATGCATGCACCATGCATATACATATGTATACATGTTCACATACATACATACATACATACATAAATACATACATACATACATAAATACATACATACATACATGCATGCATGCATGCATACACCATGCATATACATATGTATAGAAATGTCAATCTCATGTATGTAACACAAATATGTATCAACTTGTACATATATATGAGAGGATATTGGTCATACAATTCGACCTCATTTTTAGGTGTTAAAACACACCTAGGAGCACCTAGCTCATCAATGAACACAAATGTAGAGAGCTATTATGGTAAAACATGATATCATATTGGTAATAGCTTTAGGTGAACTAGCTACTATCACTTTGGTAGTTGTTAAGGTCATGTGACCATCTTCATAAAGTTAATTGTGATTATGAACTTTTAATCACAATGTCAATCTCATGTCAATCAACTCTACTATACCAATACTTTGATATTAGCATACAATCATTGCCATTGAAATGGCAAGCATAAGCAAGAATAGCTAATCCCAAGAGAAGGACAAAAGCAAAGTCATTGATATCTAAAAGACAAGAATTAGGTCTATGCTTCTTGGTGCAATCTTGGATTTGCATAACAAAAGCTCTGCCAATTATTTGATATTAGCATACAGTCATTGCCACTGAAATGACAAGCATAAGAAGAACCTAAAATCCTAAGAAAAGGACAAGAGCAAAGCCATTAATATCTAAAATACAAAATTAAGCATAGACTTATTGGTGCAACCTCAGATTTGCATAACAAAAGCAAAGCATTAGGGTTGTAACCACACTTATAGTAGGGTTTCCAAGCCCAAAGAGTTTGACACTCAATCCATAATATTGAGAAGCAAGTGTTTCTTGCATGACACCTACCACCTAGCCAAACATGTCTTTTAGGGGCTATTTGGGAGACTTTATTTATGTTGGCCAAACCATATATGCAAACATGCATAGAGCTATTTAGTGCAAATACACCACACCTATATGCATGCACATGTGTAGACATGCACTGGGTATGCGCAAAATACATATAAACATATGAAATACATGCATACCTCTAGGGGGGTAAATAGGCATGTGAAACACCGAGGAGAAAAATGCATTTTTATGGTTTTAAGGGACAAATTTTAGACTATGGTGTGAAAGGACACAATAGTGAAGCATGTGGCTCCTCCCTAATGTGGGAAGTTATGGTCATTCAACTCTTACATGACTTTTTGTTCATGAAAAATTAAAGATGGTTCTCTCTCTCTCTCTCTCTCTCTCTCTCTCTCTCTCTCTCTCTCTCTCTCTCTCTCTCTCTCTCTCTCTCTCTCTCTCTCTCTCTCTCTCTCTCTCTCTCTCTCTCTCTCTCTCTCTCTCTCTCTCTCTCAAGCATGTGCATGTATGTGAATATCCATGTGTGTTGTAAGCATGTTTCTGTGTATATGTGTACATACATGTGCATGTGCATACCTGTGTGTATGTGAACTCCCCCAAGAGTCAATTATTTATGTTGGCCTTAGAAAAGGACAAGAAAAGGGCTCTACAACTCTCATATAATGCCCCCCCTCAACATTTTCTAAATCATATGTGATTGAGAACAATATGAATCTAGCCCAAAGTCTACATATATATCCTTGCATGCATATATAAATATATCTATATATGTATGTAAATGTTTGTATCCATCTATTATTGATTTGTTTGTCTATCTAGTTACTGTGTGTGTATGTGTGCATGTGCGTGTGCGTGTGCATGTGCGTGCGCACACACATATTCACGTCTATATCTCAAAACTATTTTTCAATCAGTTTATAACACAAAATAGAGGGCCCTTATTGCAAGGGAGCATGCACATAGAACACAACACAAAAAGTATTGAAGCACAAAGTTTATTAAAGTATGTCGTAAGACCTACACTAGATCCTAAATTTCATCTCATCCTCACCTAGTGGCACATGAAAATAAAAGGACAAGCAAATTGTTGGATACTATTATCCTACTTTGCATAACAAACAATGATCACACATCCTCACCTAGTTTGGGGGCTAGGTTGTTATGGGAAAAGTTATTCCACATAACACCATAATAAGCATTGGTGAGAAGATCAACGCTTTGGATTCAAGAAACTAAAGGAGATACAATACATGTTAATAAGTTTAAGACATCTTCACTTGTCTATCAAAAACAAGAAAAGACAAGGATTTCTCATAACAAGCACTTGGATTCATATGGCCATGGATATCCTTATGTGCAATGTTGGCATTTACAATGTTATGTAGTGTCAAATGATGCAAAATAACTTACAAGGATGAGGAATGGGTCCACTGAGCATGTATAGTAGGAATATTTTGGTGTTGAAGCATGTTGTATTCATCTAGTTTGCATGTCTATTTAGAACATTACAATGTTGAATTAATGAATAAATTAGTGTTATGTTAATAATATATTCAAATTGAAACACACCACCACATTGTAGTTAAGGCTCAATGAAGGACTATGATTTCCAAGGAGAAAGTATTATGTGATGACATCACCTTTGTTCAACATGAGTCTACTTTGTTTACAAGAACATAAGCAATAATGCTAGGCTAGTACAAACAAAGGTAATAGTACATCAATTTCCAAAGTCCACAATTGTATTAGAGTGAATTCATATGCTAAATTCTTTTCAATATAAAGTAGAACTTATTTGGTACACATGCAAATGTAAAGGCTAGATTTCAAAATCAAAACAACCTATACACATCCATGGTCAAAGCTATTTAATATTTGTAAACTTGTTGTGGTTGTTGGTAGTGTATTGTTCTAAAATATCTAAACATGATGAAAATGTAATTGGTGACTCCACAAATTTCTGCGTGGGAGTTTGTTTAAACATAAGACTATGTAGTTAGATTAAAGCAATCATAAGTGCCCCAAACAATGATGTTATCTCATCATCCGTCCTTGAAGTTACACTTAAACTTTTCTTATATGTTTTGCAAAAGTATTTATCAGTGTGAGCCACTGTTCTTGAGACTCAATTTTTTTGAATATCTGGAAAGATGTTTAAGGGCATGCTTCAAAAGCTAAATAGCTAATGTCTCATTTGGAAGAGAGGTGCAACACGCATCCATTCTTTGATGGGATAAACTCGGGTGGGCGAGGGGGGGGGGGGGGGGGGGGGGGGGGGGTTGCACAAGTTGAATTATGTAACTAGGAGATTCGACTTGACAAAGGTGTCCTAGAGAGAAAGCAATCTTCAAAGATTAAGTGTAGCTCAAGTGTACATTTCATAAACCCTATGGCAAAAATATGTATGTTTGGTTCTTGAGAATATGCATCATTTTCAATATTATTTAGGGACTTGTCACACCTTTCCTTTAGTCATGTGTGTTTTGCCTTCTTGTACTTTTACCCATTCTTGTACATTGGGACTTTTTTTTTCACATCAAACAAAAAATGTGTTAAATTTACAAGGAGTGGGTAGTGGGAATTGAACTTGCAAGAGTAGTTGGAAACATTAACTTAGTTATAGTCAAGGGGAGAGACTAGCCCAATGGATGGTTCTACTTTATTAGCTTTTAAAGTTGTGTTCAAGCTCATTGCTAGTAAGTAGTCCCTTGCACCAATGCGAGTGAGCAATGAATAGTAAGTCTCCACTAGCTTTTTCATTATGATGTTTTTCTTGGTAGCACCAAACAAACTCACACTCTTATTTGTACATAATAATGGAATGCAATCTTCTAGTGTTAGGATAAATGGTTTAAGCTCACATTCTCCTACAAGCCAAGCATGAGTTCACATCCCACTTGTGCCAGTTGAAAGAAACTGAAAGGACTCACATGGGGATGTCTTGCATACAAGTAGAGAAGAGAGAGCCTCCTATAAGCATCAAGTTTTTGAAGTTTCCTTAGTGACTAGCAAGGAGAAATTACAATGTAGGGTACAAGAGCTCATAAAGCAACACTTAACTTGCGGTGTGTTTCTCCACGAAACGATGCATGGATTTGCAAAAAAAAATATGGCAACTTTCTTATTAATGTTCCCTGTTGGCAATCTAAACAATTGAAGTTTTAAGCATGAGACACTCCGACAAAATCACATATTTTCATCACCATGTAAAGAAAAGGGTTAAAAGGTTTGTAATGGCATGAGTAATATGACAAGATTGGACGTATGTCAAATGATATCTATTTCAACATGTCACTCAAACCACAAGGGCAATAACGCATTTGTGATATTTCAATGGTTTGAGAATGTTCTATTATGAGGTCCTAGTAGTATCCAAAAAGTGTGACACAACTAGTACATGTTTTCTTAGTGGCTCCTCTACCCACCATTGGAAGGACAAGTCTTGGCTTGAGCCTCAAGTTCTCAAGTGAAATACACAATCCAAAGGGAGGGACACAACCCCTTCATTCTTGTGTGAAAGGGGCCTCGAAGGATTTGCATGCATTCGTGAGAAGACCCAGAAAGAGCGGGGTCACGCGCCCACTAACAAGCTTTTTGTGTGTGTGTGTGTGTGTGCGCGAGTGACTTGAGCTGTCTTTCCGAGTGAGGATGACGATGATGACGATGGTGATGGTGATGTTGATGATGAAGATGCTATCATAAATCCCAATAGTAGCAGCAAATTGCAAGTGTGCATGGTCACCCATCACATGTCCCTTCTCTCTCTCTTCTCTCTCTCTCTCTCTCTCTCTCTCTCTCTCTCTCTCTCTCTCGACACCCTCACATGTCCAGTTATAGCCGCAAATGATGGCTTGCTTCCTATCGAGTCAATGGTGAAGAGCGTGATATATGGTTCTCTCTCTCTCTCTCTCTCTCTCTCTCTCTCTCTCTCTCTCTCTCTCTCTCTCTCTCTCTCTCTCTCTCTAGGGTTCGTCTTTATCTGATCATTATGCAGGCTTGATCTTTTGTTGCAAGAGGATATGTCCGATTTTGAATAAAGACACACAGTACTCACAGTAGTACTGATCCAAGGAGGGCCACGGCCCCCATAAATTCTCGGATGTTTCCTTGCCTCCTTGCACAATATATCCCTCCAGCTTGAGTGCAACTGCAAACACTGGCTCACACATGACACAACAAACATACTAGCCTAAGGTTGAAACCTTAATATTTCTGACCCTTGGCCTCTCTCCTCATGGATTAAGGTTGAAGTCTCAGTTTGCATATGCTCCATGCCTCTTGTCACTCTCTTATTATAAGTATTCACCTTAATATTGTGTTGCTGCAATAACCATTGTCTTCTCCCTGATCCTTGGCTCCCTCCTCATCAGGAAATTGGATTGAGGTTGAGACCCTACACATATATGTTTGATCCTTCCCTCTCATAACAAACTTGCAGTCTTGTAGTCACTAAATAGCTTTGAAACTCTCGTCTTTGATCCTTCCCTGTCTCAACAAACTTCCAGACAGCTTCTTGTCAGTACTCTAGTCAGCCCATTATTTCTGTTGTTGCAGCACCTAGCCATAAAGATTGCCTTCTCTTTGAATGGGTTTTCTCTCTTCCACCATATCCGCATTCGACAATCACAGTTTTCATGATCCGCAAGATCTGTCTCCTGCAGCTCCTCCCCTGTACTGTAACACATCTTCATTGAGAGCTGGTTTTTTCAGATCAGGGTGCAAGTCCTATATGTCCCCTCATAGCTCTGAGATAGAGCAAGATCAGCATTCAAGCAATCTGCAAGAGCGGGACTGCAACTACAAGAATATTGATATTGCAGTTGACCATATTATTACTGCAGGGCCAAAGAATGTTAGAAAGGTGAGCACAACTAAGCCTAGTAACGTTCCCAGAGCTGCCAGCACAAATATCCTCATTAATGGATCAACAATAAGCAGTCAAGATGGTAATTTGAGCTGCATTAGCAATGCAACTTTGACAGCAATTGCAGCTGCAGCCGTAACAGCCCCTACAATTGCATCTGCCAGAAGTATCCATATTGGACAGCTGATGAACATAAGGAAGAAGAGGGTGAGCAAGATTGTGGCTCAGGAAGGGAGAATCATCCAAGGGAGCCACCCAGTGTACAGAGGAGTAAGGAAGAGGAGGTGGGGCAAGTGGGTGTCTGAGATCAGAGAACCCAAGAAGCAATCTCGGATATGGTTGGGCTCTTTCTCAACACCGGAGATGGCAGCTAGGGCTTATGATGTTGCGGCCTTATGCTTGAAGGGCAATGCAGCATTGTTGAACTTCCCTGAGCTTGCTGATACTCTCCCTTGCCCCATCACCATGTCCCCTAGAGACATCCAAAGGGCAGCTGTAGCTGCTGCACAAGCTTTTGAAGAAATTGCTCTACCCCCTCTCTCCATCAATGAAGCGCATCTTAGAAAGCGCACTAGATCAGCCACCAATATTCCATGCAGCAAGAGGGAGATAGTGACTAATGAGTTTAACTGCAATGTGTCTCCTGATCCCTACAACATTGCAAAACAGTTCATGCAACAAGAAGCTGGATCAGTATATGAGGTTCTGCAGCTGCATCAGAATGATGATCACCAAAGCCCAAAGATGATATCCATTAAACCAGAAGAGGTGACAATATTCATGACACCCAATAGCTCTAACTTCAGTCCATTGAGTGGTGCTCATGTCCCAAGTAGTCCATCGAGCATATGTGCTAACAAATGTTGCCAGTTGCCATATCAAGCCGATACGCCCATAAGCGACACCTGTTCTGATCATAAGGGAAATCACAATGACTGCAACATTACTATGGCCAGTACTGGGGATCTGGGGGGGGTCAGTACTGATAACAACAACATAGTCATTGCAATGGTGCTGCCTGGGCCAACCAGTAGCCCTCATGGAATGAATAAATCAAAACATGATGAGGCCATGACT
The DNA here is from genome assembly GCF_053477565.2 of Lygodium microphyllum. Lineage (NCBI taxonomy): Eukaryota > Viridiplantae > Streptophyta > Polypodiopsida > Schizaeales > Lygodiaceae > Lygodium > Lygodium microphyllum. Next base: position 121,293,815 of record NC_141146.1, read on the forward strand.
GAGGTGGATGAGGATCTAATGTATGACTGCAGCAGCCCAAGGATGATGAGGGAGATGGCTATGGCAATGCTCAACAGCTTCCAATCTGACAGTGCTGATTGCATGTTGTCTAGTAATTACGCCACCATAGCTAGTAATTACGCCACCATAGCCACAGCTTCCTCAAGCTACGCCATGGAATCAGCTGCTGAAGGGGTGTACACTGCAGCTGATGATGATATGGACTCTTGGGTTGATCTTCCTTTGTGGGATTAGCTTAAGCTCTCAACCCGATAAACCTCCGAGATGTAATTTCCGGATTAGAAGGTGAGATTAACCTTGATCGCCCATAATACAAAGCTAGTCAATTAACCCACAATTTATTCACACACAAGGCTGCAATATTATCCTCAATCCAACGAGTCTTTTCTTATCTCGTGCAAGATGACTGACTGTCAGCGCGAGGCGACTTTGCGTAATCAAGAATTTATAATGAATATTCTTTTTTATAATTTCAATACGTTTTTCAAAAAAATATTGCAGTTGGTATTAAATTGGCCAGGTAAGGTGAATTTATCTGTTTTAAAAACTTGGGCTGCAAAATTATACTTCTCATTCTTAGACTCTCTCGTTATACGAGGATCCAGCTCTTGACAGCAGCTGAGATGTGTGTTTAGAGATTAGGATCTCTTTTGACGTTTTAATATTCAAATTTATTTGTTGCTAATTATTGTTTTCGAGAGAGGAGAGCTTAGGTTATTCAATTGTTCTTCCCCTTATGTTTCATTTTTGAGAGAAGCTTAGTCTCAAGTTGGTAGATTCAATGCATGGTTACCAACATGTCTTATCTAGTAACATGAAACTTGGGTTTGTAGGTTTACCACTATTGTAGCTACTGGATTGTATGTGTATATATGAGAGAGAGAGAGAGAGAGAGAGAGAGAGAGAGAGAGAGAGAGACATCAACTAGGTTAGAGGAAGTTAGTGACATTAAGGATGCTAGTAGGGCTCACAGTTTTGCTGTTTGCCTTTGGCAACCAATAGTAGAAAAAAAAATATGATTGTGGAGAAGTGTTTGGTACCTCTTATCAATGTTTGTCTCAAATTTTATCTACAACATGTAAACTTGAAGGAAGCATTCAAACATAAATACATATTGGAGGGCCTTTGGGCCTGTAGAAACCCATGCTACATGAAAGTTTCAAGGCATGTTCATTCTTGCATCAAGTAGACAATTCAAGATGTAGAGCCTCCAAAATAGTTATAGTTTGGGATAACTTAAGTGCCATGAAGGCATTGACTGTTTTGGTTACTTTATAATGATATGGAACAAATAAATGATCATAACATAAATATCCAATGATAGACATCAATTTAAATAAGTCAAAAGAGTATAAATGTGAGCTTATCCTTTTAAAAAATATGGGTATCTTGTGTCATGTTAAAGGTATCATTTGATTGGTTTGTTTACCTAGACATCTTTATGCCCTCCTGCGTAAGACAAAGGCTAGTAAAATGAGTTATGCTTTATCTGGTGCAATATAATACTTCACAATTCATGTTTTACAAAAGGCTTACCAAGTTATAATGAGCTTATTTATCAATGCATAGATAGGATGCTGACGTTAATGTCGGTCCATTAGTGTAAATATCCTTAACTTGTCAATATAAAATGGTTTGCACTTTTTTGGATGTTATAATCTTGGTTGGGTGAATTTCCATCTCACATCATCAACATGAATCTACCTTTACACATTATCTTAACCATACTTTGAACACATTGCATTGGCATTGCATGCTAAAGTTGGGAATCTAGGTTATACTAGTCATAAGCTTTAATATAGATTAAACTAGATAAATATTCATGCATGCAAGGTTGGAAATCTAGCTTCTCTAGCCCCGTAACCTCATTGATAAGTTCTCTCTTGATTTATATCCTTGAAACAAGCTTCAATCAACCCAAAACTTTTAGACTCATAAAAACGACATAACTACATGTTTGAGAAAACAACCTTTCACTTGAGGCTTTGGGTTGGATATTCCTTGTCTCCTATCATCTCAAAACCAGCAACTTTCTTAAAAAAAACTTGATGATTAAGCAAAATACTAATCACAATATAGTGAATGATAAGCATTTAATGTATTTTGACTTGTTTATTTTCTACAGTAAGAAAATATGTATGTGTACATATATATGTGTTTATCTACACACATGTGCAAGCAGATTAAGATAGCCATTATTAAGAAATAGCCCTATCAAATGCATTCAACCCCATCTAGATTCTAAAGAAACCCCTTATATACATGTGTGAGCTAGTTTTAATACCCTTATGTAGAAATTACCCTTTAAGTAAAGGGTCTTTGTATGTGCACCTTTTCCTCCTTTGAATTTAATCATATCCTTTATAGAGTATTGTGCATAGATGTATCTCTATATGTATTTGTAGGTCACATAAATTAAAGTAATTTTGCCATGTAACTTGTGTGATCAAATACATTAGAATGTGAGTACGGGAATGTGTGTTGGCATCCTCCATTTCTAATGGAATATAGTTTATTGTTTATAATATGTTCTTTATGAAGGTGATGACATCTAGGCTTTGTGAAACCCTAAAATGTCAAGATGATCCAAGCTGCAAAGACACCGAAAGAAAAGTGCTTGCAAATTTGTGTTTAAACATTGCTTTAATGCATTATTGTCGCTTATTTCCCACAAGTTGTAGAGTTCCAAGACCTTGACAACTAGATTGAACCATCCCTTCATGGGTTATGTGCACTCTCTCTACCCTACTATCTCTCACATGGTACTTCAAACTTGCAACTCTCACTTCCTATCTACAAGAGCTCGACATCCAAATTGAACAAATATGCCCTCATCTTTTCAAGGGCTCTATGCAATATCTCTACCCCTACTAACTCTTACAAAGTAGTCCCATACTTCAAACTCTCACTTCCTATCTCATACTCTCCCCCTCTTTCACACATGTATGCAAGAAAAATTAAGAAATAAAAAATGAGATAAACAAGATATTAACTATTAACTCTCCTATCTATGTAGTCTATCTACAAGAGGAGGCTTGAGTGTTCTCCATAGATTCAAGTGATGCTATTATGCAAGCCTTGAGCCTTCTCTTGAATCCAAACTCCACATGAAGCTACCTCCAATGGCCCATGATAGTGCTCTCACACCCCATTATGGGGCCATAGATGTCTTATAGATGTTGTGTCAGAGAGTGGACTAGAGAGAGAGAAAGAGGAGAGAGAATACTGCAAAAGAGAGAGAAAGACTGCAAGAAGAGAGAGAAGGAGAGTGACAAGGAGAGAGAAAGACTAGAATTGGAGAGAGAAAGATAGGAAAGAGATAGAAGCCATAAAAGCTGTGAGCAAGATGGGAGAGAAGGACAATAATTGTATTAATGTGTCAAAAGATATGAAAAATTACATGTCCTCTCCTTTTATACCAATGTCAGTGTGACATGGCATACCATTAATATTATTTTTACACTGAATGTTTATTCTTCCAAGCTTCTTACAATCCATCCCTTCCCAAAAGTTTTTGCCCTCAAAAACAAACTTGAAAGACTAGAAAAAGATGGATAGAATAGAGTATTACTCTATTTTTACAGCTTTACAAATGGAAAAATGATAAAAAAATAACCAACATATGGACTAAAATTGAAGAACAAGATTAGGCCTCAGCTATATAAATGATCTGGAATACTTTAAGAGTATATGGAGCCGTAAAATCTTCCAACAGATAATCTCAAAATAAAGTAAACAGCTTGTTGTGTAAACAGACCCTACTGGACCAAATCTGCCATAACTTCTAGTAGAAGTGTCCAAATGAGACGTGCCATATATCAAAACGTAGCTCTTGAAGAGTACTTTAAGCCCATGTAGATAGATTAATTCTGAAAATTAGGCATAATAAAAAATGTTCTAAAATAGCATGCTGTCCTGATCCTGTCTACACCAAAACTAGCTCCATAATCAATAGCCTTCAGCCACTAATGTATCCCTTAAGAAATAAAAATCATCAAATATAGAATCAGGCCTCCAAGAAGCTTCCTCAAGTGGTAAACCTCTCCATTTGATCAAATATTCCATGATAGAATGAGATCGAAGCTTCTTCTCACACTGATCAATAACAGCCTCTTGGATGTACTGAATAAGACCTTCTTCATCAATAGGTGGCAGCTCATCAATTATATCCACTAGATCACCATATAAAGGCTTGAGCTGACTAACATGAAATACATTGTGAATCTTTGTGTAAGAAGGGAGCTCTAATCTATATGCCAAGTCTCCAATGTGCTTTAGGATCTGATAGGGACCATAAAACCTGTGAGCAAGCTTATTACTAGATCCATCTTTTAATGTAGAGTACCTAGACTTGGGCACCTTCAGTAAGACCAGCTCTCCTTCTTGGAACTCTAAAGGCCGCCTCTTCTCATCAGCATATATCTTCATTTGGTCTTGAGCTTCCCTAAGATTCATCTTACATAACTGAAGAAGGGTTTTCATTCTTTCCAACTCTTCCTTCCCATGAGGGTTGATCCTTTCATTAAAGATGACTGTGGGTAAGGGCAGCTTGTAGCCATACAAAGCCTCAAAGGGCGAAACTCCAATACTAGCATGGGTTGAGTTGTTGTAAGCAAACTCAGCCAAGTGTAACCAAGAATCCCATGAAGTTTGGAAATCATAGCAGAAATGGCGAAGATAAGTCTCCAACCATTTATTAAGTCTTTCTGTTTGTCCATCAATTTGTGGATGATAGGCTAGATGGAGCCAATTTAGTGCCCATAGATGTAAATACCGCTTGCCAAAAGTTACTCATAAACTTTGAGTCTCTATCATGAACAATCACATGCGGTAATCCATGTAGTCTAAAAACCAACTCCATAAACTAACTGGCCACTTGAGAGGCAGTAGACTGGATCTTGGTTGGATAAAATGGGCTTCCTTGGTGAGTCTATCTACCACCACATATATACTATTCCATCCCTTCTTAGTTGTAGGCAAGCCAGTAATGAAATCCATAGTAATTTGAGTCCATTTACCTGTAGGAATAGGTAATGGATGTAACAAACTTCCTGGCTTATGGATGCTATCCTTATTCTGATGACAAGGCATACACTTCATGACAAAGTCCTTGACATCTTTCCACAATCCTTTCCAATAGAAGCTTTTGTTGATCCTGTCATAGGTCTTGAAAACTCCTAGATGTCCAGCTAAAGGCAAATAATGTAGTTCCTCCATAATTTTCCATGTAAAAGAAGAGGTTAAAGGAATGACAATCTTACCTTTCAACCAAATAAGGCCATTTTTGAACTGATAATGTGAGTTTTCTTCCATAAGACCTTGCTATAACTTCTGAAAAATATGGCTAAATTCTTCATCCAAAAGATAAGCCTCCCGTAGTTCTTCAATCCAAACATTATGCAGTTCAATCGTAGATGAAACTCTGCAAGTCCACATACGAGAAAAAGAATCAGCCACTATATTGTCTTTGCCCCTCGTATGAGACTTGATGTCAAAATCATAATTCTGTAGTGTAGCTACCCACCGACGCTGTTCTTAGGAGTAAGATTGAACTGAGTAAGGAAATACTTAAGAGCCCTGTGATCACTCTGGACTGTGAATCGGCTGCCATACAAGTAATGATGCCATTTCTTAATTGCATGCAAGATAGCCAACATCTCCTAGTCATAAACATTCATGGCCATTTCTTTATCTGTCAGCTTACGGCTCTCAAAGGAAATCACCCCATGCTCCTATAACAAAACAGCCCCAATGCCACGGCCACTAGCATCACACTATATGGAAAGTTCTTTGGAGAAGTCTGGGCATACTAAGATAGGAGCAGAGATAAGGAGTCCCTTTAACTGGTTGAAGCTACTATCTGCAAAAGCATCCCAAAAGAAAGCCTCCTTCTTCAACCTGTCAGTCAAAGGAGCTGCAATAGCTGCATAATGCTTGATGAATTGGCGATAGAATGAAGATAGACCAAGGAATCGTCTAAGGAGGTAGTATAGTGGGTGTTGGCCAATCTTTTATACATTGCACCTTCTTGGGATTAGTGTGTATCCCTTTTTCACTAACAATATGTCACAAGTACTCCACTTCTAATGCTTGATGAATTGGCAATAGAATGAAGATAGACCAAGGAATCCTCTAAGGGAGGTAGTATAGTGGGTGTTGGCCAATCTTTTATACATTGCACCTTCTTGGGATTAGCATGTATCCCTTTTTCACTAACAATATGTCCCAAGTACTCCACTTCAGTCTACATGAAAGAACATTTCTTCTCCTTAGCAAAAAGCCTATGATGTCTCAATACATCAAAAACCCTCCTCATATGTGCTAAGTGAACTTGTAAAGTCTTACTGTAAATGAGAATGTCATCAAAGAACACCAAGACAAACAGAAAGAGGAAAGGCTGCAAAATCTTATTCATCATGCTCTAGAAGGTAGTTGGAGCATTTGTAAGCCCAAATGGCATCACTAAGAAATGATAGAGCCCTCGATCAGTCTTGAAAGCAATCTTGACTTCATTACCCTCTCGCATGCGAATCTGATGATACCCTGACCTCAAATCAATCTTCGTAAAGAATCGAGTCCCCCTTGAGCTCATCAAGCAAATCATCAATCCTGGATATCGAATACATGTTCTTCACTGTGATCTTATTAAGATCCCTGTAGTCAATACAAATTCTGAAAGATCCATCTTTCTTTTTTACTAACAGAACTGGAGATGCATAAGGTGGTGAAAAACTTGGTTCAATGAATCCCATCTCAAGAAGTTCCTTGATTAGCTTGGCTACTTCCTCTTGTTCACACTTAGATAATCTATAAGGTGGCTTATTGATTGTCTTTGAGCTGGGCTCCAAATCAATAGGGTGATCTACTGCTCTCTTGGGAGGCAATAAAGTAGGCACCTCAAACAAATCCCTATACTCCTCAAGAAGAGCTGTCAAGGCTGGATGGTTTGCCGAATTATTGGGCTAATCTTGCATCTCTTTATTCAAATGCAAAACAAATATTTGTGAACGCCTCTTGTACTCCCTTTTGAGTTGTTGAATTGTAATAAGTTGAAAATTTGATCTACTAGGAATTCCCTGTAAATGGATGAGCTGTCCATTGAAAATAAACTCCATATACAATTGAGAGAAATCTATAGTGATCTTGCCTAATGTCATCAACCAATCACAACCGAGTACAATATTTATAGGCCCCATTTCCAAAGTAATCAGATTTACTTTTGCTTCAAAATTTTCAGCCAATTGTAAAGAAAAATGTGGGCATATTTGTGTGTTGATTTCTTCTTCACCATTGGCCACTTGAACTCTAATGGGCTACTATAAATCTATGGGAATACAATTCAACTTGTCCATAATGGACTTATTCACAAAACTATGGGTGCTGCCACTATCTATCAGAATTAACACAATCTTTCCATGAATGTTACCCTCCATACGGAGTGTATTAGGGCTCTTAGAATCAATCCAAGCATCCATGAAAATAGAACAACTAGTGGCAGCAAGTGGCTCGTGACAAGTCCCACCTGGATCAAAAGGAACACTTCCACCTGGATCAAAAGGAAAAGAGTCGGCTGGATCATAGAAATACTCTTGCCCAACTTCTTCCTCAAGATCTTCATTTTCAACATTAAGTGCAATTGCATTAGCTTCATCCATCTCATCTTCAAGATTCTCAAAGACTAACATAGTCTGAAGCTTGGGTTTGACATTTTTATATACACACTTTGAGGCATGATCAGGTGTATACTTTTTCCCACACTTGAAACATAAGCCTTTCTCCTTTCCTTCTTTGAAAAGATCCATAGGAATAGACTTAGGATTCACGTTGGCTGAAATGGATTTAGGCTTGTTGTCCCCTTATTTGAAGTCAACTCTAGGATTATTTGCTGTCGTGAAATTACTTTGAGGTCTAGAAGCATTGAATGGTGGGTAAGTTGGCACCCTTAAGCTTCCATTTGGCACATGATTGCTGCCATAAATGTTACCAACTTGCCCTTGTTTAAAAACAATCCTTGGTTGTCCAAAACCAAGCTAAAATGAAGATTCTCTTCTATATTTCCTTCCACAGCGCTGTGCAAGCTCAATAGCCTTAAAGAGAGAAGTCGGGTTTTGTGCCATGACATCAGCTGATAAAGATGGCTCTAAACCATACATGTACTTGTGGAGCTTAGCCTCATCACTGATGCTTTCTACATACATGGTTAGGTTGAGAAATTGGTTAGTGTACTCTCTTACACTTAGGCCTCTTTGTTCCAAACCATACCATCTCCGTGCCAATTTCTCCTTTTCAAGAGGGGAGAAAAACACTTCAGTCATGAGTGCCTTGAGAGCTTCCCAATTCTCTACAAGTATGTTTTTCCTTTTTATATACCTCCACCAAGTATGGGAAAATTCCTCCAAATGCAAAGAAGAAAAATGAATCTTCATGTCATCGGTTTTGGGAAATATGTCAAAGTAAGATTCCATCTTAGAGGTCCACTCCTCTAAATCAGATGGTGAAGATGGCTGACTATTAAACTTGGCTAAAATGATCTTTTCCTCAGCTCTCTTTCATGGAATGGTTGTTGTCTTGAAATAGATTGATCATGAGTACCATGCATTGAACCCCCAAATTGAGATGGAAATCTCCCAATAGGTGGCTGAGAACCACTATGCAATCTTCCAGTTGGTAGAGGACCCCTAAGAAGTTGAGTATTCAGTCCAAAAGCTTGGAGAGTTGGCTCCATTCAAACTGCCCAAATAGTCGTCATGCCTTTGTGAAGTCTGACCTACTTCATATTGGCTATTTGGAATACCTCTTCGTCCAATAATTCCATGACCATGACCATTTTGGTTAGATGGCTGAAGGACTGAAGGCTCACTGTTTGAATAGGCTTTCTCCTTGGCTTCTTTAGATCCCATTTGCATCTGCATCCATTGGGAGAATTGAGCCATAATTTGAGAATTGGATCCCACCAACTTGTCAATAGAAGCCTCTGTTTGAGTCGTTGAATCTACTAATTATTTCTCAATGGAAGACTTCGTTTGATCAGTAGACAAAACCATTTACTCCATTCTTGATAGTAGGGCCTCATTACGTTCTTTACGCCTTTGTTCATGTATGCACAAGGTACCATTGAGTATACTGATTTTCCCTTGTTGTTGAGGTCTTCAGGGCTCTCATGAGGTACATTATCCAACATGGAATCTCTAATTTGCTGAGCATAATCATCCTGGACCTTATTTTTACCCTTATGCCCTGCCATAATAGTGCAGTCCCTCGTATCCCTTGTCAAAAAAATGGCTATAACTTTTGCTAGGAAACTATGATTTCAAAATTTTTTAGTTCAAATAGAAGCCAAGAATTCCCTCTTCGAAATGAGCTATAGCATGCTATAACAGATTTAGGACAGAAAAATTTACAACTCAATCTTTGAGTCTGAACTGTCCATGCATGCACCTTGTTTTGACCCTGTAAGGTAAGATAGTAACCCCAAATGGTTACCAAACCTTGTAGAAGACTGAGTAGGACCTGTGGGTACCCTGTAGTACCTGCACCTATACTTCAGTAATGAAGGGTGTACCTGTGGCAACATGTAAATGCCCTGTAGTGCCTTGTAAAATCCTTATTTTACCTTGTTTTGATCCTGAAGATACTTGAGCCTTTGAAAACTCTTCAATCTTCAATTCTCCACTCGATGTACTTGTGTGAGGGATAAAACGGCATGATAGGCTCCTTACACGGGCTCCGAATTACCGGGAGGTGGGCAAAGTTCCCCTTGGGTCAGTTGGTTGCACCCCTTCGGGATCTTTGATAGTGAGGAAGGGTCACCTCTCTTTTATTCCACTATCTCCCCTAGCATCCACCTTTTTCCTTGGTGGGTTTATCAATATGGCAGTGGAATTATATTCTAATCAACTAGTATGAAATGCATTGCTGAAATATTCATTCAGCCCCTTTCATGAGATGCAATTGAATGAAATCTAGAAATTTTGGATAAGAAAAGGGTCTTACCAATGCAATTCAATGACTCACTGATTACTTTAGTACTTACCCTTTTACAATATTTCAGCTTGGGCTAAAGAATTCAACCAAACAAGTCAAGGTTATGCATCAAACTTGGCAAATGATACCTATGATGAAGTTATGATTGAATCAATACTGAAATTCAATGGAATAGGCTGAAATAACACTAATCTCTTATCTATTGATCAATTCAGAGAATTAATTGATCAATAATCTCTCATCAACAAGTGAAAAAGAATTAGCAAGTGGATTATTGAGAGATTTCAGAGATTAAGCAAAAGAAATACCTTGATTAAGCTTGAAGAGGATGATAAATATCAGCTCCAATCCCATTGATGGAAGAATTCTTCAAAATCCACCATCAATCCACCATGAACTTTGAAATATCCACTAAATCAGTCCATATGAGCTCCAATATGCTCAAATCCGTGAAGAATCAATGTCTCAGGCTTGCTTGAACACTTGAATACCAAAGATTCAAGCCTCTTGAAGAAAAGCCCCAAAATAAACCTTCAATATGAGCTCCAATGTCCTCCACGGGCTAAAATCTCTACAATATCTTCAATCTTGAAGTCTATTCGACTTGTACATGGTACTAGAGAATCCTTGGAGATCGGAGAAGTCCAAAATTTGAAGAAATTTGAGCTTCCAGGTCTGTGGCTATGTCTGCCCTGCTGTGTTTTAGGGTTTTAAACAAAGGAGATGAAGATTAGAGTTAATCTCTCAGTAGAAGTTGCTGAATATGTACTTGATGAAGTGCTTCAAAGCATACAACAATCTGTAGAATATCTAGAGCAGATCAGGAAGAGGATTAGATCAGGAAAATCAACGCATTTTCGATGCAATTTTTGGGCTGTTGGCTGCTCCATCTGTTGCATCAAACCCCTGATTAAGGTACTCAACTTGAAGCATAGAAGATAAAGAATCTTTGCCCCATGGTTTGATTGTGAGAAGTAATCAGTAGAGAAGGAACTTGAAGGATTTCTTGGCAGCCACCATTGAAACTTCAGCCAAAAGCTTGGAAGAGAGAGAAGAGAAGCTCCCTTTTGAAAAGTAACTAGAGTTTAATCCCAAACTAAGCCTAGCTAACTCTCATTTACCCTAGTTACCTCCAGTTTTGCATGAAATTTGATGACGACCTGCTACTTTAGCCTTCCTCCGCCATATCTAACCTTGAAGATCTCCAGATGTAGTCTCTTACTAACTGTAGATGGTCTGCAACCCTCCACTAGTCACTGTCTTGTCCAATACTTGCCTGAAATTGATTTTGATGGAGGAAAATAGGATTGAAAATAGAAGGAAAAAATGGATAAAGACCAATGCTCTGATACCAATTGTCAGAGAGTAGACTAGAGAGAGAGAAAGAGGAGAGAGAAGACTGCAGAAGAGAGAAAAAGATTGTAGGAAGAGAGAGAAGGAGAGTGACGAGGAGAGAGAAATACCAAAAAGAGATAGAAGCCATAGAAGCTACGAGCAAGATGGGAGAGAAGGACAGTAATTGTATTAATGTGTCAAAAGATATGAAAAATTACATGTCCTCTCCTTTTATACCAACGTTAGTGTGACATGGCATAACATCAATATTATTTTTATGTTGAATCCTTATTCTTCCCAGCTTCTTACATGTTGATATCCTGACTTTCTAAATTTGAAAATCCATAACGCCCACCTCTTAACTATATATTTTTAAGGGCCTATTTTAGAGTCCATTGTGTTCCTATTAGCTAGTTAGTGACTAGCCACATGCTAGTCTTCCAAGGATAGCCAATTATTGAGTTATTAACCACATAGACTAAATTTTCTTTATTTTTGAATTATGCCTATCTTTTGGTTATGAACTACGAAACTAGTAAGTAATTCAATGGATCGTTATAAATTGGATAGCTAGTTGTGAATTCTACCTAGTCACAATAACTAGTTGCTTGCTAGTTTTAAGGTAACTCTTAACATAAGGAGATTGGGCAAGACAAAGAAAATTAGGCCACATAAATTTTGAAAGACATCAATCATTTTTTGCAAATCTTATATAACATTAGCTATTTTTGTAACACTTTGTGTCATTATTTTATGGGAGCCAAGCTCCCTTTTGTGCAAATTGTACTTGGCAAGCCATCGTTTTGTGTCCAACTCATTCCCTTTGCAAGGCAAGAGATTATTTTCATGTAAAAAAGGCCATGATTGGCTAGGAAAGGCCACAAAAAGGGTAGGATGCCCAAGGGGGATGGGAAAACCCTAACCCTAATCTTTATGTAGGATGCCCAGGGGAGATGGGAAACCCCTAACCCTAATCTTTGTGTAGTTAAAGGTGGAAAAGAATAGAAAAGGCTATTCCTATGTGTGCCAACTTGGTGTAATTGTCTTCTTGTTTCCATTGAGAGAGAGAGAGAGAGAGAGAGAGAGAGAGAGAGAGAGAGAGACTGAGGGAGAGTTGAGAGTGAGAGTGAGGGACCAAGCGAGTGAATCTCTTCATCTCCTCCCCACACTCTCTTGCCAAATCAATGCTTCTGTCATGCATGTGGAGGCCGTAGATGTTGAGGGCTGAAATGACTTGATTTTTTGGCTGATTTTTGTTGTTTTTGTGGATTGAATGGTTTTTTTCTGATTGATTTTGTATAATGATTAGTTGGTTTGGAAGTGTTTGATAATGTTTTGGATAAGATTGATTAGGCTTGAGAAGTTCATGATGTTTTTCAGTGGAGGTATGATGTTTTGATATGTTTTGTTGATGTCTTGATAGTGTCTGACTGGTTATGATTGGTTCTATTGAGCTTCTGTTTTGCTCTATTTTCTTTCTGTATGAGAGGATGGAATGATGATTGATGGATTTTGAGAGTGTTTCTATGCTTAATGAATGATTCTTGATGGTTTTGAATGGTTTTAGTTGACTTTTTGATAGCCTCTATTGACCATCTATATCGCCTCTGTTTCTGTTCTATTTTGTTCTGTATGCCTCTATAAGTGTTATGTTAGATGAATGTGTAGCTTAAGGAATACTTGTAATCTTTGGAAGAGATGAATACAAGTTTAAAATAGCTCAATGAAGTGGAAGAAGTAACTGATAAAGACTTAAGTGAAGACTGAAGTAACAGTGACATTGTAGAGCTGCGAAAGGGCACTGTAGTGACTTGGTGACCTTTCATAATAAACATACCTCTTGGGAGAGGTATGCGTAACCAAAGAGGTGTTATGGATGATTATTCTTGATTATTCTATTGTATTATTGAGAGAGAATATGAGAGAGAGAGAGAGAGAGAGAGAGTGTGTGTGTGTGTGTGTGTGTGTGTGTGTGTGTGAGTGAGAGATAGCCAAATCCATGCAAAATAATGTGTGTGTGTGTGTGTGTGTGTGTGTGTGAGATAGCCAAATCCATGCAAAATAATGTATCTATGAGTGAGAGATGTGAGAGAAAGCTATGAAACTATTGAAGAAGAATGCTATATGATGATTTCAAGCATGCTCAAGGTCACAACAAACAAGTTGTATTTTCTTACAAGCTCCAAAATCTCTCCAAAGAGGTAATTTGCATACATAATTCAAGTTGTGTGTGCATTGCTTTTTCCTTCAATGCTCTATTTGTGTACACTGTTGTGCATTGTAGGGAAAAAATATTGTTGCATCTTATGAGTCTTACAAAGTCCAAAGACCCTTGATACCCTCATTTTGGTGATTACAAGCTCTTTTGGATTTATAAGAGCATGTTGCAAGAACATCAATTTACATATTTCATGTAGCATTGCATCATCTTTTACGTAGCATCAATGACTATGTGTTGTTTTTCTAATAGCATCAACAAGTTTTTTGCAACATAGAAGACGTATTCTTGTAGCAATTATAACATGCCATGTTGGTTTTGTTTTCTTGATGTGTGTTCATGTAAATGTAAAGTGTCATAGTCTTTTAGTAATAGTGAAGAATTGGTATTTTCTTTTTGTCTCACTTTATGTGTGTAGCTTCTATGACTATGATTTAGTAATTGTGCTATGAATGTATGCATGCAAATCATGTATGACCTAGGATACTTCCGTGTGGAGTTTGTTGCATAGAGATATGTATATGTAGAATTGGTACATTGCACAAAAAAGCTAGGAAAAAAAGGATTCATTGCAACAACAAAAAAAAGCTCGCAAAAATAAATTCCCTGGGTGTAGAAATGCATTTCATTGACTACTATTGGGACTAAATATATTTGAGTCCCATCCAGTTGGCATGCAATCCGGTCTTTCATATGAAGATCAAGCACATTGAGGTACATTATCACTTCATCAAAGAGGTGATTGAGAATAAGCACATAGAGCTTATCAAGATCTCTACAAATGAGAATCCCACTAATCCTCTCACTAAAAGTCTCCCACTGGAATGTTATGCCTTCCTTAGGAAGTTGATAGGCATAGGGTGAGATGATATCTTCCCTCATCTAGTTGTACTCATATGTACACATTGTCTTTTTCTCCTCACTCCATGCACTTTCACCTTTAAGTGGGAGATTGTTGGGGATTAAAGGCTATCTATGCCTAGTTGCATGTATTTACCTTGTACTCAATGTCTACACACATGTGCATTGTCATTGTCATCTTTATTCCTTATTCTTTACTATGATAGAATAACAAAGGGAAGAATGGTCACACCTTGTGACTGTTGGAAGTTCCCATGCATCAGCCTTGCTCTAGAAGGGAGATTTACAAAAGTGAGGGACTCAATAGCCATAGTAATTACTTTTCCAAAGTGGGGATGGAGGGGAGATTTGCAAAAGTGAGGGACTCAATACGCATAGGAATTACTTCCCCAAAGTGTGGATGGAGGGGAGGTTTGCAAAAGTGTTGGACTCAATAGCCATAGGAATTACTTTCCCAAAGTGGGAATAGGAGGGAGATTTGTAGAAGTGAGGGACTCAATACCCATACGAATTACTTTCCATAGTGTAGATGGAGGGGAGATTTGCAAAAATGATGGACTCAATAGCCATAAGGGTTACTTTTCCAAAGTGGGAACAGAGGGGAGATTTGCAAAACTGAGGAACTCAATAGCCTTTGAATTTATTGCTACTCCTCTTACTCTTGCATATTAGCAAATTTCAAGCTTCCAATGACAAGCTCCCTTAACATTGCCTCCTCCATCTTAGTATCCAAGATCTCCTCCATATTTATATCAACTTCCTCAACATATATTAGCCTTTTTCATTTGAAATCATTTTGTTGTAGCTTTGTTGGATGTTCTTCCCGATAAGACAAAAAGTTAATAGAGTAAAATTCCTAAAGCTGACAACTAATTTTGTAGTGTCGGCATCCAATGTCTTCTTGCAATTGTGTGAAGGTTGTTTACAATATTTTCTTTGCAATTCTTCTTTGGTTGTACATCATTCTTTGGAAAGGATAATGGTTGAACTAGAGTTTCATTCACAATAGATAAAGTTATTTTCCTATGCAAATGCCCTCTATCTCTTGATTTTCAAGCTTTGCAATAGCTATTGTGCTCTAATATTTCTCTCCAACACTTGATGTGGTCTAGTTATCCTTTACAATAGTGATACTTGGCTCCTTCCCTTAAAAAATTTGAACTTCAAATTCATCGAGTATCTCCTCACACCAATGTCATTATCATCAAACTCTAGAAAAACAAGTTTGCTCTCTTGCTTGCCCTCCATTTGCACTGAAAGAAGAGAGGGGGAATTTTCTAGCAATGTCTTGTCTAAATTATGGAAAAACCAACATGGACCCTATGATGCGCAAAGTGGATCTCCAAAGTGGTGGAAATGCTCAAATTCACATTGTAGGGTCCATCTATGAAGCATTGCAAGCTAAATGTTCAAAGTAACTTTGTTTCCAATTTGCACAAACTTAACAGCTCAAAACCATTGAAGATATGATCAAAACTCATGGAAAATGCACTAAAAGACCAAGAAACACAAGAAAAATACACAATACAAACCAATTGGATAACTTGAAGTGACACTAGAGAAACAAACCCTATAAGTGCAAAAAGGGATTTTTGATAATAGTAGAAACCCTCCTTATACACTAATGATCCGAACATGAAATATAGAATAAGAACTTACATGTGGTTACACTTCAAGAAACGCTTGGACTAGTCACTAGATAGGCGTAATAGCTGGGGGAAAATTGGTGATGACTTTGCAAAAGGGGCAAGCACTCCTCCCAAGGACATCAAAGCCTATACAATTGCATGCAAGGCTTGAGGAATATAAGAAATTAGTAAACATGTTCAGTTTTTGCAAGCGACATGTGAAACGGCTCACTTGCATTTGCTGCCACCTCCTCGTCCACTTTGCTTGAGTTGCCCCCCCCCCCCAAAGAATACATACATACATACAGATATATATATATATATATATATATATATATATATATATATATATAGTTCAAAACATACAACTTGAACGTTTTCTTTGGAAGGGGGGCTGGCTATGCTCTAATCGATCAATCTCGTCTACAGCCATCCCGTGATTGGCTGTGCCACGCCACGCGGACTGTGCAGTAAAGGCCCTTCGTACAGCCCTACTACAGTGCTTTTGTGTGGTCCAATTGCTCGCTCATCAACTCACAGCTTTTTCCTTTTCTAAATCCCCACCTCATCATGCGCTAAAGTTGCCCAACTAGTCTAAGGGAAATTTTGTGCTCCGTGTAGTCAAGGTTGTGTGGGACTAGTGAGGTTGTTGCCTTATTAATCATGTTGCACTCTATCAATGTTTTCATGTTTTTGCAATGTGTTTTGTAGAAGCCAAAGGTAAAGAGCACTAAAAAACGTCCCCACGAATTGAGCTAACATAGCTAAAACCCATTCTAAATCCACTCACCCACCCACCATAGCCCCGCATACATAGAAGGCGACTAAGCAGTAACAAATTCTTGAGGTGATTGATGAGCAACTTCTAGAGGTAAAGGACAATGTAAGGATCCAATAAAAGGTAGAGGACAAGGCTAATAAGGAAGTCAAGTTTTCCACATTTGGAAATTTTTGAAAGGGTAAACATGGGGCCATTGCCCATACTATGTCTAGTTCAGAGGCCAAGGCACATAAATCTATTAAGAAGAGGCTGAGTCAACAATACAATGCACTCAAAGATATAAAAAATGCACAAAATGGCTTCCATCTTCTTGTAACCAAATCTCCTTTCTTGAGGTTAGTTGAATGAATTTGTATGACATATGTAGGATGAATGTTGTAAAGTAAATAAGCACCATGGCATGCCTTCAAGAAAGTGTAGAGGACTTCCTAGTGGACTTTGCACAAGATAGCTATGTTTGTTCTACACATGTTCACATGGTAACTATAATGGAAAATGACGTACACATAGCGAAGATTCTCGAGTATAGATCTAATAACCTACTTCTCCCACATCGTACAAGTAATAGGAAGACCTATAATATCCTAAAATATTCCCCCAAGAGTAAAGAGAAAATATGCAAAGAGTAGCGGCCCTAGTATAGAGGTGGAAGTTGTTACAAAAAAGATGGAGGATATAGAAAAAGGAGAAAAAGAGGAATTTCAAAAGCTAGAAAAGATAGAGGAAGCTTAGTAGAAAAGATAGACAATGAGAAAGGAAAAGAAATAGAAGGTGTTGTAGAAGAAAAGTCAATAAGGAAGGAAAAAGACAAAGAAAGTGACATGGGAGAAAAACCAAAGCAAGATGATTTATCGCAAAAACTTCAAGAGTTGGAGGACAACTTGGTGAGGCTACATCTTATCCTAGGGTAAGTGGTGGTAGATGTTGGAACTATTTGAGAGCTAGATTATCTTACCATTGTTTCATTATGGCTTCTTCATTGACTTCAAAAAATACATTGTTCAGTATTGAAACACTAGATGGTATAGACTTTTCATACTCAAAAGATCAAATATACAATGTATTAGTTAGGAAGAAGCAAAAGAAGCAAATTAAAGCTAATGAAATTAAGCCTAAGAATATGGATCCAAACATATGGGAAGAATTAGATGAGCTAGCATGGTCCACTACTATGTTGACACTCTTAAAGTTTGTGCATTTTAATGAGAAAGACACATCACGTACACATGGTATATGGAAAGAGCTTGGCGACCCATATGAGAAAGAAAGCATAGTATTGTAGGTTCATTGGATGAAAAAAGCATTGATCTCCACATGGAGGAGGGGGTTTTGATATCTAATCAGCTCAACACTATTTTCTTGACATATCAAAAGATTTTATTTCATGATTCAATGAAGGCTATGTTCTTGTTATTCACCTTGCTTGAGAGTTGGGAAATTTTCATGACTGTCACCATTAGTAACTCTCTACCCACCATGGTGGTCTTAAAAGTTTTAAATTTGAAAACTTTGCTTACTGAGAAGGTGAATAGAAAGAGCAATGTAGGATTAAAGAGCTCCAACTGACTTATACTAAGAGGAAGGTCAAATGCCAAGGGAAACCCTCATGAGAGGCAAGTTAAGAAGCAAGTCATGTAGCAAAAAGGACATGAAATACTTCTTTTGTAATAAGAAGGAATATATAAAGAATGACTACTACAAATGGAAAAACAAGGAAAAAGGCAAAAGGAAAACGAGGATGATAGCAAAAAGAAAGAGAAAAGAAAAGCAAAGACAGAAGCAATAAATGCATATAGTAATACCAATGTCATGTGACCAAAGTTCAGATAATGAAAATAATAGAAAGGTCCATCTATACTAGTTTTTCATTGATATGCATATGGAATACTAATCACCTAGCTTCATGAGACATTTACTCACTTTGTTAACATATCAAGGAGCCTTTATAGGATTTTTTAGGAACGGAAATGAACTTTGAAA
Organism: Lygodium microphyllum; assembly: GCF_053477565.2. Classification (NCBI taxonomy): domain Eukaryota; kingdom Viridiplantae; phylum Streptophyta; class Polypodiopsida; order Schizaeales; family Lygodiaceae; genus Lygodium; species Lygodium microphyllum. Next base: position 121,312,623 of record NC_141146.1, read on the forward strand.
TAGTTTGAATATCCAAGTTTAAGTTCTAGTGACAGAATAAGAGCTTTGGGTGAATCTAAATACATACAATAGCATATCTTAAGTGTTACAAGTCACTCAAGCCAAAAAAAATATTAAAAAGTAACAGGTTTACAAAAAAGAAACACTTGTAACTATTTTAGGAGGATTTTCTTAATTTTTGCTATGATGGCTTGTCGATTAGGTCTATTCACTTTGCTATGAGTATTTGGATGACTTTATTTAGACTTTGTATGACAAAGTTATGGCCAAAACAAACTCTAGCTAGGCACAAAGCCTACACAAAAAATGAAGTTAGGGAAAGCACTGAAGTAAACAAGGGGAAGACTACTTAATGCTTTTGGGGTTCTTGAAGGGGACTAATTAGAGATCTTTGGGACTGTAGTGGACCGATTTGTGCAAAGAAAATAGGTAGTCTACTACTATTCATGCAGGGAATTTACCATTCTACTTCAAATCTAGAAGAGATTGTGGCCTTTTGTTGTCCTCAATAGGGTTTTGATGTAGACTATTATTTTGGGGTAGTCCTCTTCTATTATTGTAGTAGAGTAAATAAGAGATTATTGGGTTGAAAGAGGCTCTCTTTGAAGCTTTAGAATAAGGGTTTAATGGTTCATATGGCCTAATCTAGAGTCAAGCCTATTTTGAAATTAAGCTTCAAGTATTAGTATAGGGTTCAAGTTGCATGATGAAATATTTCACCTGAATCAATAAAAATACAAGGGATTTGACTAATGGTTTTTTATTTTAAGTGTGTCTATCTTGATCTTCTCTTTCAAAACTATCACAGCACAAGAGACCCAACCATGATCATGCAAAAATTATCCTAACAAAAATAGCAATGTTTTTAATGTATTATCTTTGGGTGATGCATTCTTTATTGCCATGGATAATGGCATGTCTCAAGATAAGCTTCTAGATTTTGGAGCATCATTTCATGTTACCCAACATATGGAGTGGTTTTCTACTTATGATTCTAGACAAAAGAGAGGATGTATCTCTCTTGGAGCTAACTATGTATCAACATTGTTGGCATTGGGAATATATACTTGTCATTGCCAAATTGATCTTCTTTTGTCTTGCAAAATGTATGACATGTTTGTGATGCCAGGAGGCATATTCCACGGTGGATTCCGTGAGGTTTTATGGTGGATTCCGTAAGATTTTATTACCGGGGCTCATACACAAAGTGGATTCTTTGTGCGAGAAGTCGATGGAGATGCCTATCCTTTTCGGGCGTTTTGTTATTTTTATGTGTACATGGGTGATTCCATAGCGGGTGATTCTGCAAAATACATATTTAATTAATAAACATTTATGAGTTTAGAGTGCGCACTCGTGATAAATTAAGGTTAGGATTGATTTCTAACCAATTTATTTATGTAGTTGAAGACTGCTAGATATTCACTTTTTTCGGTTTAATTGTATTATTTTACTAACGATTGTGAATGCTTCAGTTGATGTGTAGAGATAGTAGTGGTGGCAGTGGAAAGCATTGGAGGATAGCGTGTATTCAAATTTATCGTCAATATTTTGATGGGTGCGTGTCTTAGGCATGGTGCCTATATTTTGTCACACTTATTTATCAAGGTGCTTGATATTTATTTATTATTTTTGTATGCGCATGGGCGCACGATTTAGATATTTGTATTGGACATTGTATTTGGGTACGTTTGACTTCTTGGGCGCCCATTAGCTTTCATTCTCTATTTGGCACAAAAGTAAACTCAAAAGCTAAAGCGTGCTATTTTGTAATTTGGGCTATTATTTGAGCTTGAAGATGATTAATATATGAAATACATGCTTTGTGGAGTACTCACACAAGGCATGGGGGGAGATTGCACCCAATTGGTCTCTTGTTCATGTCGTGCAAGCTTTCTACATTGATTTGTGTGCAAAAAGTAGAGTTCTTTTGTTCTTGGAGACCTTCTGACGCTCACTACGCGCGCTTACGACATCCGATCTGTGCACCAGTGGTATCAGAGCGAAGCTGAGATCGAGAGCTTCCAATTTCTTACCATCTTGCGTGAAGGTGAAGCTTCTAGAACGATCGAGCTCTACAGTCAGTTTCATCGCAAACGGTCAATACCGGTGTGTTCCTGGAGGTCAAGAACCCCCTTTTGTACTCTCTGATCGCGAAGGACCGGCCTGAGGAGGTGGAGGACGACGTGGAGATCTCCTACTTCAAGTTGTTTTGAAACAGACAAACAGTAAGCTCCATATCCAAAGAAAAGCTTTAAAGCTTAAAGTCAAAGCTTAGTAAGCTTAGTATTAAGCTTTTAAAAGCTTCAATTAACGAAATTCACGAAAGGCGGCAAGAGGACGTTCTGGGCGGCGTCAAATCAGCTGAGAACATATTCATGTCCTAAAAATCCATGACGGATCACAGAGAGCCTTAAGCTCTTAAGTTCCCCAAGTCTACCAAGCCTCTTTAATCTTGCAAGTCATCAAGGTCACAAAAGTCATAAAAGACTTACTTCAACCACTCCCATAAAAGCAGTTCACACACAGAAGCATAGAATCACGTTATTGCTCTCTGGTAGACTCTGTTCACACCTGTAAACTTGCTGAACCAGTTTCAGCAAACGCAGAAGTTCATACGCAGGTCATACGAAGATCATACGAAGGTGATTTACCCGAACCAACGATGGAGCAAAAGTTGGATTTGATTATGATGCAACTTGATGAAGAACAAAGAGCCCGACAAGCTTTGCAAGTTCAATTGGTCAATCTGCAACGAACTACCACCGACAAAGATGGATCGCAACCCAAAGATCTTATTTGACGTAACATCGATGCGACGCTTGAAGCCCAATCCATCCGCAAAGAAACAAAGATAAGTAAAAGAAACTTCAAATTTCGTACTTTCAATGGATTTTGAGATGGAAAGACTGTACTTGCATTTATCAGTCAATTTGATGATTACTTCCAAGAAGAAACATACGTTGAGAAAGACAAAATTAAATGTGTCACTAACCATTTAGTTGATCGACCATCTTTATGGTGGATTGTGGTGCGCAAGAGCATTGATTGTCCCACTACCTGGGAGACTTTCCAAAAGAAGTTTTTGTAGAATTTCCTTCCTCCTCAGTTCCATTAAAAAGCCATCAAGCAATGGGATCTTCTACAGCAAAGAGATCGCGAACCTATTTCTCAATACACTGAACGTTTTTGAAATGTCCTACTGCAACTATGCATGCTCGAAGATGTACCTGAAGCAACTCACAGATGCAAGTTTATGTCCGGCCTACTTGGACATTATTATGCTGAAGTCAATATGTTCAAGCCAACAACCCTTGAAGATGCAATTTCCTTGGCTCATAAAACGGAAGACAAGATTCGAGGAAGAGACAAGCGTCCACAACAATTTCAAGCTAATGGTAATTATGGTTTCAAACAATTCAATTCAAATTTTCGAAGATTCAATCAAAGTCGTTTTCTTCCATCTTCATTCCGTAAGTCTTGGACACGACCACCTGCTTTGCCATCAAACACCAATCCAAACCCTAAGCCATCCTCACAGCCAAATCCCAACATTCCTAAACTTCCTGCCATTCCCAACAATGTATCTAAAGCCAAACCTATAGTTTATTACAAATGCTATCAACCTGGACATCTAGCAGCCAATTGTCAATAAAAAAAGCCACCTGTCCATATCAATTATCTTGGAGCAATGGAAGAAAAAGAACGTGAGGAAATGCCTGACTTTACGGAAGATGATGACGACATTGGTAATACTTCGGATACTTTGCCAGGTATGCCAACTCTCCATTCTTTGTTAACAATGAAATGTTTTGTGCATGGTAAAGAAAAGACTATTTTGCATGATGATGGGAGCACACATGATTTTATTTCTGCAAAGTTAGTGAAAGAATTGAAATTACAAAATGTTTCTACACATTATCGCATTAAAGCTGCATTTCTAGGCATGAGATATAATGGAACACAAGAGAATTTAGAAATTAAAATTGGTGAATATACTGAACGAAGAAATTTCCTAGTTGTACCTTTGCAATCTAGTGACATTATCTTAGGTATGCCTTGGCGTCATCAATATAATCTTGACATAGATTATTCTACGCATTCAATTAAAATTTATTTTCAAGGAAAAAAATCGCACTGCATGGTATGCACGCATCCAATAATTTTCCACTGCTTACTCATACTCAAGCTTACTCATACTCAAGCTAAACGTGCATTACGTAAAAGTAGCAAATCTTATTTAATATAGGTGAATGAACTTCAAGCTAATGAAACATATATGCATCCTAGGCGTACACAATTTCTTGCTCAATTTCAAGATTGTTTTGCTAATGATTTACCACATGGACTACCATCTTCACGACCTAAAGATCATAGAATAGATTTAATTCCTGGCACACAACCACCATGTAAAGCACCATATAGGCATAACCAAATTGAATAGAAAGAAATTCAAAATAAAATAGAGGAATTGCTTAACCGAGGATTAATTAGACCTAGTAGTTCACCATTTGGTGCACCTGTTTTATTAGTGAAAAAGAAGAATAATACTTATCGCATGTGCATTGATTATCGTGCCCTAAATAAAATTACTATTAAGAATAGATATCCGATTCCTAGGGTAAATGATCTTATAGATAAACTACACGGTTCTACCATATTCAATAAGATAGATCTTAAATCTGGTTATCATCAAGTAAGATTGGATAAATCTAATATATTCAAAACTGCATTTAGAACACAATTTGGACATTATGAATTCTAGTGATGCCTTTTGGTTTAACTAATGCACCAGCTACATTTAGTCGCATGATGAATCGCATATTTCTGAAATATCAACATTGTGTTATAGTATTCTTTGATGATATATTGGTATTCAGTAAAAATAAGAATGAGCATTATGAACATTTGTCTTTAGTTTTCAAGTTGTTAAAAGACAATCAATTGTATGCTAATCCAGAAAAGAGTGAATTCTTCCAAACAGAAATTGAATATCTAGGACATATTGTTTCATCAGAAGGTATTAAGGTTGACCCTAAAAAGATAGAAGCAATTTTAAATTGGTCCATACCCAAAAATGTGCATGAGTTACGTTCTTTTCTAGGTCTTGCTACTTTTTACAAGAAGTTTGTGCGAAATTTTTCATTACTTGCTTTATCTTTGACTAAACTTTTAAAGAAATGTATTGTTTATAACTAGACCGACAATCAACAAAAATCTTTTGATTTATTGAAATATGCTTTAACCCATGCTCCTGTGTTACAACTACCTGATTTCAATAGACCATTCTTCTTAGTAGCTACTGATGCCAGTGGATCTGGAATAGGAGCCATCCTTATGCAAGATAATCATCCCATAGCCTACTCTAGCTGTAAACTGAAACCATCTGAACTTAAATATTCTACCTATGATAAAGAATTGCTAGCTGTAGTACAAGCCTTATGCCAATGGAAACATTACTTAATGGGTTCTAAGTTTATGATCAAAACTGACCAACAAAGCATTAGACATCTCCTTAGTCAACCCCAAATCTCTAACCGACATATTAAATGGGTAGCATTTATTCAAATTTTTCATCCCCTTATACAATATCAACCAACAAAAGAGAATATTGTAGCCGACACTTTAAGTAGAAGACCGATAATTCATAATATTTCTGTCATATCATTTAATTCCCTTATCCCTATAAAAGATACTTACCATCAGGATATTACTTTTCAAGCTGATTGGAATAAATTAGTTATAAATAATTGGATTCCTATTGATTCACTGTCTTACAATAATGGATTCATGTTTTATGAAAAAAGATTGGGTGTAACAGTTCCATTTAGATCATTTGTTTTGCATGAGATTCATTGTCCTCCATATCAAGGTCATAGAGGAAATATATCTGCTTTGCATACATTGACTGAAGATTTTTATTGGCCACATGTGGACACTGATGTGTCTAACTTTGTATCTGAATGTTTAGTTTGTCAACGAGTTAAAAGACACCATGGTAAACATTATGGTTTACTAATGCCATTATCTATTCCATCACGACCATGGGAACAAATTTCAATGGATTTTATCACTGGTTTACCTAACACTAAAACTAACCATGATATGATTTGGACTGTTGTAGATAGGTTTAGCAAACAAGCATATTTTATTACATGCAAGATAACTTTAACTGCATCTCAAGTTGCTCACTTGTTTTTGAAAACTGTGTTTACTAATCATGGTTTACCAAAAGTTATTATTTTTTATCGTGATTCTAGATTCTGTAATAATTTTTGGATTACTTTGTTTGCTAACTTAGGAATAAAGATTGATTTTTCATCTGCATTTCATCCTGAAACAAACAGTCAAACAGAAGCTACTAAGAGTACTATTTTAGATCTTTTACGTGCTTACACTATTTCAAAACCACACATATGGGATACACATCTACATTTACTTCAGTTTGCATATAATAATACACCACACAAAGCTACAAAGAAAGCACCATTTGAAGTTATTTATGGATATAGATTGTCTACACCTGTTGTATCATTATCAAATAAAATTCAGACTGCTGATGATATTGCTAACATGCGTACCACTATTTTTGATGAAGTTCAAGATATGATTGCCAAAGCCCGGCAATCATACACAAAGCAAGCAAATAAGAAAAGACAGGCTATGAATTTTAAAGTTGATGATTATGTTTGGTTACACATAGAAAAACGTAGATTACAAAGTGTAGATAAACACCGACTTGTGAAATTAGCACCTAGATTCTATGGACCATTCAAGATCATACACAAAATCAATAACAATGCATTTAAACTAGAACTACCACAACACTAAAAAATTCATAACACCTTTCATATTAGTTTATTACGACCTTTTAGAGGCCAATAACCTGTACACCCTGTCTATGAAAACCCACCTTTGCTAGATGATGAGACTGAAATCCTTGAGCCTGAAGCTATTATAGATACTGACTTTATGACCACTAGAACTAGTAGTAGATATTCTAGATATTTGGTCAAGTTTAAAAACCATCCTATTGAAGAGGCCCAATGGATGCATGCTAGAGACTTAAATGCTTTCCCCACTCTGTTAGCTCCACATTGAGCTAATAGCAATTGAGGTCAATTGCTATCCCACCCCGGGGGGCCAGGAGGCATATTCCACGGTGGATTCCATGCCATGGTGGATTCCGTAAGATTTATTACCAGGGCTCATACACAAAGTGAATTCTTTGTGCAAGAAGTCGATGCGGACGCCTATTCTTTTCGGGTGTTTTGTTATTTTTATGTGTACATGGATGATTCCATAGCGGTTGATTCCGCAAAATACATATTTAATTAATAAACGTTTATGAGTTTAGAGTGCACACTCTTGATAAATTAAGGTTAGGATTGATTTCTAACCAATTTATTTATGTAGCTGAAGACTGCTAGGTATTCACTTTTGTCGGTTTAATTGTATTATTTTACTAACGATTGTGAATGCTTCAGCTGATGTGTAGAGATAGCAGTGGTGGCAGTGGAAAGCATTGGAGGATAGCGTGTATTCAAATTTATCGTCAATATTTTGATGGGTGCGTGTCTTAGACATGGCGCCTATATTTTGTCACGCTTATTTATCAAGGCGCTTGATATTTATTTATTATTTTTGTATGCGCATGGGCGCACGATTTAGATATTTGTATTGGACATTGTATTTGGGTACACCTAACTTCTTGGGCACCCATTAGCTTTAATTCTCTATTTGGCACAAAAGTAAACTCAAAAGCTAAAGCATGCTATTTTGTAATTTGGGCTATTATTTGAGCTTGAAGATGATTAATATATGAAATACATGCTTTGTGGAGCGCTCACACAAGGCATGGAGGGAGATTGCATCCAATTCGTCTCTTGTTCATGTCGTGCAAGCTTTCTACATTGATTTGTGTGCAAAAAGTAGAGTTCTTTTATTCTTGGGGACCTTCTGATGCTCACTATGCATACTTACAGCATCCGATCTATGCAGTTTGAGACTTGACAAAAAGTTTGATCAATATACAACAACTTGATGGTTATGGTTATAGAGTAATATTTGGTAATCATGTATGAAATATTTCCAAGGGATCTCTTTTTGTGGCCAAATGATCAAAATATGGTACTTTGTATATTTTATATGGTTCTTTTGTTAAATACCATGTTGTATGAGTAGCCATCTATTTCTTTATGATATCATCATTTGGGGCATAATTTACTCACTCCACTTTGTAATGCTTATATTATTTTCCATCTCTAATTTTTTTTAATCTTGGTTTTTGTGAGCATTATCTCTGTGAAAAGCAAACTAAAATTTCACATAAGAAACGTTTTGGAGTAGAAGATCAAAATGTCTTGATCTAATTCAGAGTGATTTATGTGGTCAGACGCCCACTATTTCATTAGATAGAGTATCGTACTTTGTCACTTTTATAGATGATGCCACAATGAAGGTTTGGGCTTATCCTCTTCGCAAGAAGAGTGATGTGTTGGATGCTTTCAAAAGTTCTTGGCATTTATAGAGAATTAGTTAGGCAATAGTAGAAGAATGATGTGTTGGATGCTTTCTAAAGTTCTTGGCATTTATAGAGAATTAGTTAGGCAATAGTATTAAGTGCTTGAGGATTGATAATGGTAGAGAATACACCTCACATACCTTTATGAACTTTTTTTGCAAGTCATGGTATCAAAAAAGAATTGACACCTCCTAAAATGCATAAGCAGCCCATTAAAATAGTTGAGGTCCAAAGAGTAGTATTTTAGGAGGATGGGCAGCTAGCATATTAGCATAATGTGTAAACTATTCCACATGATGCATAGCTTGGATAGCTAGAAAATATTGAATGGAAGTTCCACATGATCGTGGACAGCCTCATATCTTATAAGATAGACATGTGGGACAAATGACGGCTCCTATTATCCTTCAAAGCATTTCTACATATTTAAAAAACATGGACTGAAATGTGTTGAGATGGCAAGCTCAACACGTGCGGACATTGATGATGGACTACCTGGCTAGATGAGTCCACACGTCTACACTTAGCACATTGGTGGTCATTACAGTTCTTGTGTACATTTTAAATAACACATCAAAATCGTGGTGGGTCCTAACCGATAGGTCTTACAGTACAACTTATTCTGAAAAATAATAAACCCAAATTTTTTCAAGATGAGGATATCTCAAGTCCTCTAAGGATGTGATGTCCCAAGTCCCCCACCCTACTCCACATGTGAATGAGGCTTTGGGGGGACTAAAAAGAAAAAAATAATAAAAACTTTAGTTTTTTAAAAAACTCACCTCACTTACCTATTTATCATCGTTGCTGCCATCTCTTGTCTTGCCAACTTGATTACTACTTCCAACTTCTATCAGCCACCATGCACACTATCGAAAGCATCGCCTCCCCAACTCATTATGTGATAACAATAGTCCCCACCATGTAGCTAGCTATCCAGGATAACTTGATAATGAAAAAGAGAGAGAGAGGAGGAGAGTGGAGGGTATGCGCCCCCCCCCCCCCCCCTTAAGGCTATAAAAAGCCTTAGTCTTTAGGCATTAGACATGGCATTTTTCAAAGTCTAGGACATTGCTAGTATATATATATATATATATATATATAGATAGAGAGAGAGAGAGAGAGTGTGTGTGTGTGTGTGTGTGTGTGTGTGTGTGACTAGGAGAGCAAAAGGCAAAATTTTATCAACACACAAGGAATGAATGCTAGCTCCAAGAAGGCTAGTTCTTTGTCCCTATAATCCATTGTCCTCATCATCATCAACCTTCTACTCACCATGATGTACTATCCTTGCAAATTTCCAAAGTTATCAAAGATCATTCAAAGACTACACACAAGGAGTCCTAGACAGTGTTGCTTAGAAGTACCTCTTGATGGACCACCGAAATCATGACACTGAAGGCTCTTCAATCAGTGAGCACATTACAAGCTTGTATGTCATCTATCCCAAATGCAAGGTAAGAGGACAAATGAGCAACAAAAGAAATCAAAGGGGTTGTCTCCAAAGCATAGAGAGCTAATGATGGAAGTCAAACGGAACTACAAAGCTATGCAACCCATGCATAATAAAGTGTATGACTTCTCCCAATTGATTGCTAAGGCAATGGTAATTGATATGAAAATAATCAACAATTCAAAGAGGCAAACCCTTCTTGCTGCTTAGACAAGGGTGCATAAGGCTGATGTGTCAATGTTGATTGAGGTGCTTTGTGCAAAATATTTTGACTTTGCTACAATCAGTTTGCTGTTTATTTCATGGGCAAGATTGCTACAACTAGTTTGCTATTTTATTTCATGGGAAATCTTACCATTAATGATGAGTTTAGCCATTGGTTTCTTCTTACGTACCGAGTTCACTACTCTCTTCTATTTCACAAGTTTATTAGTAAGGGATTCTACTAAGCCTTGTTGGGTTCTCTCCCATTTGGTTTCTTGCTACATACCAAGTTCACTGCTCTATTGTGTTTCACAAGTTTATTAGTAAGAAACAGATTGGATTCTCTCCTATTTGGTGGGGTATAAGGAAAATCTTTCATACTATTTTTAAAAGCTAAGGTACAAAATATTGTTGCTACTCTAGGAAAAGTCAGGTATGTTCCATTCCTCTCTTCGAAACAACTAAGGGGAGAAATAGAGACTCACTCTACAGGATCATCATATTTCAAAGCACTTGAAGTACTTTAGTAGAGACTTTAAGATCCTCGATGAAGTTAAATCTTTCTCCTTTCCTAATGTGTGTTATCTATGTCATGGATCTCGCCATTTCGTGAAGCTTGCCCCAAGAGGTTAACAAAAGGAAAAAGTGGAAAATAAGTTTTCGGTTAAGAAAAATGTGAACTTGGTGGTGATATGTAAAAGTTAGGGTTTCAAACGAATGTTACCCAAGAAAATAAGGCAAAGGATGTTACAAAGGAAAAGGACAAGGCAAAGAAGGTTCCTCCCAAAGGCAAAGAGGTGGTTGAGGACTATGCTAGTCAAGCCGAAGACTTGTTGACCAATAAGGAAATGTCAAACCTATAGGAGATATTAGCAACAATGGAAAGATTAGCAAGGAGAATAAGAATGGTATGGGAGGTACTAATCAAAATGCTTCCCATAAAAATTTAGCAAGGAAGGTGCAAAGGTTCACCAACATTTATGCACCTTGGGTAGCTAGGATATGAATGTATGATTCTAGGTCATGGGCATAACATGTAAAATGATCACAATCATCAATCATATGTTTGGTGAAGAGCTAAAGTAAATGTAATAGTTTACTTAGGACCAAAAGGACAAACTTCTTCTCCTATAGGAGATTAAAATAAGTTTAGATATGGAGATTGATTTTTTGACAATTGAACACAGATGCTATATCCATGCTAATAGCAAGGCTAGGGAAGACATATTAATAGCACTCAAAAACTCTCTAAAACTCCAATAGATATGCATGGATGAGAGTACTAGTGTAGAGGTAGTTAGAGTCATCATTAACCAAGAAAAGCTATGCATCTTCTCAATTTATGAAGAGCTCTTTGCTAGGAGTGGCTGGCAAATAAAGTTGAGAGATGGAACACTATATTGTGTTAGAGTAAAACATGATTGAAGACAAGTGATAGATATTTAGTTTGTTATACCTACCTACAGCTAGCAAAGATATAGCGCTAGTTGATTAGTGTAGTCTGTTATGCACTGTTTGACTTAGTAGGCCACTTTCCTTTATGTATCTTATCTATACTTTGTGTACATTGTATAGTTCGTGGAAGAAGAAGAAAAAGAAATCAACAAGAAAACATTTTGGCGTCCATCTCTCTTCTTGTGTTCTTGAGTGAGCTTCCTCTTGTATATACAGTGTGTATTTGGCACAAGTAGCTCAAGCAAGTCCCCCCATTACACAATTCTTGACATGGTATCAAAGCCACACCATTGAGAGAGGCTGATTTTGAAGGCTGAAGTGAAGGAGAAGAAGCAAGGTTTGAGCAAGCAAGCAACGGGTAAGAAGCTCTCCCATTCTTCCACTCTCTCTCTTGGATAGTGCTTGTGAAGGCACTGGAAGCAAGGCATTCCCACAGTTCTTTTTGGCATCTGAGGCCATTTTAGGCCCCGTTTTAGAGCCACAAAGTTGCGGACAACAGTTTCAAGGTACACTGTGGTTTTAGCTACATTTACCAAAAGTGGGTGCACAAGTTACAGATTTCGAATCTGTAATTTTTGAGATGTTTGCCAGGAAGCAAATATAAGGATCATCTGCAAACAAGTTTCAGATTACATATACTATTGATCAATCCATGAAAAAGGTTGCTTGGTGTATTGCTGTGCACTTGTTGTGAAAAGCTGCAAAAGACTAGCTTGCTGTGTTGTATCCTTTTTTGTGATAATGGCAGAGAATAGTGGAAATCCCATTATTGAGAAGCTTGACAAGAACAATTATCATTCATGGAAGTTCTGTGTGATGAACTTCCTCATTGGAAAATGTATTTATGAGTTTGTTTCAGATGAAGAAAATGAGCCAAACCTGGGTATCCCTCCACCGACTACAGATGAATTAAAAGCATGGAAAGAATAGAATAAAAAAGACAAAAAGGTGATGTACTGGCTATATGCAGTCATTGATAATATGATGTTGGGACATATTAGGAATACAGAAACTTCACATGCAGCTTGGACAATTTTTGAGAACATGTTTTCAGTAAATACAAAGGCACGGAAGATTCAACTCAAGCAAGAGTTGAATACCTTGAAGAAAGGGGAAATGTCTGTCAATGAGTATGTTTTGAAGGTGAGAAGCATTGCAGATGCTTTAGCAGCAATTGATGCAATGCCTGATGATGATGATTTGGTTTCATCCACTTTGAGTGGCCTTAATAATGAGAAGGCATGGAAATTATTTGTTACTTCAGTATACATACGAAAGCCATTTCCAAATTTTGATGAGCTAATCTCTCTCATGATTATTGAAGAGATTAATATGCAGGGTGACTCATATGAAAAAAATAGTGAACAAGTCCAAGCATTTTACTCAAGTTCACAAAGGGAACATCGTAGATCCTCTTGAGAGGCCATGGTATGGGACGTGCTGGCGATAACCAACAAAACAAGTTCAATCAGCAATTTGGTGAAATGTAGGTTTCAGGAGGCTGAGGAAACTTTAGAGGCAGGGGAAGCTCTAGAGGAAGAGATGGATGGCAGAATAGAGGTTCTGGAAATTCTACTATTGTTTGCCATTATTCTGGAAAGACATGTCATATTGCAACCCATTGTTATGTTAAGAATGATGATATTTGCAGTGGTAAATTGCAGTAAGGAAACTATGCATCATCTTCATGACAGAATGAAGACAAAAATGAGTGTCTATTTGTTATGCAGTATATGATGAATGCAGTTACAGGAAAGGGGACACATGATGATGTATGGTATGTCGATTCAGGTGCATCTAATCATATGACCAGTCATGTTGAATGGTTTGGAGAGATGCAAGACTTACAAAATCCAGGTTATGTGCAGATGGGTGATGATTCATGCCACCTAATTTCACACATTGGAAAGGTTCCCTTATCCTTGTATGATGGCCAGATAAAGAGTCTGACAGATGAATTATATGTGCCATCAATCACAAAGAATCTAGTGTCTATTGGCCAAATGGTAGAGAAAGGGTTGCAGGTTCTATTCAATGCAAAAGGTTGTTTTGTAGAAAACTTTAATGATAAGTACAGGTTGGTCGCAAAAGGAAGTAGAGTTGGCTGCATATTCACTTTAGATGCTGGAATTCCTGCAATGGATGCTACTATGTATGCTAGAGGAAAAGGAGTAAAATTTGGCAAGCCTGTAACTAGCTGCTTCCTCTGCATATTATGTAGCCTTTTTATATTAACATGAACAATCCTCTTATGTCAAATATCAAGATCTCTAATTGCAACTTGTCCACATGCAAACATAGCTGATTTCAACTGAGCGAGACTAGCATCCAGAGTAAACATCCGACCATGTCTTTTTCCCTTAGAAATTAGCTTACAACCATTTCCAAACCCCTCAATAAAATAGCAATGTTTATTGAGTCGCACTTGCAAATTCCACTTAGTCATCTGCCCAGTTGATAGTAGATTCTTAGTGATAGAATGAACATCCAAGATATCATGCAATTTTTTATTTTGACCATCTTGTATAGCTAGGGGAATCACACCCTTATGCTTAATATTATGCTGGGTATCATCATCTATACAAACACAACCATGCTTATCAAGAACCATATCAATGAACCATTCATCATGCGGAGTCATGTGATTGGAAGCTCCTAAATAAATGTACCATAGATCATCTAACTTAGCAACCTCAATGACATTCTTCTAAACATAGGTCATAGAAAACAACCTATCAGTAGTAATATCCTCAACATGACTAGACATAGCATAACTTTCATGTTTCTTGCCTCTTTGATTTGCTTGCTTCTTCTAGCATTCCTTAGCAATATGCCCATACTTTCCACAATAGTGAAATAAAAATTACATAGCGCAGTGAACAGAATCTGAGAAAGAGATAGAGAGTAAACAATAGATAAGAGGATAATACAATCTTTAGCTCCAAACAACTTATACAAAGATGGCTCTGTCCACCTGTGCACTTCCTCTATGAAGCTTAGATGGCGATCTAGATAGAAGATAGGTGAAGAACTTAAGGCTAGCTGGAACAACTCTAGCTAGGTGAAAGATAGATGATGGATGGCTATCAAGGGGTTTAGCTTTTATAACCTACGAAGGCGGTTAGGTTGGCCTGACCGACCTACTATATGAGCCTCCACTAGTTGGCCAAGGAGTATTCTCTTTACCGTCGGTCCAAGGGCATCAAACCCTTGCCAGGGGAGCCGCTGGCCCCCTTAGGATAACCCCCTAGCCAGGGGCCACTTTTGGAGCCCCCAGACCCCAAAGCAGGGGCCCCTAATAACTCCCTTACCTTGCAACTCGATGCAATGTGCCTCAAGTTGCTACTAGCTTAACTACTCCATCTAACCCAAAGATTGGACCCACAACGGTCACCTTTTTGCCATCTGGTCACATAGACTTCATTTGACATACAAGTCAGGACTTACTAGCTAATTAGCAATAGTCATTATCTTTGTGATACAGTCCTATATTGATCGACCTTTAGAGTCCATGGTATTAAACCTATATTTCAACTAGACTTTTCATGCACTAGTAGTAGTACCATAGTACCACATCAAATGTATTCCATACATATTTTGGTGACTTGCAATTCATGATCTTCATGACCATTACATCGAAGATACATAGTGAAAGCTAGTGCAAGACTCTATAAGCTTGTTCAAGCCATGCACGATGTGCTCTCTATTGATCACTGGTGGGATTTTGTTTCTCGAAGCTTAGGTTCAACCTCATCACTTGTAATCAAATCCTAATATCATTTTCCAATCAGGAAATTATCTATGTCAAATTTCCATATTACATAATTCATGTTATCCAACTTTTCACCCACTATATGTGTAATATTGTATGTCCTATCAGCATTTGCTATGTTTAAAGCTCTATGTCTTTAATGCAATATTCAAGATCTCAATGCCTAACTCCCTACAAACCAAGATGTCTTTTCATTGATTAAATGCTTGCATAACATTTAAGCAGCACATGTACATCTATAGGTACTCAACATTTACTTCAGTCCCACTAGCTCATTTTGGACATGTAGCATTCATTAGTTCTTTAGTTGGAACCCCAAAAACCTTCAATCAACCAACATAGGTATGCCACTTTTCAAATAGGACAATTTTAGAGTCCTAGACTAAATGACAATAAAAACTTTGCAACAACCAATGTATTTCAACTCAATAACATACAAAGACATCTCCAAATATCTGCCATAACATCAGTAAGCTGTTGTAGATATCATTGACTACATAAAGCATTATGCATAAATGAAGAAGAACCTTCAAATATCCACTGACAAATAAGCTGTCTGAGGCAACCAGTAATAAGTCTCTACATAACCAAGGTATTCTCTTCTTAAAAACAACCTCAACAACTATTAGGCATGTGCCATCAATTCTTGTACCTACATCAAGTAGTAGTGACCAAGATGCTTTTCACAGGCCATGACCAACCAACAAACCTGTTTTTCTACGTATGAGAGGGCTATGAAAGAATCCAAAACTAAGCATTCAATGCTCATGAGCATCCGTAGACAATCCATCAACCATATGACATCATCCAAGCATTAGTGCTAACATCCCAAGCTTTAGTGAACTCTAAACCAACAAGTACAACTATTACAACTTGTATGACAGCACATAATCCATCATATATAGTAGATAGATGACCTTCAGTCCACTTCAATGAATACTCCACTACATAACCAGCATACTTTGATGCCAATTCTCAAAAGGACTTTGAAATTTCTATGTTGTTTCAACTTTCAAATGAGCTACCGAGTATTTCAAACCATGCTTAAAAAACAAGCACAATTTCTTACATTCACAGTGCCTATCCACATGGAAGATTGATGCTTAGCTCTACTACCTACATTACAAATGCTCAACTATTGCCATTTCTAGCATCAAACGATGCCTCTAATGTCACACAAATATACTCAAGTTTTAATAGAAGACAAGCAATGTCTCAATCAAATAATGGTCAAATACGATAGCCCTTTAAATGTTTGAATGTTTTCCACGTTGTCCTGAAAAAACAAGTGCAACTTTATGGCTATCCCTCATGTGTCTTGTTGATTAAATATCCAAGTATTCAACACTCAATAGTGCTCCACAAGCATTAGAGATGGGTACTTGTCTTCCTTGAATGGCTTCCTAGAGGCTAATCAAAGTACACACCACAAACAAACACCATATTAGAGAATTTGGGAATTTCCCAAGTTCCAATTTCAAATAAGTGATAAATATTAAATCTTTATCCATATTTGAAAGTGGGATAGTGGAAGGTAGCTTATGTACCATTTAGGGTAGACTCCACCTTTATGTAAGATAACAAGATTTGACCATGTAGTCAAATAATAAAGGTATGGGGGGTTCCCAAAGTGTGGAAATTCCCAAATTCCCTAATATAATGTTAACATGCATCTTACCTTTGCAGTTCACCTCTTGCTCCCAATTATGCTCAGCAAAACCTACTCTAATATCCTGTCAAAGAATAGGAGTGAGAATAGAGGCACAGAGTTGAAGCTGAGAACAAAGTAGTAAGCTCTCATCCATTTTCTTCTTCATTATTCTCAATGGTCTTCCACACATAATAGTGACACACAATAGTGTTGTAATCTAGGTTTACAATAACTAAGATTCTAACTATGGTTGAGTTACCAACTCAACTTATTGACCACACACACACCATACATATAAGCTACAACTAGATATAGCTAGATAAGTTGCGTGAACTAAATGAGCTTGATCCTCAACGTATGTTCACTTTCTTCGTATACTCCCATAAAGGTGCATTGGCCTTTAAGTGGTAGGTTATTAGTCTAAAGACAATGGCTAATAGCCAAGTAGGTGCCCCTTTTATACATATGACTACATAATCATATATAAGTGAAGATAACAAAGAATAAGTATATCATTCATTTTGTTTCCACATAACTCTCTTGTGTTCTGCTTTGTCTCAATCCTCTTACACTCCATAACTTCTGCCTCACATTCCACCATTTCTTCCCTCTCAACAAGAAGACTCATCCATCTGCTTATCAATACTTGACCCTACCAAATGATCATCGATCAAGACTCGCCCATCTATTGATTAAGACTTGATCCTACCAAATGATCATCGGTTAAATGTATAGGTTATGGGAGGATGATCTTCTTTGAACATGTATATATGAGCATGACATTGAGGATCTAGTATAGGCAACACACGAAATAATTGCAAGGGGTCATTTTGACACAAATGCTATGACCAATAACGTTTTGATGTTACTAGCCTAGGATCAAAGGATGATCTCATCATATTATGAGCACAACTCCACATGACCATAGCTAAAATTATGGCTTTCAATATGCCCATAGACAAGGAGGCTGGTTTTAACACTCCCTTACTATTACAAGAAAGTGCTAGGTCTACCTCAACTACAACCAACTGATGCTACTAGCCTAGGATCAAAGGATGATCTCATCATATTGTGAGCACACCCCCACATGACCATAGCTAAAATTATGCCTTTTGATGTGCTCATAGACAAGGAGGATGGTTTTAGCGCTCCCTTACTATTACAATAAAGTGCTAGGTCTACCAAAACTACAACCAATGGATGCCAAAATAAATCCATATGGAGTCAAGCCCTATTTCTTGCTAGAAAAGCGCAACTTAATATTGACTATGGACATTGAAAGCATTCGTCTCCCCTTCTATATTTTACCAAAACAAAAAGAGGTTGGAATGGAAATACACTTGGGACAACCATTCAATTATCTAACAAAATGCCATCTCAATTGTTTTGATAGGTAAATTCACTCATAGTTTACTAATGCACGGGTCATCTCAACTTTTGGTTTTGGAGACTTGAAAATGGGCACAAAAAACCCCTCCTCCTATACCACCACCTCAATAGCCAACCATAAATATGTGATACTACTCTTCTTGTGTAGCACTTAGACGGTTAAGCTCAAAATCTACACCCAGTTAGTATATCTCACCTACCTACTTGATTGCAATGGAAGTCTAAGAAATAAGAATTGAAATCTACTCAACACACCAAATTTTTTCAAAGGAAAAGAAAAACTTGATAGAGATTGTGCATGATGCCTCACTGGGTACCCAAATACCTACTACAAACCCAAGGGTACTATCAAGGAAAAGAAGGACTTGACAAAAACCATGCCCAATGCCTCACTGGATATCCAAAGACCTACTACAGACACAAGGGTACTATCAAGGTTATCAACATTTCTAGCTCTTTAAGAAATCTATGACCAAAAAGGTACGCCACTAAGAATCAATGCCTCAACCTACATAAACAACGACAAGCTATTTAGAAATGGAAACTACAATAGCAGTAGCCCCATGAGGCTACTCCCCCTATGGACAACAAAAAGAGTAGAAAGCACAAACCCAACTCTATGCTTTACCCTTCAAGCTATGAAAGAAGAAGGGAAAGAAGACAAGGGAAGCAAGAAGAGAGAAGAGCTTTACTCTCTAAGTCCCTCATTGGCCCTCACACTCACTCTCTCTTCCTTCCTCACTCTTAATCAAATGCACAAGAAGATGAGATAAACGCTAGAAGAAGGGTTTCTCTTAAAGTTACAGAATTGAAAACAAGGCCTTCCATTAACTTTTTGGTTTTGATACACTAGGCTTAGGCTTAGAGTTTCTACAAAAAGTTTGATACCTCATGCATTTTTTAGGCTTTCGACCAATCCTCTCTACTTTGTGCATACATAATTGGACTTGTTTCAAACCAAAGTGAATAGAAATTTCATATCCAGTATATCACATATGTTGTAGGCCTTCTATTTTAACTTCAAGAGGTGTTACAAATTGCTAATGACTAATCCCAGCTCTCATCTAAGGTTATAACACTTAATAATACTCATATATCTAGAATAATCAATTGTAAAACATTGTAGTTGCACATTATGGATGGAACTTCCATAATGTAATATTATGAAATCTGATTGAAATAATTCCAACACTTTGTCTTACATGATTTTTCTTTGACTTGACTTAATTTGTAGACCCTTCTTCACTTTTGAGGGTTAACATTACCCCCTCCTAAATAGGTTCCAATCCCTTAGCACTCAACCATTATAGGTAGCATGCTTCAACCTATACCATACACATGGAATATTAGGGATAGTCTAGACATTGCCCTTTGGAGGAGTGATGTTAGTCCTTAAAGAAGAGAATGCATATGTTATTTACTACTCAGTGGATGGTGGTTGAAATTGTTATTGGTGGCACAACTTGTGCAAGATGGCATTCTTGATGTTGATACACTTGATTAATGGTCCACCAATGGTCTTATTGTTGGATAAACTTGAATGGGCAATGGGATGGGTTTGTGGAAGAGTCTTTCTTGAAGGATAGATGATGGTTTAGAAATTTCCACAATTGATGTACCTATAATGAAAACATCACATAGATTAGCTCATAAGGGGAGTTCTAGTCTTAATTTTGGTACAAAAAATGTGTGTCATTATTTTGGGAGATGGGTTGAGCTCCAAGTAGAGCTAAAGTTACTCGAGGATCCAAACTATGTATAATTTACTATGCAAATATTATATGAGGGCATGTGCATATCTAGGTAATTACATAGTTAGAAGATAGCTCCACTAGTTCTCCTTGTTGGTATTGGGTCGTGAAATAAGGAACTTGGTGGAAGAAAGTGGGAAATTTTATCATTATAGAGAAACAAGGATGCTTAAAGAAGATTGTAGGGTGACACTAATAGAAGATTGGACAAAAGTCTTTAATCTAATATATAATTACTTTATTAAAGATAGGGTCTTCGGTGGGTTAAGTGCAAGTGGTAGTTGAAGCGATTAGTCTCTTACTTAAGGCCCTTTTCCACTTTACTTTCACAGTTATTTTATTGGCATTAGGGTGAATGAGACATAGAGGGAGGAGTGCAAGTGATTCAAGGAGATAGGTCTAAGCATAGGTGATTTGAGACTTCCTAAGTGTGTCCAACCCTTCAGGGTTCTACGTCGATTTGGGAAAAAATTAGAATAAGGACTAGGGGGGGAAACCTTCTAACTTGAGGAATCTTAAGTGTGGTATGTTTGCCATGGGTGAGTTTTTTCTTTTTCTTTTTTTGAAATATGTATATGGAGTGTCATATAATAATGCTTCTAACCCTACATAAAGTGAACAAGAACTATTGGAGATTTATAGGCTAATTAAGATAGTAATCCAAAATCTTAATATTGTTTTTCCAATAAAGAATGTACAGTTGAATATTGAGCTAAGTTAATCAAAGTTTAAGCCTTTATTTTGGAGAAAATATTGTTGATGTAGGATTGTAATTGTTAGTGAAGATTTGTATTCCTAGTAGAGCAAGTTGTTGCATATTATTTTAAGGAGGTCAAGTGTTGTAGAGGTAGAAGTCAAGCTACATTCTGTTTGACAAAGCTAGGGCCTCAATATTGATGGTTCTTGCATGACTATGGGGATACTTGAGGCTTCTAACATGATCATTTATCCTTAATGGTTCATAGCTTGAGATCTTCATGACATTTGTCTACTTCATTGATATCTTCTTAAGCTTTAGCTTCCATTACTTATCATGTGTTATTTTACATTCACCTGATGAAACTTGAGAGCAATATGGAGTTCGTTCTAGGTTTTTTTTTTTTTTTTTACTACAAGCTAAGATTCTCACCAATTTACCTTGTGTTATAATTTGTAGTACATTCCTCCTGTTGCTCATTAAATGATGCAATGCTTCCAATCGTTGTCAAGAGAGTATGCTTATAGTATGGATGGATTTTTTTTGTTTAGAAAAGTATTTATATTAAAAAGTTGGATTCCTTATTTATAGCAAGTTAGAGGTTTATCATACAAAATCATTTGACCATGGGAAGAGCCATTTATAGATGTTTGAATTGTATTGGAGAGTTACAACATCATCAAGAGGATGTGGTGATATGGCCAAGAATGAGAGGTAATAAATCACATCCTCAATTATGCCATCATGGCCTACTCAACTAGCAACATGTAGTTCTTTCTCTTTGAAGAGTTTGTCAAAGTAAAGGAAGGCGTTGGACCTTTTTTGATAGCTTGATGCCCAAAGATGACTTTACTAGCTAATATTTACCAATTGGCCAAAATTTTATTTATTTCAAATTTTTTATTTTAGAGTTGAGTAGGTTGACCTAAATGTTTAAACTTTTATATTTTCCAAAATTTCCATGGTATAGAAAGTTTATAAATTTGCATTTTTCCACTCACATAAAAGAAAAATTCTAAGGAAATTTGCCCCAAAGTTTACAAGTTTTAGAATAGATGTGGAGCCACATTACCTTCTACTTAAGATTTATACAAATTAGGAATAGTTTATTATCAATGGAAATAGTCTAACATTTCAAGAGATGATCAAATTTAATATTAACATAAATATAGATCCATTGAAGAAAAAGATAAGGGATAGCCTAGACTTCTTATAATGAGCATCTTCAAAGTAAGAATTTTTATTATAGTATAAATATGTGGTTGAGGAATGTAAAGATAACATAAGCCAATGTTGTAGTGTACCTAGTCAATACATTATATGTGGATGTTCTCGTAAAAAAGTTGAGCTCCAAAGCTGAGTGGGATTGGGTATTCGCTTCCTATGTTAGTTATCAAGGAAACCTAGTATATGTGTTACTGTTGGGAAATATGTCCTCAACATCTTGGGACCATTGGACATACTCCTATTATTTTAGGAGCTTCAATGTATGAAATCCTTGGGATATCTCTCACCTAGCTAATTGCACACATATCAAAACCCATTTTTAGTGAGCATTGCACAGCATACTACCAACCATGATGGATGTGCAAGCTCCACAATCCAAGTGAGTGCTACTTTGTCTCTCAACTCTTGATGGCCTCCACATGAAAAAGAATGAGTATGGGTATGGCAAGAGAGAGTGCTTGGAGAGAAGAATTGTAGAGCTTCATTCTCTTAGTCCATAACTCTCACTCTCTTACATCTCTTGCTCTCAATCTCTCACTCTCACCCTCACTCTCTCACACAAAGGGGGAAAAAAAGGCAAGTCTACAAAGTTTGCACACACATGAGTACCCTTTTCCATTCTCTTAGATCCTTTTTATATAAATTTTTAGGATTGGTATTTTCCCATCCCTTTTAGACATCTAGCCCATCTTTTGGGCCAAAAAACCGATCATCTCTTATTGTGTACTTTTCCTATGGTGAGAACAAACTAAAACCTTTGCAATTTTTCCTCGAGAGCTTATGCTATCATTACAAATTGTGTAGGATTATGCTTGACTTTGGATTTTTATGATGATAAATTTTAATACAATGGTGTAATCACTTAGTGATTTAAGTGTGCAATAATTGTACCATGGGGGGTTCACTCATAATAAAGAAGACATGTCACCTGCGCGTGAGGACTTCTAAAAAAACCCCCATTTATGAAGCTTGTAAGACTAATATATCCCCCTATTTGAGCTTATAAGATAAATACATATATGACTTTTTATGTATCCCCTTTCTTAAATGTAAGTCTTCATAGAACATATACTAACTTTCTTTTTAAAAGTTGGAATTATCCTAAGCAATTAAAAGTATCAAAATGTCCATATCACAAAGTGATTTATGTAGTGGCACTTGGATACCATTGAAGTATATGTCGCAATGTCTTTGAGTACCCGTGCCCCCTTACCACATGAGGAGAGAGAGTTGGGGAATTGAACCCCTTTATACTTAAAGTGACTACACCAAGCGGACACCAAGCTCTCTTTGGAAGAAGAGGAGTTGAATCTCTCTACCAAAACCATGGGAGAGTGCCAACTCCCCCCCTCCCACACTATGATTAATGCAAATCAAGAAAAAAAATCAAACAAAATTAAAGATTTCATTTTTTGCTCTAAGAAAAACTTGGGTTTAACCTTTTACCAAGCACCTTGAAATTCCTGATACTAACATCTAGTTAGTAGTCACAAATTATAGTACACATGAATGAGTGAACTTAGCAAAGAGTAGCAACGGAACAAGCATCACACGTATGGGTTTAAAAGTTCTTCCCTTCATAGATATCCTTGAATGAAATACGTGTTGAAGATACCTCCAAAACTGTAATGCTGCAATGTACTTTGCTTCATTACCATAAGATTATCAATACATATACTTTTCTTCACCATCAAGGGATTTCCAATGCATCCATATGCCTTTTCTATTGCATATTGGTGGCTAAGATGGGGACCCAAAACTACTAGCTATTGCCAAGTGTGGTTGCAAGCTGCTTTGTGCACATGAGTGGTGGAGAGAGTTTATGACCTTAAAACTCAAATTACACCCAAAATGGTCATAAATGTTTGACTCGAAAACTCAAATTACACAATAACTAAATGACCACAAAAGTTATTTGATATTTCTTGGTAGCATGTATGATCTATCTTTTACATAGTCGTTGAAGATCTTATCATCATTGGGATCAAGTTGATATTTCTTTGATATTAGATCATAGCTCAAATTTGCTAGAGCAATTATAGATTCCAAGGACACTCATTGATTATCAACAAGATCATATGTGTAGCATTTACTTCCTTTGGTTTTTTGATACCATGCTAGATGAATCTCCACATTTGGAGGACAATCTAGAAGATCAAAAGGACCCCTTGTCTCTTTCATACCATTTCCTGGCTTCATTCTCATACACATTACTCTTCCGAGGTACCATATGCCTTTCTTGACTCCTTGACTAGTATTTGCAACCTTGCCTAAAATTCTTTTGAGCTTTGTATTATCTCTGAGTATAATATCTTCAAATAGAACCACACAATCATATCCTATTCCAAGGCAAGTACTGGTTTGAGGTTTTGACTTCATCTCAAATGAGAAATATACTCCACTTTTTACCCTTGTTAATCTATCATTTGATAACGTTTGATTTCCATTCAATTGGCTCACAAGTGTGCTCTTGTACAAAGTCTTCCCATCAACTTCCACGAAAGGTGATATTTGGCTCACCACATTCTCCTCATTGTCAACTATAGAATCCATGACATGGCGAAGCACACTTTGTGCAATTGTATCCTCTTCATCAACATCCAATACTGTATCCATGATTACATCTCCAACAAAATCATCCAATGAAACTTCTTCTTCTTCTTCAAGATTGTCATGTGCATTGTTTTCAAGATTCTCTAAGATATCTTTTTCTTCCCATGAGGCACCCCATGAAGCTTCACCTTCCATACCAAGCTCAGGACACATGACCTTTGCTTCTGCTAAACCCTCCTTTAATGCATATACAATCTGCTCATCAATACTCACAACCGTGTAGTCATTTAAATTTGCCAAAGGAAACATGATTCATATCAACCCATATGTTTTCTTGGAGCTACCAGAAAACTTAGATTTGAACATGCTTGATACTCTTAAATTCTATTCAATGCTCCTGCACTACTCAACAAGTCACAACCATCATAACACCTCTCATTGCTAACCATTCCACCTACTTTACTAAAGAAATTCTCACAAGCATCAGATCCAGTAGAAGATAAAGGAACTGCCAAGTGACAATATCTATCTTTGAATATCTTTATGAGAAGAACCACGAAGTGACATGACAATTGGATGTCCATGAAAGTTTCTCTACTAATGAAGTTTTGCTTAAGTGTATATACATCATGCTTGGTGATCCACATGCGCCAAATCCTAATATAACATCATAAATCAACTGATTAATAAGACATAATGGTGCTACCATATTAACAACATGAACATACAATATCAATTAATTATTGATATATGTTCAATAGATAACATGAATTTTGTACCTAAAAAAGAAGGATACCATTCCGACAGCTTTCACATGCTCATACAAGACGCTCATACAAGTTGAGCGTAGGAGATAGAAAAATATCAATGTATACTGCCACAATTGAGAGATACACCTTTGTACGAAGTGTTTGCTCTTAACGATGATTGGATCCCATCTACAAGAGCTCTAAAAAATTTTGAACTTTACGTCCTGCTATCCTCTATGCTGATCTCCAATTCTATCTATCTTTTCTCTCTATATCTCCTTCTTGCAAACCATGATCATCAACCTTGAAACTCTGATATACCAAGGCTACATGATTCAAGGTGACGAGATCATTACCAAGCACTAATCTTTTAGATGCATTATCTAGAGGATTAAACATCTTCTTTCCATTATGTATATAATCTTGGTCATGTAATCCAATGATGCTTCCATCATCTTCCATAGAAGCTATGAATGGCCAAGTTTTCCAAGGAATTGAGTATCGAACACTTGTAAGAGAGCTATAATCTTCAACCATAAGCTTTCTTTGCCTTGAATCTCCATCAGAAGCATGACCAAGTATTGGTCCAATCACATCCTTCACATACATATTCCAATGCAAATTGTCTTCTTTCCATTCCTCCTTGATGGACATAGAGTCAAACCTGTTACAAGTTACTTGTATAATAAGAACTAACTTTGGCAAGCATTCAGCAAGAGGACTTGCAATCAATACTCTTGCATAGTGGGCAATCGCATTATGCTCAAATGCATCAACAATTCTATGATAACCATTTTCACCATCTCTAACAAGTACTACGAAATTTGAAATGCATGTGTGATCTATCTTCTTTCCACAAAAGCCAACAAGTTGGTCATCTCTTGACATCCACCTCACCATTCTCTTGATCATAGTCCCATCTTCAACAACAATGACAGGTACACTTCCCATGCAAAGCCCATTTTTCAACATATGATGCTTATATGTTTCTACCACATGCTTGAATACATCCTCTCTCAATCTAGTCCTATAATAAAGAGCTTTTCTCATAGCCCTAGATGTAGTTGAAAGATGTGGACCTTGAAGATTCATGGAGAGAAAGTTATGCAATCTTGTACCTCCCCAAATCTTGACAGCTTCAAAGAGATTTTTTGTTGTATCAGAATATCGCTTTCCTTGACCCACTCTTCCTATGTTTTGAGAGATTTCGATGAAAAAGTCCCACAAAGCTTTCTTCCCCTCAAATAAGCCATGCTTATGTGCATTCACAATATCAGTGCAAAACTTCTTTACATTTCCTCATACCAAGGCTTCAAAAACACTTTCTTAAAGACTCCTCACCTTTACACTCAAAGTAGCAACCTTTGTCCTTGTGAACCATATTTCTTTTTTGAGTCGTCGAACCACTATTTTTTTAGTCCTAGCAATTCTCAATATCTCAAAATGAGTCAAGTAATCCAATATGCTACCACCTCCAATGTCTCTTAATCATCTTTCCCCTCTAGAGTGCATGTCTCAATACACACGCATGCAAAAGTCTCTCTCCTTGGGAATGGATGCACATGATGAGCACTGGAGATTGGAGAAGGGAACTCCCTCCAAACTTACCCGCTTGCAATCATTGTGACGAAATGTGCCATTGATCTCAACAAGCTCTGTTCCCAATAAAATCACTACCTTTGTGCTTGGCTCACAAGTCCAATGCACACCTCCTCTACTATCATCCAAGAAACACTTTACATTGATCATGTGGTTTCTAAACTTATATGATCCTTGCCAAAATCCCCAACAAAGAGTAGCAAGCAAACTCTCCTCTACACAGTACATAAATTCTATTGTTCTCTTCATAGAATAATGATTATTAAAAGAAAGAAAAAAACAAATCCATAATACCAAAAAATACCAAGACTTGTTAAAGTTGTATACCTAAAGGTCTTTGTGCCAACTTAGGACCTGATGCATTGGAAGCATCTACATATCAAACATAGTGAAAAATATTAGTTAGAGTAAAAATTTCATTGTAAAAAAAACAAACACCCTTTTCTTGAATTAAGTACCTATGGATTGGATTGGTCTAAAAAAACCAATCAAATTTCTTTGATTCTTGTCCAAGACCATTACTTTACTTGGGCGGCCTACTTTCTTAAGATCATCACCATCTCCTTTAGTAGCAGCGTTCACATGAAGCTTTGATTTCATGTGCTCTATCATGCACAATTTCAAAGAACCTGTCTTTGGGAACGATGGTAGCCACTTATCATCCAATGGATAACTTATGAAAACCTTTGACAAGGTAGTATAGTCTCCGATAGTTTCAGGAACAAGTTGAAATTCTAGATCATTCTCACTTCCAAAAGAAGACATCTCAAACATTGCTTCATCTATTTTTTGTTTATTTTGTGTCTTTATCTCCTCCAATGATGGTGTGACTCCAAGCATGTCATGCCTTTGCTTTCCTTTCTTATCCAAGCCAATAGCTCATAAATGAGATAATGACTTGGTATGCGAGTGTGTGAAATTTTATAGAGTATCATGCCCTCCTTGACCATAAGAGAATTCACACTCCTCACACCAAATTTGAAACAAAGCTTTCCCTTCCTTATCCTTAGACATAAGCTCAAACCTATCATGTCGACCTATGGATTTGAGCTTTTCCTTAGCGTTCTTGATATCCCTCTCCCACCTTTTTATCTTAGATGATATGGCAAGAAAACATTTGATTCTATTTTTTGGAACATCTTGGACAACGCTCACATCATCCCTTGTCGAATCCATCCCGTTGCTAGATACATGAAGATCACTAGCTCTAGCTTCCATGGATGGCTCTGGCGCATTGCTAGCCCTCTCTGAATTCACTCTTTAACACTTGCATGGTGACTCACTCTCCTCTCTCAATTGAGTGGTGACCTCTTCTACATCAATTGTCCATCTCTCCTCTTGCTTTGCTCCAATAGGAAGCATTCTAGAACCTCCCAAAAGACAAAGTCATTTGAGATGAGACTATCAAGGACAATCTCCTCTCGTAAATCTTTATAGGTTTCTCCTTCTTTGAGAAATACAAATCCCAAAACATGGCTTTGATCTGTACCCTCATTTAGACGAATCAATATTTCCTTTCTTGCCATACTTATCCAAGATCAGCAAGCTACAGAGCAAGAGATTCCCACTTTGAATGCTGCAAAATCAATGTAGACAAACCAAGAAAGCATCTGTCCACTCAGGATACAACATTGGCATAGTGCTAGGGGGTTGTTCTTGCCCATAATAAGCTGGCACATAAGTTGAAAATGCTTACCCAACAAAAAAAGGGTTAATGACTCAAAATCATAAATTTCTAAAGTGGAGACAAGTGAATACCTATGGGGTAGATGTCTTAGTGGTTTTTGTTGGAGTTCCCATCTCCCATGTGCTCATGTCTAACATGAAACTCAGGAGCCACCAGTCCTAAAGCTCCCTGCCCAACCACTAGAGAAGAAACCTGTAGAAACAACCCACTTAGACAATGATTAGAACATTTAACTGCTTGTTGGATTTTCTATCTTGTTTGGAACATAATTAGAAGATAATCAGAAATATTGGAACATAATGGTTTGCAATTATGCATTCTAGCCTGCCCTTATGGCATTGCAACATACCCTTCCCTTATGCATTGTTCCCTTCCCTTATGCATTCTGACATTCCCTTATGCATTATGACATGCCCTTATGCATTCTGACCTTCCCTTATGGCATTGCGACCTCGGGGCTGTCACTAGTATATAAATCCTATATATCATGTGCATTCATGGCATGTTTTATATAACCCTATGTAACCTATTTTTCAATATTTTGTAATCTACTCATATAGCTAAGGGGATACTAGGATTGATTTTTTTTTTATCTTAATGAAAATTGTCCAACCATCCTTAAGTAGTTCTCATAATATATTTTTCTTATAGTAAATGATTACTCTCAATATATGTGGATGTATTCCTTCAAAGAATACTTTAGTAACAATTAAAATAGTTATTATCAATATATAAAACTTTCACCTACATGGGCTACGTTAGTTACTAATCAAATGGGTGCTCGCATAGGGACAAGGAGTAACAATCATTGTAAGTTTATCTCCCATCGATTTATAGAGTTCTTAAATGAGCATGGCATTATATGCCACCTCACCTTGACCAAGTCCCCTTCTTAAAATGGACATGCTCTTTGTGGTTGTATTGCTAGAGCACCTATGGTCAAAATCTATCCACACCTCTTTTATAGATGCATGTACACCAAATCACAAAAGGTGAGCTCGTGCCATGATCTTAGCTTCTCATTTTTGGGGAATATTCCTCTAAACTCAAGTCTTACCATTCAAGGATTGAAAATATCTTCATTATGAGGGATTTTGCATTGAATTTCAACAAGAGGGATATTCTGTAGGCTTCCCAATCCATCAATGATGATTCTCCCTCCCATGTGCCTACTAAGCCGAAGTTTCTTTTTGCTATTAGTTCACTCGCAAAGACTTCTACTCCCTAGACCACTTATGGGATCTATTACCACACTGATACCAATAGACTATGAAAATTTGGTGGGTCCTTCCACCAAACTGTATCTAGAATGTCTAAAACTATATAAAAAATCTTTCACCTACATGGGCTAGGTTAGTACTAATCAAATGGGTGTCCCCATAGGAACAAGAAGTAACTTCCATAAGGCTACTTTTGGAAGAAGGCTACTTCAAGGTCAGTGCCAATGACGTACCACATGTTGTGGCTTCTAAATAATCCTAAGGCTTACTTGTGGCACCTAAGACCCTCCACAAGTTATTCGTACCCAATTAGGTGTTACATGTGACAAACTAACTACATGCAAAGAAACTCAAAAGAATCCCAAGCCCAAACACCTAAAGTCTATGCTGAGCACTTCTTGTAGGTAGTGAAAAATAACACAATGTTTTCACCTTCACTTTTTTGGCCCATCATCATACCATTCATCTAGAAGGTTTCCAAGAGACTATGACAAGACTCATTTAAATTTTTAGCTTAATTTTAGAGGGTCTTGGCCAAAATTGGAGACCAATTCATATGTTACCAAGTACTCTACTCTAGTAACATTCATCTCGTGCACTTTAAACAAGCAATCACAGCCAATGGGAGTGATTGTTCAATGAAGACCTCATCCCTAACTAGTCTAGGAACACTAGCAATCTAACTATGGAATTCAAGAAGTGCTTATCACTTCACTCGTAAAGCTATATGTTCTATGATGGGCAAGGGGTAGCTCGAAAGCGACATGATTCAAGTGAATAAATTGGTGGGTTGGATCATCAAATTATAAAGTGAATAGGACTACTGCTTTTAGCAAAGCCAAAAAAAATGGGAGAAATCTCAAAATGTAAAACAAAGATGTCGATATTGTACTACTTCAAGATGAAACGTGCATTATAAAAACTTATAGTCACATGGTCGAAATAATGGAATTAGGAGATCTCACTTATTCTTCTCCCTAATCTAAATCGCCAATCTGTAAATCAATGTAAAAATGAGGAGGTTCGTCTTTTTACAAGACTCAAGGATGGAGGGTGTCCATGGATAGATTTGTGGGCACAATAACCTTATCGGCGAGATCTTCAAGCAGCTCAACTGCATCTTCATATACGAGTAATGACAGACAGCTCATCAGGCACACCTTCATATCCAACTAATGAACGATAACGTGTTTTACATAAATAAAATTTACTTGCTACAGATTCTGGACATCCAATGCATTTTCTAAAGAATTTGATCAAAAGTATAGTCACAGAGGGATGGCTACTCATTAACATGCACAATAACAAGTAGCAAGTAAGCAAGCATTTTTGCTGATCTAGTTTCTGTAAGCCCTATAAGTTCCCCCGACCTTTCAAAGCCATGGGCTACCAGGATAGACCTACCAGGAAAGGAAGCCTCCTTGAACTGCCCAGTAGGCTTAGGGACATCCTTGCCCTCGACGTTAATTTTTCGCTTCTGGCGATGATAAGCATGGACTTCTGCGTCAGGCATGCGAGAAATGGCCAGATGCTCCCAACCGAGACGTCCATTAGTGCCGCCGCCAAAGCTATCCCAATTTCCTTTGATGTCCCTGCATGATGGACAAAAAAATAGCACACTACCAAAGTTAGCCATGGAAGAAACCATACATCCATAAGAGGAGAGACCAATCCATGCTGCAGAATAGATGACAAGCGCACACCCTAACTCATCAGAACATATGGCATAAGCCCTAAGATGTATCAAAACACGGCACTCATATTGGCTAAGTAATTGCAGCTTGCGTAGGTGCAACTAGCTGGACGGTACTCACGTTCTCCTATTCGTGATAGGAGGAAGGATCACGGGTTCGCCACTCGGAGCCTTCAGCCATGTTTGATAACTGCCCCTGAAGACGCCTTGTTCCTGCCTTCCTTTCCTTCATACTTCTTCTTCTTCTTCTTTTCCTGAGCTCGATGTAATTATGGCTTGGGCGATGATCTACAGATGGCAGGAGAATCTCCATGCAATGTGTCAATTACTATGTAGAAATACCATAATTTGTTTGCATTTAAAAAAGGTTGATTAAGGCCCTTCTCACACCCTACACACCCTCTCACTTATTACAAGTAGTGGGGTCTTAATATTCCCTTGCCTAAGAACAGTTTCACATGAGCACATACCCCTTGCCCAAACCAATGATGTGCACCCAAACTTGTTAATAGACTACATCCCATGATCAATTACATTTTATTTAGAGGCCCAAAAGACATAGGCATACTCTCTAAAATATGAACCTCTAGGGTGAAAGGGCCAATTGTAGAGCACCTTAAGTTTGCTTGATTGATCTCTCATATTGGTTTAAAATCTACAGGTCTACCATCGGTAGACTATGGAGTCACACTAGCATGATCTACAAAATAGATATAAAGATGTGCGATTGAAGATTTCATCGTCAATGCAAAGGGCGAAAAAGTCCTTTAGTAAAAAAGAGCCTTATCACACATTAGAGCCTTTGAACAATACATGAAATGGCTAGTCGTTGAACAGCTTTGAATGTTGGCCACCACATGAGTGCTTATGAAAGCATTCCAAGTTGTTTTATTATTAGTCCCCCACTAGTATATTCAAATTGTATCATCACTGGCAATCATTCTCCAATTGGCCCCTTCACCCTAGTGCCTGTGCTTGCATTTCCTGGGAGCTCTTATCACCACCTTTTGCAAGACTTTCTCCATTAAAGCAAGCAAGTACAATGTTTTATCTTCTCTATTATCTCACATTGAACAAGGTGTTTTTGAACACTTTTGCCCCTGTAAAATTCTGATTGTGAGGGAAGATACATCAAGTGGCTTGTTTTGCAATTGAAAGTGTTGAACTTTGAGCACCTTGCTCAAGTAAAAGCAACACCTATTGGCAATGAAATTGGACCTCACAACCCCATGACAAATGTCTCTAGCCTAATAAGATAAAGTCAAAATAACCTATCTTAATGGAGGTTTTACAATAGAAGTTAGATGATGAAATGGATATCTTGAATACTTTAACGAGGGTACATGGCCAATAAGTTGATGGCCCCCAAAAACAAAACTAATGGTTTTGAAGATGTGTCACATGTGGGTTACTTAGACATGGGTTCAAATTGTGCTTCTGTTTTGGTCCCGGACCTTTTAGAACTACGAGTGGATTTCCTATGTAATGTGCAAATTTCCATTTCTTATATGCCAAATTTGCAATCGCATGATGCAGTCTTTTTGTCGTGAGTGATGTCTCATAAGCACATCCTTGCAGATAATCAAAACATGAATCGATGCGACCTTTAGTGAGATTTAGAGAGCCCATTTATGGTGGCAACCTATCAACCCCTTTACCCTAAGAAAAAGTAGGGACAAGTGTGGATTTTCACTCCCTCGCTTCTTTATCCTTTATCCAAGGCAAGTTGATAAAATTGTGAGGGCCTATCAAGAGAGAAGGTTACAACACTGGAGAAGCTCAGGTTTTAAGGAGACATGAATATAGAAAACTAGCCCAAAACTAATACTAAAGCTTTAGTCACTAGCCTTAACCAATCCCAATCACATGAGCATCTCATAATAAACTAAGTTAACATGCTTTATAGTCCTAATAATTACATATCATGAACTCCAAGTAAGATTTGTACACATTACAATGACATGATAGGTCCTTCCCTTAGGCCTTAATGCCCCTAAAATAGGGATTGTTGATAGCCGATATGTTTGCCCCTAAAGTGGGGATTGTAGTTGCTTAACAATCACCCTCCTCATCCATGCACGATGACTCAAGAAGAACAAGTATATGCTATCCCATATGTGGTTTCAGCAAAGACACATGAAAAACATCATGGACCTTGAAGGTACTATGTAGCTCCAATTGATAAGCTACCTCTCTAACCTTGCAAATGATCTTGTAAGGACCCTAATACCTATGAGCAAGCTTTGTGGTGGTATTAACTTTATGCGGCAAATGCACATAATCTCCTCTTTGACAGACATCTCCCTTGCATTCATCCACATATTTATTATGCTTGGCTTGGGCATCCTTCATATTCTTTTTAACCAATTACAAAAGGGTATCCATCCTCTCCAAGTCATTCCATGCTTGCTAATATTTCAAAACCATGTCTCCAAGTGAAGAGGGCTTTCCAGCCTTGCATCCATGCATTGTCTCAAATGGGCTCATGCCAATAGAGAGATGCTTGGTACTATGGTAGAAAAATTCAGCAAGTGCCAACCATTCTTTCTAAGTATCACGTCAAAAGTGACTCAAATATTCCTCCACCCATTTGTTCACAATTTTTAATTGTCCATTAGTCTCAGTTTGGTATGCAGCATGAAGTGTGAGTAAAATACCCACTACTGTAAATAATTCTTTCCAAAAGTGACCACATACAACTTCCTAAGGAAATCATGATGCTTAAAGGCATGCTCAATGAATTGTCAAGCAACCTATGATGCTGAATATTGGGTCTTCATGGGCTTTGCTATTCTATCCAACCCAACATAATTGATGTCCCATCCCCTCTTTATAAAAGGAAATCGCGTGATGAAGTCCATGGCTGTGTACATTTATTTGCCTTCTAGAATGGGTAATGGGTGCAAGAGACCCACATGTAATTAGCTATCCACTTTATTATGTTGGCAAGAGGCCAAGCTGGCTCACACCTACCTACCAAAAGTGGCTATTGTTTACTTGGGCAGCTACCAAAGCTAGCCACCTACTTTCAAACCCCTTCTCAGTCTATATAAGTGCTACCTACCACCGATTCTGAACATCATAAATTGTTGTAGTAGTAAGCCCAAACCTTACCTGAGTAATCATCTATGAAAGTAACAAAATACTTTGCCCCACCTAGTGACTAATAGGGCATGGGCCCACATACATCTGAGTGCACAAGAACCAAGGGCTTACCCATGCATTTCTTACCATACTTTTTATGTGTATTCCTAGTCTACTTGCCATACAAACAATGATCACGAGAATCAAAATGCGAAGAGTCAAAAGGCGGAAGATACTACAAAGCATGGAGCATTTTCATTCCTTTAAGGGACATATGCCCCAAACGAGCATGCCAAAGGGATACATGGGGGATAGAACCCATAGAAAAAACATGATGCAAGGTAGCTCCAGATACAAGTAAGGGATAGAGGCTGCCACACTTGGCACCTCTTGCAAGCACAAGCCTGCCACGAGTAATCTTCCATGCAAAGTCTCCAAAAGACACAAACTACCCTACATCATCAAGCTGTTTAGCTGACATAAGGTTGTGAGTCAACGCAGGTACATGGCATACATCGTGCAAAACAAAAGAACTTCTAGAAGGAAACTGCAGTTGAACATCTCCAATGCCCACATTGTCAAGAGACCTATCATCACCAAGACGCACATAACCAGAGATGGTACGATAGATATGAAACCAATCTCTACAGGGTGTCACATGAAATGACGCACCTGAATCCAAAAGTCAGCACTGTGCATACATAGAATGTATCTCAGAAGCCTGTAAGGCATTGCACGAAGAAGCTGCAAGTATGTAATCATCATCTGAATCAGTGGCTTGCATAGCATTGACCTCTTCTATGTTCACACTTTGCAAGTACAATACTTCACTCAGAAGATTTTTCTTGCACTTTCTCTTTTCCCTATTCCTTGCACTTATCATCGCGCATCTTATGGCACTACGGCCTAATATGTCCTGTTTTCCCACAATAATGATAGATAAGATCAGACTTATGTCAACGGGACTTACTGCAACCACGTGACTTGGACCTGGACTTCTAAGAGTCCTTGCCCTTATGATCATTATCATACATGCCATGTCTACCACCTCCAACGGTCAATGCATGTGAAGAGCGGGAAGCATCATTGTTTCTCCTGTTGATTTCCTCAGTCAATAAAGCACTCTCAACATCTTTGATTTTCAGCCCATCAAGCTTGTTCGTGCATATGGCCCTACGCAAGACATCCCATGATTCAGGCAAGGTGCCAAGCAGAAATAACGGGTGCAAGTTGTATTTGAACTCAATATCCTCTGACCAACAGACTCTTCAAGATAGCATGAAACTGACTGAAATGAGATGATAGGGAGGTCCCCTCCTTCATGCGAAGGTCCACTAACTGCTTCAGCCAATACATCTATGATGCAGGGCTCTGCTGCGCATAGAGCTCCTGAATCTTGTCCCATAAATCCCATGCACTATGATTCTCATCTTCAACAACATTATGATGGACCTCTTCTGAGAGTGACAAGATAATGATAGACTTGCATAGCTAATCAACTTCCATCCAAATATCATCATCCATATCCTCGATTTTAACACCCGTGAAATGCAAGGGTTTAATTTGCAGTTTTTGCACCAAAATTTGCCATATCTGGGACTTCCAATACCCATAGTTGGTACCATCCAACTTGGCAATGTTAAAGAGAGCTGTATCTTTCAGATGACTAGCCATATTGTCCCAAATCAAAGCAAAAAAGCAAAATTGCAGGTTGTTGTAATTAACAGAAAATGCACTAAAACCATTGCTAAAAATGGCTGAAAGAGTGGATATCACCAAGAGAAGCACTTGTCCACAAAATATGACCAAGATAGACCAAGCACAAGCGCAGATAGAGCAAGAAGCTCAATGCATAACCATCCAAGATGCATACAAAACTGACAAACCTGTGACAGAGATAGGTGCCTGCCCCAGTAGGTGTATCAAATCAGCCCACTATAGACTAACTGCAAACATAAAGCTCTCAAGAGAGCAAATGCATGTAACTGTCCCACAAGCTCAAGCTCAAGTGTAAGTAAAACTCTGTGTACATCCGAATACACCAAGAGGCTCCCACTAGAAGTAAATTCAGATGCAAATAGAGTGAGAAATTCTCAAATACATCAAGCACATAGCATCTGACATTCCAAATCCCAGTAGGGTACATCCAGAGCATAAATCCCAAGATATCTCATATGCGTAAAGCATAAGCATAAAAGCAGTCAAATAGCATGTAACTATCAACCAAATGTAATGCCCAGTAGGTCCAAAATGCTCAAATACATCCAAAGACGAAGCTCCAAGTGACTATCAAGCATGGGCAAACCAAATGGCATCCATATCTAACCAAAGCATAAAAGCAAGAAGCCTAAATGTCAAGCCATGACAATAGGCATAAACCAGTCCAAACCATGCCAACTCAATCCTAATGCCAATGAATGATGACCAAGACGGAGCCTAATCCAAGCTCAAAAGCATTCCATGAAAGGGAATTCGAACCCAGGAGGAAGAAGCTTGGCGGTGAGAGCTATGATGGATCGAGAGCAAGAGCAAGAGAGAGAGTGAAACTCAAAGTGGAAACTCCAACAATCACAATGTGTGGCCGGGACTTCCTTTATTCAAACTGTCACTAAAAGAATAAAGAACAAGTGACTGTGACAGGCACCCACCACTTGTAGTGTGCAGTGTGGCGAGTACAGTCAATGTAGTAATACACGGGCGGCTAGGCAAAGGCGCCTTTATCCCCAAAAACCTCCCACTTAAAAGCGAATCTGCCCCAGTGAGATAGAAAAAAGAAAAGATAGTACAACATGTACACATGCACAATAGGATGAGGAAAATGACATCATCTCATCCAATGCCCATCAATCTCCTGAGGAAGGCAAAGCACTCTGTAGTGAGGCTCTTCATGAGCAAGTCTGCAGGATTCTGCTCAATCAAAATCTTAACAAGGTCAACAGACCTATCCTCAACAACCTCGCAAATGAAGTGATACCTCACCTTAATATGTTTTGTCTTTACATGGAAGACCAGATTCTTGGCCAATTGAATGGCACTCATAGAATCCGAATGCAGTGTAGGCATAACATGTGTCATACCAAGGTCTACAATCAAACGAGCTAACCAGATAACCTCCTTGCAAGCCTCTGTGGATGCAATATACTTAGCCTCTATAGTAGAAAGAGCTACACACTTCTGCATCCTAGACATCCAAGAGATAGCCCCTCCAGCATAAGTGAACACATAGCCAGAAGTGGACTTCCTACTATCTGCCTGTCCTACATAATTAGAGTCAGTGTACCCCATGACTCCTATATCCTGGCTACCATAGCAAAGGCACATATCTATTGTGCCCTTCACGTACCTCATGATACCCTTCAAGGCATCCCAATGTTTATTGCTAGTGTAGCTATATAACATGCCACAACCCCAACTGCAAAAGCTATATCTAGATAGGTGGCTATCATGGCATACATAAGATTGCCCACCGCTGATGCATAGGGAATCTTGTCCATCTCAGTCCTTTGCTCATCTATCTGCAGACAATCGACGTGTGAAACCTTCATATGAGAAGGTAATGGACAGCCAATAGACCTAACATCCTGCATACGAAAGTGCTCAAGGACTTTATGAATGTACTCCCTCTGTGACAAATAGAGTAGTCCCTGAGATCTATCGCGTGTAATGTGCATACCAAGTATATGAGAGGCCTATGCCAGATCTTTCGTATCAAAGATCTTCTTGAGCTGAGCCTTAGGAGTATCTAGCTCCTCATGAGCTATCCCTACTAAAATCATGTCATCCACATAGAGTACCAAAATCAGTAAAGAACCATCACGAACTTTCTTCGTGTAAAAGCACGGATCCATAGCACTACAGCTATAGCCATGTGATTGCACGAATGCATCAAACTTATGGCACCATTCCCTAGGTGCCTGCTTCAAGCCATATAGACTCTTCTTTAGCTTGCACACTAGGTGTTCCTTGCCAGTGTTTGCAAAGCCCTTAAGCTACTCCATGTAAATCTCATCATGCAAGTCTGCATGTAAAAAAGCCGTCTTGACATCCATCTGGTATAAGTCCAGGTCAAGCTATGCAACCAAGGCCAAGACTAAGCGTAGGGTGGTCATCTTGACCACAGGAGAAAAGACTTCATCAAAGTCAACACCATGCTCTTGCTTAAAACCATTAGCAACCAATCGAGCCTTGTATGCCAACTTGGGGTGTCCAGGGGTACTTTTCATCTTATACACCCACTTGCATGGCAAAGCCTTCTTACCCTGAGGCAAGGAAACCAAATCCCAAGTCTGATTTTTATGCAATGAGTCAAGCTCAAACTGCATAGCCCTCTCCCAAGAGTGACAATCACCCATGTGCATAGCCTCATTATAAGTGAGAGGCTCTCCTGCATCTGTAACCAGTACATAATCCATAGAGGGCGCAAAACGGTCATGAGGTCATCTATCTATAGTAGAACGCCTCAACCCAGGCTCTGCTACCTAACCAACATCCTGTCTAACATCAACATGTGATGATGCACGATGTCTAGCTGGCCGTGGAGCAGGCTGAACGAGAGCAGGTGGCTCCTCTTGAAATATAACTCTGTGTACCTCAACCACTTTATTAGGCTGCATATGCATTTTGTCCTCATGAAATATGACATCATGGTTGCGGATCACTTTCTACGCATGTAGATTCCATAGATGCTAACCCATCTCTCCTGCATCTCCATAGCCAATGAAAATGCATTTTATACTTTTAGGATCCAACTTATTGCATTTGTCCTTGGGCACATGGCAAAATGCCTCACATCCAAAGACACGCAAATGATCATAAGAGTGGGGCTTGCTTGCCCATACCTCCTCTGCAATCTGAAAGTCAATGCCACTACTACGTGACCTGTTAATGAGATGTACTACATTAGTAACTGCCTCAGTCCAAAAGTGTTGCTATAAGCCAGCCTGGCTAAGCATGCTAGGACCCTTTCCTAAATGGTCCTATTCATGCGTTCAACCATACCATTCTAGGGTGGGGTGTAAGGGGCGGTCAACTGACGCTTAATACCCCGCACATCACAAAATTGCTCGAAAGCACATGATACATACTCACCCCCATTATTTGACCTTAGGCATTTTAGCCTTTTCCAAGATTGGTTCTCTACCAATGCAAGCCAACACTGAAATGTGTCTAAGACATCGGATTTTCTCTTTATGGGATAAGCCCAAACCTTACGTGAGTAATCATCTATGAAAGTAACAAAGTACTTTGCCCCACCAAGTGATTGATAGGGCATGGGCCCACATACATCTGAGTGCACAAGAGCCAAGGGCTCACCCATGCATTTCTTACTAGACTTTTTATGTGTATTTCTAGTCTACTTGCCATAAAAACAATGATCACAAGAATCAAAATGGAAAGAGTCAAAAGGCAAAAGATACTACAAAGCACAGAGCATTTTCATTCCTTTAAGGGACATATGTCCCAAACACGCATGCCAACGGGATACATGGGGGATAGAACCCATAGAAAAAACACGATGCAAGGTAGCTCCAAATACAAGTAGGGGATAGAGGCTGCCAGACTTGGTACCTCTTGCAAGCACAAGTCTACCATGAGTAATCTTCCATGTAGAGTCTCCAAAAGACACAAAATACCAGTACATGGTGTACATCATGCAAAACAAAAGAACTGCCAAAAAGAAACTGCAGTCAAAAATCTCCAATGCCCACAATGTCAAGAGACCTATCATCACCAAGTCAAACATCTCCAATGCCCACAATGTCAAGAGACCTGTCATCACCAAGACGCACATAACCAGAGCTGGTACGATAGATATGAAACCAATCTCTACAGGGTGTCACATGAAATGACGCACCCGAATCCAAAATCCAGCACTGCACATACATAGAATGTATCTCAGAAGCCTGTAAGGCATTGCATAAAGAACTTGCAAGTATGTAATCGTCATCTAAATTAGTGGCCTGCATGACGTTAACCTCTTCTATCTTCAGACTAGACTTTGTAGGTACAATACTTTGCTCAGAAGATTTTTCCTACACTTTCTCTTTTTCCTTTTCCTTGCACTTATCATCACGCATCTTATGGCACTGCGGCCTAATATGTCATGTTTTCCCACAATAATAACTAATAATAGCATACTTTTGTCAATGGGACTTACTGCGACCACGTGACTTGGACCTGGACTTCTGAGAGTCCTTGCCCTTATGATCATTATCATGCCTACCATGTCTGCCACCTCTAACGGTCAATGCATGTGAAAAGCGGGAAGCATCATTGTTTCTCCTATTGATTTCCTCAATCAATAAAGCACTCTCAACATCTTTGATTTTCAGCCCATCAAGCTTGTTCGTGCATATGGCCCTACGCAAGACATCCCATGATTCAGCAAGGTGCCAAGCAGAAATAACGGGTGCAAGTTGTCTTTGAACTCAATATCCTGTGATAACAGACTCTTCAAGATAGCATGAAATTGACTGAAATGAGATGATAGGGAGGTCCCCTCCTTCATGCGAAGGTCCACTAACTGCTTTAGCCAATACATCTGTGATGCAGGGCTCTGCTACGTATAGAGCTCCTGAATCTTATCCCATAAATCCCATGCACTATGATTCTCATCTTCAACAACATTATGATGGACCTCTTCTGACAGTGACAAGATAATGATAGACTTGCATAGCTAATCAACTTCCATCCAAACATCATCATCCATATCCTCGATTTTAACACCCGTGAAATGCAAGGGTTTAATTTGCAGTTTTTGCACCAAAATTTGCCATATCTGGGACTTCCAATACCCATAGTTGGTACCATCCAACTTGGCAATGTTAAAGAGAGCTGTGTCTTTCACATGACTAGCCATATTGTCCCAAATCAAAGCAAAAAAGCAAAATTGCATGTTTTTGTAATTAGTAGAAAATGCACTAAAACCATCGCTAAAAATGGCTGAAAGAGTGGATATCACTAGGAGAAGCACTTGTCCACAAAATATGACCAAGATAACATAAAATAGTAAGCATTGCCCTCATAGAAGTACTTGAAATCTGCATATTTCAGCTTGCTGAAATAAATGACAGCAGTATATAAAACTATCCCAAAGTGAAGCAATCACTCATACATAGGTCACTACAACTGCCAAGTAGCAAGATACATCCAACAATGAGTGTCAAGGGGCAAGAAGGTACCAAAAATTGTCCAACCAATTACCTATTAGGCAAGAGATCTCATAAGTCTAGAAGTCATGCATGTAATGGGACTTGGGGTAAGAGAAGAGACCAAGCACAAGCGCAGCTGATAGAGGAAGAAGCTAAATGCATAACCATCCATGATGCATACAAAATTGACAAACCTGTGACAGAGATAGGTGCCTACCCCAATAGATATATCAAATCAGTCCACTAGAGACTAACTACAGACATAAAGCTCTCAAGAGAGCAAATGCATGTAACTGTCCCACAAGCTCAAGCTCAAGTGTAAGTAAGACTCTTTGTACATTTGAATATACCAAGAGGCTCCTAGTGGAAGTAAGTCAGATGCAAAGAGAGCAAGCAATGCTTTAATACATCGAATACATAGCATCAGGCATGCCAAATCCCAATAGGGTACATCTGGAGCATAAATCCCAAGCTAACTCAGACCCATAAAGCATAAGCCTCAAAGCATTCAAAGAGCATCTAATTATCAACCAAATGTAATGCCCAGTAGGTCCAAAATGCTCAAATGCATTTGAAGACAAAGCTCCAAGTAACTATCAAGCATGGGCAAAGCAAGTGGCATCCATATTTGACCAAAGCATAAATGCAAGAAGCCTAAATGTCAAGCAGTGACAATAGGCATAAACCGGTCCAAAGCATGCCAACTAAAGCCAAATGTCAGTGAAGGATGACCAAGTCGGAGCCTAATCCAAGCTCAAAAGCATTTTGAAACCAAAAGTAAGCATTTGACAATCTCCAAATACATCGGTATGATCATTCAAATCTTCAATAACCACCTCGTATCCAAGAACCAATGCATACACCAAGTAAATGAGCTTTAGCCCACTGTATTATAGTAGCATATATACTGTTAAATGAAGCTCAAACGGTGCCCAAATTTGCTCCAAATCAGTCCCAAAGTATAGACATAGCATCCCATAACATCCAGGCATCAGCAGGCATCAATAGGCATCAAACGAGCAATGCCAAGAAGCATCAAACAGTAAATGTCAAGTTTGTACTATTTTGATAGTCTTGGGACTATGTATACAGCAAGGGCTAAAGGAGGAAGCACTCAAATCGATCACCGAGAGCCAAGCACTAGTGCCAGGGAGTCCAACAATGATCGGGAAGGTTGCTAAGAGTGCCAGGAAGACGGGAAAGAGATGGAAAATGCCAAGAGTAGGTAAGTCCAACCCCCAAAAAAAGCACCGCATTTTGCACTAACTATTCCTGGGGGCTGGAGGGTCTTCAACAGTGCTCGGGAGCACTTGGCAATGTCGAGGGGGCTCCGATGCAACCTTGGAAGATGCCAATGAAGGTCCATAAGCTTGGGGAGGAGGTAGGAGATCAAAACATACATGTAAATGAAGGTGTCATGGCTGCCATTGAAGCTCAGGCTGAAGCTCTTCAAATCTGGGCTGAAGAGAATTCGAGGCAAGCTCTAATGCCTTTGCTCTGATACCAATTGAAAGGGAAGCGGAACCTAGGAGGAATAAGCTTGGTGGTGAGAGCTATGGCGGATGGAAAGCAAGAGTAAGATAGAGAGTGAAACTCAAAATGGGAAC
Organism: Lygodium microphyllum; assembly: GCF_053477565.2. Classification (NCBI taxonomy): domain Eukaryota; kingdom Viridiplantae; phylum Streptophyta; class Polypodiopsida; order Schizaeales; family Lygodiaceae; genus Lygodium; species Lygodium microphyllum. Next base: position 121,356,089 of record NC_141146.1, read on the forward strand.
TCCAACAACCACAATGTGTGGTCGGGCTTTCCTTTATTAAAATTGCCACTAAAAGAATAAAGAATAAGTGGCTATGACGGGCACCCACCACCTACAATGTGCAATGGCGGGTACTGTCAGTGTAGTAATACACTGGTGGCTAGGTGAAGGTGCCTTTACTCCCAACATTTCAGAACCAAAAAGAAGCATTTGACAATCTCCAAATACATCGATATGATGATTCAAATCTCCAGTAATCACCCCATATCCAAGAACCAATGCATACACCAAGTAAATGAGCTTCAACCCACTGTATTATAGCAACATATTGTTGAGAGTGGAAAAAGACTAAATTTTTTACTGATTTTTGTTGTTTTTTAGGTCTGAATGATTGATTTTTTATGGATTTAGAGTGATGTATGGTTATTAATGGAAGTATTTGAGAGTGTTTTGGACAATATTGATTATGTTTTGGAAGTTCATGATGATTCTTAGTAGAGATATGAAGCTCTGTGATGTTCTGATAGGTTCTGTTGAGGTTCTAATTGGTTCTGTATAGCTTATGTTTTATTCTGATTATCTTCTGTATGAAGCATGGATTGATGACTGATGAAGATTGAGATCTTTTGGAATCTTATTGAATAGTTTTTTATATTTTGGAATGGTTTGAGTATGAGTTATGAGGTTCTGATGACCTTCTGTAGAGCCTCTGCCTCTGCTCTGTCTGTATACTGTAACAGTACTGTAGTTGCTCTAGTACTGTACTGTAACTGTTTTGTATACCTTCTATAAGTGTTCTGTAGAAAGTATGTGTGACTTTGAAAAAAAAAATTAACTTTTGGAAAGGATGAATCTAAGTTCAAAAGAGCTAAAACAAATGGAAGAAGCAGCTGTTGAAGACTGAAGAGAGTGACAGTGATAGTAGCGAGCCGTGAAAAGACACTGTAGTGGCTCTGGTAACTCTTCATATCAGAAATACCTCTTGGGAGATGCATCCACGACCTAAGAAGGATTATTGAGAGTTGTTATGAGAGTATTGTAGTGAGGAGATGATGTACTATTGAGAGAGAGAGAGAGAGAGAGAGAGAGAGAGAGAGCCATAGATAGTCAAATCTATCAAAACAGTGTAACTGTATATAAGAGATTGAGAGAGAGAACTATGAAGACATTGAAGATGAATATTATGTGATTTATTTCCATTAAAAGATGATGTATTCCCTTGTTTTCTTTGTTATATTGATGGATTCTATGAAGATATTGAAGATTATGGTTGATTTTATCAAATCCGTTGGAGATATCTACTATGATGCTATGTGAAGAATTGTTATTTTCTTTGTTTTGATTATCAAAAGAATGAAATAAAAGCTTGTTGATGTTACAAGATAGATTTTCTTGCAGTAGAATTCCCTTTTCCTTGGTTTTCCTCTTGCGGCTCCATGTTTTTGTGCGCATCCAGGGAAACTTGCCATCAACAAGTACCAGAAGAGGCTGAAAATGAAGGAAATGGCATTGTCAAGAAGAGGAGAATTCAATGGATGTTTGCAAAGTTCATTCTTCCACTAAAGAGTTGGAGATTCTCATTATCAAAGCCACTTTTCACAAGAAGTTCATTCCACAATGGCGGAAATATATCACCATCATGATGCATGCTCTATGTAGTGGAATGTTTCCTCTTCCTGTTGAAGCAGCAGAAACTTGCATCTTGGTGGCAAACTGTTTGGGAACAAACTGAAGAGCAAAAACGGAGAGAATGACCATCCATGAAAGATTTGGCATTCATTGAGAAGTTTCCAGACATCATCAAGTGGGAGATTGTGAAGAAGCTTCAGGAGTCGTGGTCTATGGAGGTTCACGAAAACAAGAAGGAAAAGAGTTGGAATCTGTTCGTGGATGCTCAACAGCAAGATACGTGGGATGCTTGGTGCACTGACAATCTTCTGTTTCTCCAATTAGCAACCAACTGGAAATTGGTAGACACAGTGTTTTTCACAACATACACTGTTGAAACCCTTAAAATCTGGCATTATTATAATGACACAACAACGATCCTAAGAAGAATGTGTTTGATACTTTCGGAATGGAATATCTCCCCCTCTCTAGTGGTTTGAAAGCCGAATTCAGAGATGTTGAAAAGAAGGAAGTAGAGGAGATGTTGGCCAGAGAATCCATCAGAGACTGAAGCCCTCTTTGATACTATCCTATTGAGTCCAGACCAACTGGTTGAAGCCAACCCCCTGATGAATGACGCAATAAAGAGGCAAGCGTTAGAACGAGTCCAAATGTACATGAGAAGAGAGAAGGCAAAAATCAAAACTGAGAATGAAGCCTCCTTTGACACCCTAAAAGCACTCTTTACAGAAGTCCCCATGGCGACTCAAGGTCCCCTTTCTAGTTAGATTTGTCCTGGAAATATTGATGATAGGCCAGCAAATGTAGTCCCATTGCCAGTTTTTAAGGGAGAGTACAATGAAGACCTTGATCTTCATGTAGCAAAATATATGGTAGCATGTGTGGCTAACAATGCCAGAACCCCTGAGCATTGGTTAGCAATATTCCCCGCCACTTTCAAGGGCGCAGTGTTTCAGTGGTATGAGAGACAAGTAGCATGAACTTTTGGCACATGGGACGTTGGGCTTCCTCACTAAATTCAGGCGTGAAGGTTTCGAAGAGCGGATGCGAGACTTCATGAACCTAAGTCAGTCCTCTGGAGAAAGAGTAGAAGCTTTTGTCTTGCGAATGGAATCCATCCTGAAGAGATGGACTAACCATCATCTAGACGAAGGCATTTAGAAAGGAGTGTTTCTCAGAGGCTTACAACCAGCAGTTTGCAAGTTTGTGGAATTGAGAAGACTAGTCAATCTACAAGCTGCAGTGGAAGGTGCAAGATTGTATGACGAAGTTGAAGCAAGGCTGTCAATGACTCCAGGAAGAGAAGTCTTACCTCCTCCCATGCCAGGAATGGTATACCCACCAAATGCAGTCCCAGGGATAGTTCCCGACCCCTATCCCCATATGCAAATAGTGCCACAGTATAATGCATCTAATCCAATTTGGTGACCACAGACGACAATGCCTTAACTGATGGTTCAACCACAACAATAGTGGCCTCAAACAGTTCCTCCAATGGCGACTCAACAATAGTGGAATCCCACCAACTAGAATCAACAACCCCAAGTCTCAATAGGAGCTTTGAATCAGAACCATAATAGAGGACCTTCTAGATCAACCCAACAAGTGTATGCAGTAATTACAAATGCTTCCCAAAATCCCACTACAAGTACTTCAAGGGGTGAAAATCTAAAGGACTACTTATCCAACTCAGTTGCAAGTATCAAGAAAGAGCTTATGGATGTGATTACAGAGCAGCAATAGATGCAAGGTGAATACCGCCAATATATCCACTCCTGCGCGGAAGCTGGAAGAGATGTGATGCGCTCTAATACATGGTGTGGGAAGTGTCATCAAGCGGGACATTTAGCCATTGAATGCATCCAAAAACCAACCATTCCTGGAGCCTACTGTTTGTGGAAGAACCATACAGAGGATATTTGCTCTCTGAAAGAGATACATGAACGAAGACAGAAGGATGGAAAATGCAAGATTCAACTTGCTAGAATCCAAAATGACAACAGGATATTGGACCAAATCCTAGGGAGTTTGGTCCTAATTTTGGTCCAAGGAGGTTCCCATCTCAAAGTTATAGAGGACGACAGTCTAGCGGTGGTCAAAGATCAAACATGGAATGTTACAGGTGTGGAGAAAAGGGTCATATCTCCCCGAATTGTCCAAACCCTAGACGATCTGTGGATTACAAGCCCTTATACAGTCGATGCAAAGGTGAAGGCCACACTGCAAAGGATTGTCCAAGCCCAACCCCTGTAAAGGCCAATGCCACTGATAGCCAACAGAAGGCACAAGAGTCTGCCTCCAATTTGGTAGAGTTGGAAGTTGCCACTATTACGCGCACCAAGAAGAAGGAACCGGTTGTTCAAAACAAAAATAACTCTTCTCCCAAGACTGTGAAGTTCAATCTGCCAACATAGGGACAGAGCAATACAGGACAGAACAATAGTGCAGTACAGAGCACGATAGTGCTACAAAGAGTTACAGAGACAGTCCCAGAGACAGGACCAGAAGCCCATGAGATAGATGATACAGAAGCACCTCCAAAAACAGAGGAAATGCCAATGCTGCAATTATTAGAAGAAAAAGGAAAAATGAAAATGGGTGTAGCCCCATTCCCCAGTCGGCTAAAGAAGCCTGTGGATCCTATCAAAGATTATGACTTGGTCAAAGATCTAGTCACTTTTAAACCAAACTTAACATTCCGGCAGTTGCTGATGTTGTCTCCCAGCTACCGAAAGAAATTCAAAAGTGTATTAACAAGAAGACGTGGACTAAGGATCGCTCCTTCAACAGTGATCAAGACTAATAAGGCCGTGGAGCCTGTAAAGGAAGTAGATGTGGCTAACGCCTTCCTAGATCCTGGAACCCCAGAGATTAGTATATGGATGAAGGATGCTTTATTTCAAATGCATTGATTGATGGAGGCTCATTAGTAAACATAATGATGGATGTGACAATGAAGGACTTAGGGTTGCAAGGAATTCAACCTACACACTGGCTTATCAGATTGGCAGACCAAAGCAGAATTAAGCCATTGGGCATCCTCCCATATGTAAAAACAACCCTTGCAGGAAGAGACTATTGGCTAACATATCTGGTAGTCAAACCAAATTCTTATGGGACCTCATACCCTCTACTATTGGGAAGACCTTGGCTTTTTGAAGCAAGAGCCAGGACGGTGGACTGGTTCAAAGGAACCCTAACCCTAGGCAAAGGACCCAACAAAGTGGTGTTAAAGCTCTATGGATTGCAAAAAGGTAATGGATCCACATCCATCGAAGTTATAACTGAATCCTCCAATGAGGTAACAGATGGTACATCAGGAGATGAAGAGGCTGTTAAGCAGATCTTTCCTAAGAAAACAAAGGCACAATCCCTAACAGTGAGCATTGTAAGCCAACTGCCAAGGGAAGCAAAATCCTTGTCCATGGGAGAATACATCTTGCCTCAACTAGAATTAACTTCTGAAATCACCTCTGATAGTGAAATAGAAGCATGGATGTACTATTCTCCCTGTTACATGACAGTCGTAAAGACAGAGCAGAGGCAAAACAGATACAAAGCAGAGACAAATAGAGAGACAGAGCAGAGGCAGTACAAATATAGAGCAGATACAGAGCAGAGGCAGAACAAAGACAGAGTGGATACAGAGATAGTAATAGACATAGAGCCAGAGTCAGAAGCTGTGATAGAAGCAGAAGCAGATGGAGATACAGAAGATCTGTTCTTCTCCTACTGAGCCTCTACAAAAGCAAAGACAGAGCCTCCAGAGGAAGAGGATGAAAATGATGAGGAAGAAAATAAATGAGGCTATGAAAGTGTAGATGAAAACTTTTCTCTGATAGCGGATGATCTTGTTGATGTCCCTACAGAGACCTCAGAGGCGGAAGATCTCAGGATGTTATATGGAATGACCATGCTTCCATTTGGGTTGGTTAATGGACCACAAAGTATACAGAATCTATATAAGCAATGGATTAAAAGCATAAAATTTAAGTTCACCAGTGGCTCCTATTCCCCTAACTATTCAGTCCAGAGAAAAGATGATGATGATGCCCCCTGCCAACAGAAGCCAGAGCTATCAGAGCCACAGTCTCTAGAAGGTCCGTGCTATGTGACATTCCTGGACGCATCCTCTGAAGATGAATCCCTAAGTCCAGAAGAAATTACCACTCACACAGAAGCAAACAAAGCTTTGATACCCTCCCAACAACCTCAATAGACAAACGAGTCATCTGTTCAAAAGGAGGACACTGGTTCTAGGGGAACATCAGACGAGGATACTACTCTCTTGAAAGAGTCAGACCTCTATCCAAAAGCAATTCGTAGGAAATTTATCTGCAAAGTGGAAGGTGAAAGGCAAGTGACATTTTTGGATACTGACGGTACTGAACATCACCTGAAAGTGGACCTCAATCTTCTAGAAGAAGAACTAGTGGTCTTGCGAGACTTATTAAAGGAAAACTTAGATGTATTTGCTTGGTCGTACAAAGACCTAAAGGGGATTGATCCCACAGTATGCCAACATCAAATTGACCTAGAGCCCGATGCCAAACCTGTAAGGCAAAGACAAAGGCATATGAATCCTAATTATTCTACTCTAGTGAAGGCTGAATTATTGAAACTTCTTGAAGCAGAGTTCATCTATCCCGTGGCTAACAATGAATGGGTTTCTCCCATTGTGGTAGTACCCAAGAAGAACGGGAAACTTTGAATATGTGTCGACTTCCGAAAGCTCAATTCGAAGACGAGGAATGATCATTTCCCTATCCCTTTTACAGACCAATCTAAAACAACCTTCACCACCAAATGGGGGACCTATCCCTATAGAGTGATGCCATTCGGACTCTGTAGTGCTCCTGTCACCTTCCAAGAGTAATGATGGCTGCCTTCCAGAATCATCTACATGATTTCATTGAGGTGTATCTTGATGATTTCTGTATCTATAGCTTAATCCATGAGCACTAGGGACACCTAAAGCAATGTTTTGACAGATGCCGAGAGTATGGGATTTCTCTCAACCCTGACAAATGTATCTTTGGCATCCTAAAGCTCTGAAACGGGATGATGGTAACAGTGTAGCCATGTTCATGTACGAGAATATTATCAGTCGTTTTGGCAGTCTCCTCAAGCTGGTAAGTGATAGAGGTACTCATTTCCTTAACAAAATCATGGAGGAGTTGACATACCTATATAAGATCTGCCATCGTAAGTCCACTCCTTATTACCCCAGAGCCAACGGCCAAGTTGAAGTCACCAATTGCATCCTCTGCTCGATTTTGAAGAAAATGATTGCCGCACATCGTCAGACTAGGATGACCGACTTACAGAGGCCCTTTGGGCGTACAAAACCTCCCATAAGGTAGCTAAAGGACAGACCCCTTTCTAGCTAGTGTATGGTACAGAAGCCATCTTCCCTGTTGAACTGGAATCGCCCTCTTTGTGAGTGGCAGTTAAAGAACGCTTGGGAGATAATGAGTCACTGCAATACCACCTCTTCCACTTGGAATGCTTGGATGAGATACGGCGGATGGCCCTACAGTGCATGGAAACCACTCAAGCGTGACGCAAGGCCTATCATGACAGTTTCATCAAGCACAAGAAGTTCAAAGAAGGTGATCTTGTCCTAGCCTATGATTCAAGATTTGGCAAGTTTTCTTGCAAGCTTCAACAACAGTGGATGGGCCCATACAAGGTACTTGCTGCTGTCAATCCTAACGGCTCTGTTCAAGTGCACACCATTGATGGCTCTGATGATCCATTCCTGATCAATGGCTATCGCTTGAAGATGTACTTCCCTCCCTGGGGATCTTGACAATCACAGTCGACCTACCCTTTCCCTTTTGGGCGTCGCACTATCCTTCTCGTTGTGCTTCTGATAGCCCTTATGATTCTCCTCATGAGGTGATCTCGTTCTGCTAACCCCTCACAGAAACATCTCAACCCGATCTTGTTCTCTTCTCGTCTAATCCAACAACGGTGGTGAGGTTGGTCTTGACACATGGTATTTCTACCATTCTCTTTCTTAATGAAAAAAAAAAGAAAAAAAAAAGAGAAAATGAAAAAGAAAAGAAAAGAGAAAAAAAAACAAACAAATTTGTTATGGAAGAAAATGAAGAAATTCCCTATCGTAACAGGCCTCGTTCCAAGAAAAGATGGAAACACCCTTGGGCGAGAAGTTGACTGTGGAAAAGGTGGTAACACCCCGCAGTTCAGGATAGCTGACTCACCAGCAAAACCTCTTCAGCAAGTAATTTTAAGCCACCTCCCTTGGTGCACTGTCTCTACAATATCAATCCGTCGGCCCTTCTTAACAGACGACTCTTCTTACCAATCATTGAAGTATGAGATTTGTAGGTTGCCTCCCTGGGTATGCCTCCTCCTCAAGATCCTGACAACGACAACAGCCAACATGATCTTCATCACCAACCCCTTGAGTGATGTGAGCTTTCATCTTAACAGGATGGGAACGTGAGCATGGATTGCCCTCTGTATCTATCAGAGAGTGAGACCGAGGGTGGGGTGAGTGACTAGTTTTTCCCTTGAAATCAAATGAGAGGTGAGATGTGTGAACAGAGTGTTGCACGCACAGGATGGGCCTTTCAATGCACAATGCACGATTTGTTCCTGTGCACTGCACCATAAGGCTCCCTGGCCTTCCTTCTTGCACTGTATGCGCCGGCACAGGGCGAGATGCACAGTTGCACCATCAAATGCGCACAAGGCATACAATCTTTGCACAAGTGATGGTAAGGATTACATCAAGGGGTTTCAAGAATGGGTTGCCCTCTGTATCTTTCAACAGAGCGTGAGACAGAGGGTGGACTGAGTGTGATTGGTGTTTCTTTAATCAATTATCGAGAGGTGAGGATCGAGTGACATTACAACCCTTGGAGTCAGGTACATTCCCGTTTCCCTCTGCACCCATGGATTGGGTCTCTACCATCAACACAGGACACGTCATTCAGTTCTATACATTGCACTACAAGGCTCCACTGGCCTTCCTCCTTGCACTTATGCCAAACGGGGTTAGATGCACTGATGCACCAGCAAATGTGTACCCTGGCATACTCCCTCTGCACCATTCCCTTGTTGATTCTTAAACCGGGTGTGAGCTATGGGTTTTCATCATTATTTCCTCAAGTGATGTTAGTAATGGGGTGAGTGACTATTCTTTCATTCCATTTGAGTGATCGTGAGTTGAGTGGCATATCCCTCGTCATCGATGAATTTCCTGCGATTCCTTCAACCCGCTACCTCCCTGGTGCTGTCGCGTGATCCCTACCATGAAGAACGTGTGTTGTGAAGACACTTGGGTACCTCCTGCAATCGACACGCAACCTCGATAGTCGATATTCCTCCTCGGCAATATGGGCCAAGTTTTTCTAACCCTACACCTTCTGTTTCTCAATGTGACGGTCATGTCTTAAGTGTGGGGACATTCGTGGTTGGTCTGATGTGTGGTAGTCGGTCCTTGATGTTCGGTTTTCCCTTCCTACTAAGGTTCTAAGTGTGGGGATGCGTCCCTACGCATCTATGTTGCATACCTTTCTGCATATATCCTATTATGATCATGCATCTACACCGTGACTTCATTTTATTGGTGGGGTCCCTTCTCCCCTCCTCTGTTCTATTTTCCCCTGTCCTCAGGGTTGTTCCTTGACTGTTTTCCTTTATTCTTTATTTTGTGATTTTTTCATGTGAACGCATCCTATGTTCACCAAAATCCCAATCTAACCTTACAGTCCTGTTTGTCCCTTTGAACTACCCATTTTTCCTTTTTACCAACCCCTGTTCCGACAGACGGTTCTATAGTTATTAATTTTTGAAGTAGTTATCGTAAAATGGACGGTTTTCCACGTGAACGCGTCTTTATTGCTTCAGAATCCTGATCTGATGTGCCAGCCCTATCCTACCCCTTCCTCCTGATATTTTTCCTTTTTACTCCCTGTCATTTCAATACACTGCTCATCAGTTATTAATTTTTGCAGGTTTTCGGACCCTTTTCGTGCTTCTTTTTCACATTTTTCCATGTGAACCTACCCTATTTGCAACGGAATTCCATTTTAATTTTACAGACGTGTCCTATCAGTCTTTCCCCCACTTTTTCCTTTTTCCTCCCCCCTCTTCTGAATGTCAAATTTTTAGTTATTCATTTTTTCGAGTGTTTTCGGGTGTGATTTTCGTGTTTTTTCCACATGAACCCCTCCTAATTCCTTTCTAACTAAGTTTTGATGTGTCAGTCCTGTGAATCCCTTCCCCTCGGACATTTTTCCTTTTTACTGTCCTCTATTCTGGTGCACGATTCTTCCTGTATTAATTTTTGAGTCTGTTTTCAGGCCCGTTTTTGGGGTTTTTCCCATGTGAACGCATCCTATCTCGATCGGAACTTTGTTTTGTCGCCTTGTTCTACACACTTTTCCTTCTTTTCACACTTCGTTTCGATGGGCGGATTTTCCAATATTAATACCCATATGTGTTTTTGGGTTTGTTTTTTGTGTTTTTCCCATGTGAACACCCCAATTTTTCCCCGGATCCGATGTTGCATGTTTCCATCATTTTTCTCTCCTCTCCCAGCACATTTTTCCTTTTTACAATTTTTTGATCCTACGAACGGTTTGGATTTTACTAATTGTTCTTCATTTTTTCCGTGTGACCGCGTTTCTTGTGTCGCGTGTGAACGCGTCTATTTTTGGTTTTATGCGCCTTGGAACGCCCCCGTGGCATCCATGGCTCGCGCGTCACCGTCCTTGCCCCGTTTGATCCCGTCACTGCAAATTTTTTTACCCCTGCCCGCACATGCGCACGGGACAGGGGTGCGTTTTTTTTGCCCATCCATCTTCCATTTATTTTATTTTATTTTTATTTTTCTATTAAAAAAGAGAAAAAAGCAAAGAAAAAAAGAAAAAAAAACAATAATGACACAAAAAGAAGAGAAAAAAAAATAATACTAATAATGATAAATCAAACAAACAAAAAAAAGAAAGAAAATAGATGGGGAAAAAAAAAGAAAAAAGAAAAACACACAAACAAAGAATAGCATTTTAATTATTTAAAAATAATATAATAAATATAATAATTCAAAAAAACCCCTACCTACCTTACATGTCGTGTTTCTCCGCAGTCTTCTCCTTCCCCTTCCTCCTCCCCTTCTTCCTTCCCCTTCTTCTTCTTCTCCTTCTCCTTCTTCTTCCCCTTGCTCCTCCTCTTCAGTCGTCCTTCTTCTCCTCCTTCTTCTCTCCCCCCCTCGACCGTGGCGCCGTCGTCGCTAGCGTCCCATTCGCCTGCGCCCTGTGGAGTCCGTTTTGCCGCCCTCTCGTTCATCGCCACTCGCCGACAGCCTCTCCTCCTCCTCCTCCTCCTCCTCCTCCTCCGGGCAGAGGGCCACCTCTCCTCTCCTCCATCCCACTAGTTAGTTATAGTTAAACTAACCTTAGTTACTTTTCACCTAACCTTAGTTAAGTTAAACTAACCCTTAGTTAATTCACTTAAGCTTAGTTAATTAACCTAACCCTAGTTAGATGACCCTAACCCTAATTAGACTAACTAACCCCTAGTTAGTCTAAACTAACCTCCAGTTCAACTAACTCAACCATAGTTAGATTGACTAACCATAGTTAGATTGACTAACCATAGTCGCCTAAACTAACCCCTAGTTAGCCTAACTCACCTCTAGTTAGCCTACCCTCACCCCTAGTTCAGTTAACTTACCCCTAGTTAATTAACCCTAACCCCCAGTTAATTACCCTTACTGTAGTTAACTTAACCTCACCCACAGTTAATTAACTTAACCATAGTTAACCTAATCTACCCCTAGTTAGATGCCCTAACCCTAGTTAGACTTACTGAACCTAGTTAACATGACTAACTAGACTAACCTAATTTACTAGACTTAACCTAACTAACCAGACTAATCTAGTTAACTAGACTAACCTAATTTACCAGACTTAACCTAAGTAACCAGACTGACCTACCTAACCTAACTTAACAAACTAACCTAACCTAACGAACCTAATTGATTTACCTCACTAACCTAACTTAATCAACTTTCTCAGACTAAGCTCACTTAATTCACTTAATCTACTCAGTTAGCCCCCGTTCTTGCCTTTTCTCCTCCGTTATTTTTCCGCTGTGTACAGGTGTGCTAGCAGGTGTTCACGCACGAGGATGCGCTTCCTACTTGTCCGTGCGGTGGAGTATTGCAGTCAGCCGTTCACACGCAGTCATCCTTCATTGTTCACACGCAGCCCGAGTACCGCCTTTTATTTTCCAACTCGCAAATACATAAAAATAAACATAAAACACATAAAAATTCATTTAAAACTCAAAAAAAGTACAAAAAAGTTTTTGAAATTTTACCAATATTTCTGAAATTATTTGGAATATTTTTAAAGTGGAAATTTAAAACAAATAAATTGCAAAAAAAACTCAAAATCTAAAAAATCTTTAAAATTTACATGTAAAATGAGTAAAATTCATTAAAAATTAGTAAAAATTTAGAAATAAATCCAAAAAAAATCCAAAAAATTCCACAAATCCCCTTGCCGTTTTTGCTAATAATTTTTCAATTAAAAATACTTTCATCAAAGGCAAAAATATTATTTGAATCCAAAAATCCTAATTTTAATACTTCACTTTATAAAAATGTATTTTAAATTCTAAAAATCAGCTGGAAAATCATGGATGAATTAACACACATTGTTGATACTTGCTAGATGGCTGAAAATTCACTCTTCCACTTCATAACATATTCATGTGTCATATATCCCGTGTTAATTATTTTTTTTTAAGAAAAAGAAAAAAATAACAAATAAACCAAACCAAACAATATACACAAAATAAACACACCTAAAATGTAATTAAAAATTTAAAAATATATATATAAATAAATAAAATTAAAAATAAATAAATGAAAATCAAATCCAAATAAAACAAAAATACTATGGTGTTGTATTTTTTTCAACCAGTGGTGTTTGTTTTTGTTTGACTGGATTCCTTACATTCGGGACTACTCCGTGCGCCTTCAGTCCATTGCATATACACCCCTACCAAGTATTTATTTTGTGAGCTTTATTTATTTTCATTATCCCTTAACCACAATTAATTGCTAAAATGAACTATATTCACCTACTTTTCCACACGCATTCGCGCTAAACACACAATTTCTAATTAATTAAAAATCAACCAACCGTTCACTTTGCATGCGCTACGTGCACTTAAGAGACATCTTAATTTTTAATAAGAATGAACCAGTCGTCTCACAAAAAAACACGTATTGGTAAAAAAGCACTCCACATCACCATTAATTTTTAATTAATGAATTTTCATTTAGAGATCCAGTCTGGGAATCGTAGTCCAGGTTCCGATAAAGCATCGTTTCACCCTAATAATTTGTAATTAAAATTTTAAGAAAGAATCGCCATTTTCTTATTAAGGTTTATAACCTAATAAAATGTCACTCATTGTTCAATAATTTCTTTAAATAAACCCTTCATTAATACAATTTTCCCTCGGTACACTTATTTTCCCTTTTAATAAACACGCTTCGTGGGATAGGCGCATAAAGTTCTCTTAGTTGAGAGTGTTGGTCAAGGTTATGGTTAGGTCCTGATGTACATTTTTATGGTATTATGGTTTGTTTATGTGCTATGATTACGGGTACAGTTTGTAGTTTTTTCTTTCTTTCTTGCCTGATACAAGGGTTTGGATGCATGTTTCTTGTATCGCATGAAGTTTTTGGTCGCATATGTGTAGAGGTCATGCCGAATTTTCTATAGGATGTGGGTTGTTTGGGATGGTAAATTGGTTAGTTACGTCTATGTGTGTGTGTCCTTATTTGGATTGATTTCTTTTTTATAGTCCTCTGGTTGTTTTGCAGGCATTGTTTGTGATTGTCTGTGTTGTGGTGTGTGTGTTTTCCATCTGAATGGTGCCTCAGGCTCCTCCTCCTATCCAGTATGTCTTGCTAGTCAATAGGGATTATTCTTCCCTATTGACTTTTGAGCCTATAGCGAAAGCAGGACTTGTGACTTTCGTGGATGTTTCATTCCCATTGATTCCAGATGATACATCCCTGTGTGATGAGTTCCTTGCCTCATACAGCAAGAAGTCATGCCTGGTTCATGGTGCTTCCATGGTGTTGACACCCCGAGGGTTAGGGGAGACTCTGTCTCTTCCCTACAAAGGAGAGCCCTTTGTTACAGCTAGACAATTATTCTCCAACGATGAGATTTTCAAGCTGTTACAGAAGCAGACCAAGGAGATTCTGAATGTCAAGAAAGTGATAAACACTTGAGGAGTATCTTTTTCCATGATCACTGATCCTCTTTGGAAGTTAGTCTGCCAATTTCTCCAAGACAGGTTTATGCCTGCCAAAATATCATCTCATTACTTGTCCAAAGAACTCTTCACAGCTTTCAGGATGGTGTTAAAAGGGGTGGCCATTGATTGGAGTACTTACCTGCTTACAAAGATGGATCAACATTTTGTCAAAGTAACCAGAGAAAATGTCACAAATGTCACCTATGGTTCCTACATGTATGCTTTCTTGACATACTTCGGCCTAAAGAAGGGTGTGCTACCACCTCCTCCATCTGATCCAGTACCTCCTCCACCACCTTCAGAAGATTCAGAACCTATTGACATAGAGGATCTTGATTCCCCTCCTCCATTGGTCATTCAACGAAAGCGCTTGAAGCATGTGGCAGATAAAACTCCTTCAGTTCTTCCTTCAGTCACAATTCCTACTACATCTGGTAGTGACCTCCCTCCTTACCTCACATGTAACAATTTGTTTAGGGCACATAGAGAGGGTTCCTTGGACATATCAGTCCCTTTACTGAACAGTTTAGTGTCGGGAGATGCCATTCCATTCCTCTGTAAAGACATTCAGAGTTCGATTGAACTTTCAGTGACACCTGTGCTCAACAGTTGTATGCTTCTTTCTATGAAGAAATGATGCAGTCAAAAGACCAGTTGCATAAGGCAACCTCAGAGTTAGCCTCTACTAAAGACACACTTGCAGATCTATTTAAGCAGATGGAGTAGCAAACCCAAATGATTGAGACTCAGAGAGAAGAAATATCTTCTTTGAAGATTCAGTTAATAAAAACTCAGTCAGAGGTCACTAAAGTCTCAGAGGAGAAAGAGAGGATGTCCAAAGAATCTCAAGAGTTTCAGACCCTTTTAGATGCAAAACTCTCAGCCTTACAGACTTCTCATAACACAGTGGAATCACAAGCTTCCCAAATCAAGCAGTTGCAAGACCAACTGACGCAGTCACGGTCTGTTCCTCCAAGTCCCAATGTTCCTATGATTCCTTCTATCTCTAAGTAGAACTTGGCAATCCTCCAAAGATTGGCCACATTGTGTCCATTGTTCCAAGATAAAGTGGAAAGATTGTAGTTGAGAATGGATTTGTTATGGTTGACATTTGAGCACTTCTAGGAGTATGTTCCTCCAGACCGTTCTTTCTTTGTTCACTATCAATTGGAAAAGTTGGCCTTTTACATGAAGCTTTTAACGATGGATCTTCCTCTTCCAGAGGATGGTTGGAGTGGGGCTTGGTCTCCTGAGTTACTGACAGAAGTGGTTCGTATGGTGTTTGAAGATTCTCTGATGACGGATACCATGTTGTTGTCTTACATGTGTCTACGAGGTGATCTATTGATTCCAGATGAAGTAGATATGGCCTAGTATGTGGGGGATGTGGTTTTGCAAGCTGTCTTGTATGTCAACTATTTGGAGTTGCGGATAGATGACATGTTCCAATGTTACGCCTCAAAAGTGGCTACTTGCCCTGACAATTCCTAGCACTCAATGATTGATTCTGTGGTCATGAATCAACGTCAGAACAAAGCTTCTACTTATGTGCAGAGCACTAACCAACTGAGGGTGGATCTCCTAGCTCATCTTTTCAAAAACCATCCATTTGATTCAACCTTTTTTTATGCCTCATAGAGAATATCTATCTTAGGTCCCTCTATTCCTAGCCTACTATACTACCAACAAATGGCTCATCACTATGATACCAATCTTTCCCTTTATCAAATTAAGTCAGCAGCAATCTTACCTCTTCTTTTCCAACCTCAATCTTTTCCTCAAATTCCCATATTTACCTATTGTTCTTTTATCGAAGATAGAGTATTTTCCCCTTCTCCACCATGCCCTTCTCCATCTATCCATATACCTTCTACTTTTCCTGTTTATCAATTAACACCTTTCCTAACTGATTCCCTTAAACTTTCAGTCACTCCTTGTTTAACTTATTCCTCCTTTTATGGTTTTGTCTACCCATCGCTTCATCCTCTTTTACTTATTCCACTTTCATCTCCTGCCACTTCTATTTCTCAACCCCCTCAGTTGGTTAGTGAATACGAAGGGTTTAATCAGCAAATTCCCAGAAGAAGAGGATGGAGCTTGACTGATTCTCTTACAGGACCCCAGATTAACTGGCCAATAATTCTAGGGAATTAGACAACTGCCAGTCAAGCATACCAGAATTATCTTCATTTTGCTCACCAATATTCACAATCTCTAGATCCTTCAGTGAGATTGACAGCTCATTTTGCTTGTATCTAGCATACATGCATAGGCATTCCCATAATGATTAAAAGGCCATTCCAAAGCTTTGTATAAATGCCAATGTGAACATTGATTCCGAACAGTTGGATATCCTGTATTTTCATGCCATATGTCTACCTAGCAGATACCTTGTTTTGCTAGAAAGGATGTGCTGCCTGCAGTTCTTTCAAAATCCTCCAAAGACATTTGTAGATGAGTCCTTCTCCATGAATCGTTTTCAAAACCACCAAGCCTTCAAAAGGGATCACCTTCATTGATACCTTTGCAATGTATTTTGGATGATTCTTCATGATAGATATATCTCTCTTTTTGGAGGTGTCATTCAGATGGTTGTGTTAGTGTTTGTATGTGTTGTAATAATTGTATATGATGAGTTCGTGTTGATTGAGAATAATTTGTTCAAGAGCTATTTTCAAACTATTGATGGTGAATGGACGCCTATGGTGCAAAGCTGAAGAAAAACCTCTTATATCCTTTACAAATTTATTATGATTTTTAAATGATTAATCATATGAGTTAATGAATAACGGAAGCTTTCCTTTAGTAGTATTTTTCTATTAGATACAGGTAATAAGTTGGGGTCATGGTTTGGCAAGATTATTAAAGATCCTACGGAAGTTAAAATTGAGCTCTTTAATGAACTTATATTAATCTTTTCCTTAGGTTTCAATGACGCTTCCTTTCTAAGTGTGGGGATATGTTGAGAGTGAAAAAAGACTGAATTTTTGACTGATTTTTGTTGTTTTTGAGGTCTGAATGATTGATTTTTTATGGATTTAGAGTGATGTATGGTTGTTAATGGAAGTATTTGCGAGTGTTTTAGATGATATTGATTATGTTTTGGAAGTCCATGATGATTCTCAATAGAGATATGAAGCTCTGTGATGTTCTGATAGGTCCTGTTGAGGTTCTGATTGGTTCTGTATACCTTCTGTATAGCTTATATTTTGTTCTGATTGTCTTCTGTATGAAGCATGTATTGATGATTGATGAAGATTGAGATCTTTTGGAAGCTTATTGAATATTTTTTGATAGTTTGGAATGGTTTGAGTATGAGTTATGAGGTTCTGATGACCTTCTGTAGACCCTCTGTAGAGCCTTTGTCCCTGCTCTGTCTCTATACTGTAACAGTACTGTAGTTGCTCTGGTACTGTACTGTAACTGTTCTGTATACCTTCTATAAGTATTCTGTAGAAAGTATGTAGGACTTTGGAAAAGTTTTCTAACTTTTGGAAAGGATGAATCTAAGTTCAAAAGAGCTAAAACAAATGGAAGAAGCAACTGTTGAAGACTGAAGAAACGATTGAGTGGCAGTAACAGTAATGAGTTGTGAAAAGACACTGTAGTGGCTCTGGTGACTCTTCATATCAAACATACCTCTTGGGAGGTGCATCCATGACCTAAGAAGGATTATTGAGAGTTACTATGAGAGTATTGTAGTGAGGAGATGATGTACTATTGAGAGAGAGAGAGAGAGAGAGAGAGAGCCAGAGATAGTCAAATCTATCAAAACGATGTAACTATGAGAGATTGAGAGAGAGAACTATGAAGACATTGAAGATGAATATTATGTGATTGATTTCCATTCAAAGATTGTGTATTCCCTTGTGTTCTTTGTTATATTGATGAATTCTATGAAGATGTTGAAGATTATGGTTGATTTTATCAAATCCATGGGAGATATCTACTATGATGCTACGTGAAGAATTGTTGTTTTCTTTGTTTTGATGATCAAAAGAATGAAATAAAAGCTTGTTGATGTTACAAGATAGATTTTCTTGCAGTAGAATTCCCTTTTCCTTGGTGTTCCTCTTGGGACTCCACATATTCACTATCAAATGAATCTCAATCGATGCCCATATCTGCTCCAAATCAATCCCAAAGCATAGACATAGCATCCCATAACATCTGGGCATCACGAAGCATCAATAGGCATCAAACGGGCAACGCCAAGAAGCATCAAACATTAAATGTCAAGTGTTGCCCTGTTTTTGACAGTCCTGGGACTGTGTATACAACAATGACTTAAGGTGAAAGCACTCATATCGATCATTGGGAGCCAAGATCCAATGCTGAGGAGTCCAAAGATGATCGAGAAGGTTGTAAACAATGCCTCGAAGCTAGGAAAGGAGTTGGAAATACCAGGACGGGATCAGCCCAGTCCCCCTAAAAATGCACCCATTTTGCGATGACTGCTCATGGGGGCTAGGGGGTCTTCAGCCATGCTACTGATCACGTGGCAATGATTAGGGGGCTTCAATGCAACCCTGCAAGGTGCCGAATGAAGGCCGAAAGATCGAGGAGGAGACGGGAGATCAAAACTTATCTGCAAATGAAGGTGCCATGGCTGCCATTGAAGCTCGAGTTGAAGCTCTTCAAATCTGAGCTGAAGAGAATGTCGGGAAAGCTCCAATGCCTTTGCTCTAATACCAGTTGAAAGGGAAGTAGAGCCCAGGGGGAAGAAGCTTGGTGGTGAGAGCTATGGCAGATGGAGAGTAAGAGCAAGAGAGAGAGAGAGACTCAAAAGTGGGAACTCCAATAACCACAATGTGTGGCCGGGCCTTCCTTTATTCAAAATGTCACTAAAAGAATAAAGAATAAGTGACTGTGATGGGTGCCCGCCACCTGCAGTGTGTAGTGGCGGGTATTGTCAGTGTAGTAATACACGGGCAGCTAGGCAAAGGTGTCTTTACCCCCAACATAATCATCTTCTTTATCACAATGTAATCCTCCCAAATTTGAGGATTCTTTAGCCAACATGGTCGAAATTGGTTGAACATTTCTTGACCATCACTTCGACAAGAGGCCGTTGAAATTAGGTACCTAGATATTCTTGCACAATCCTATTGAGGGTAAAGCCACCTTTTCCTAGCTACTTGTGTATTACTACATTGATAGTACCCTCACACTTCTACAATATAAGTGGCAGGCGATCATCATTGTCACTTCATTCTTTATTCTTGCAATGATATTTGAATAAAGGGAAGGCTAGTCACACATTGTGACTATTCGAGTTCCCACATCTTGCATGTGTCTCTCTCTCGCTCTTGTTCCTTCCACCATATCTCTTACTTCTGCTCGCGTACTTCCACTCTAGGCTCACTTCCTTCAGCTATATTAGAGCCAAACATTCAAGGAGCTTCTTCATCCTTTGCTTCAGCTCGAATTCAAAGCTTCAACTCAAGGTTTCATGGTAACCATTTTTTCTTTCTCTCGAGGTATGCATTGAGTATTTCTTTCTTTTGGCTTGTTTGAGCTTGCTCCACGCTTGTTGAGGAGCTTCCCAAAGCTCAGTTGATCCTTATTAAGTGCTTATTGAGCTAAGAAGCAACCACTGTATCCATTTTTGAGTGGATATAGAGCATGTTGTAGAAGTCATGGACAACTATGACAACTTGATAACACTATTGTATTTTGGCTATAACTTTTGCATATGGTATTGGATTTAGGTGTTCTATAGCTAGAAATAAAGAGTGAGATGAGATCTAAAAAATTGGAAACTCATAGAGTTGATTCTATGCAATTTTCTAATCTTTGTTTCACACAGAATAGAACAATTTTGGTTTGGATAGCAAATAATAAATTCCATAATGCATGTTTGATGCTTTAGGAATGCTATCTTGATGCCCGGAT
Source organism: Lygodium microphyllum (assembly GCF_053477565.2). Classification (NCBI taxonomy): domain Eukaryota; kingdom Viridiplantae; phylum Streptophyta; class Polypodiopsida; order Schizaeales; family Lygodiaceae; genus Lygodium; species Lygodium microphyllum. The sequence goes on from NC_141146.1 coordinate 121,375,910, forward strand.
GGTATGGTTATGCTTTTGGGCTGATTTGAGCACAGATTTGACTCAATTTTCTAATAAATTTCATTTCTATAATAATAGGGATGAATGTTATTTATGTTGAAAAAGTATATGCCTCTTATCACTTGATGCTTTCAGGGCTTGGTATTAATGCTTGAATGTTTGCTTGATGCTTGGGGATGCTTGGCACATGTCTTAGAATGCTTTTGGGCTTTGATTGAGCTCGCATTCACTTATTTTTTACTATCATATGCCTATTGTTAATAGTGGACAACATGCAGTTTTCTAATAAAGATTATGCTCATTATGCTTTGAAGCTACTCGGATCCCACATATTGGATGTACCAACACTTTGGTTGTCATGTATGCCTATGGATATGTTTATGACATGCTCCTAAGTAAGATTGAATCTTGGATGCTTTGACATTGGTTGTCATTCCTATCCTTGGATGCTACAATCAAAGTCTTGTAGACTCTTTGGGTTTAATGCTTCTGAATGTATGCTCTATGGATCTTGGATACTCCAATGTCATTCACATGATGTCTTATTTGGCATTTCACTTTTGCTTCAATGGAAGCTACTTGGCTTTATGTACTGAGATACATTGGCAATCGGATGTACTACAAAGCATTTGGATTATGTAGTTGAGCTTGAGCTTATTATAGTGAGATAATGGGACTCATTATGACATGTACATGCTCTCTTGATATTCATTGGATGCAATTACCCTATCATAAGTTGAGTTGATCTCTTGGCCTAGACCTAGAACTTATGTCTGTTAGGGTGTTATTAGTGGTATTTATATGCTTCTAGGTTAGATATTGAGCTTTGCTTAGTGGATTATGCATCTGAAATTTCTCTTCATTTACCTTTGAGATTTACATTTTGTGCATGATGTATATGCCTATTGCATGTAGGGTTTTTGACATACTGCAATTGTGACAGTTTTCAGTGCTTGGTTGTTCCTCACTTCTTCTCTCTTGGTTGCACATAGTTGGTTGTTGGCATATTGCTGCAATTTATGCCACTTCACTTTTATGCATTCTATTTGAGGGAGTCACCTATACTTGATAGTTTATTGACCATAGTTTGTAGATAGTTCATTGTTTTGTCAATAACTCTTATTTTGGGCTTGATTTAGTAGTGGTTTGAGGGTAACATGACATTATAGTAGCTCGTTTTTCTATTCTATGTCCTTGCTTGGTCTCATTATGGCTAATGGTTCTTGTGACAATGCTATTTTCAATATTGAGAAACTAGATGGGACTAATTATAGCTATTGCAAGACCTAGATATGGTAGATTTTAGTGCAAAAATTGCATGTTAAACCACTTAAAAATGGGATTCCAAACCCAAAAAACATTACAACTAAGGATTGGGATGAATTGGATGATCTATGCAAGTCCACAATCATTTTATCACTCTCTAAGTAGTTTCATTACAATGTTGCAACTGGAAATCAGACCGCATATAATCTTTGGACATATATTAATAACCTTTATGACAAGTAGAGTTTTGCATCTCAAATGTATTGGCTAAAATAGTTGATGGACCTTCGCATGTGAGGGAAGGGAATTCTATGTCTACACGCTTGAATGAGTTTCACTCCATCATCAACCATTTAGCTTCATAGGAGATTGAGTTCAAGGATACTTTGCATATTTTATTTTTGCTTAGTACTCTACCTGAGTTGTGGGATACTTTTCGTACAACTCTTTACACTAAGGATGGACTAAAATTGTAGGATGTTGAGAGTGCCCTCTTGACAAAAGAGGTGAAAAATAAGAATATTGATGGTTCTCGTACATCCCATGCATTGACTGTGAGAGGCCGATAGGATGGAAATGGTTGTGATAGAGACTCTAACAAGCTTAGTCTAGGACATGTGGACAGGCTCACAATAAGTTCCATGATGCCAGGAGGCATGTTCCACAGTGGATTCCGTAAACTTTGATGACTGGGGCTCATACACAAAGTGGATTCTTTGTGCGAGAAGTTGATGGGGACGCCTATCCTTTTCGGGCGTTTCATTAATTTAGTGTGTACATGGGTGATTCCATAGCGGGTGATTCCACAAAATGCATATTAAATTAATAAACGTTTATGAGTTTAGAGTGCGCACTCGTAATAAATTAAGGTTAGGATTGATTTCTAACCAGTTGATTTATTTATGTAGCTGAAGACTACTAGGTATTCACTTTTGTCGGTTTAATTGTATTATTTTACTAACGATTGTGAATGCTTCAGTTGATGTGTAGAGATAGCAGCAGTGGGCGGAGGAAAGCATTGGAGGATAGCGAGTATTCGATTTATCATTTATATTTTGATGGGCGCATACCTTAGGCATGGCGCCTATATTTTGTCGCGCCTATTTATTGAGGCGTTGGATATTTGTTTATTATTTTTGTATGCGCATGGGCGCACGATTATGTTATTTGTACTTGGACATTGTATTGGGCATGCCAGACTCTTTGGGCACCGTCCCTTAGCTTTATTCCTATTTTGTGCTAAAGCAAACTCAAAAGCTAAAAGCTTGCTATTTTGTAATTTGGGCTATTATTTGAGCTTGAAGATGATTAATACATAAATACATGCTTTGTGGAGCGCTCACACAAGGCATGAGGGGAGATTGCACCCAATTGGTCTCTTGTTCATGTCGTTCATGCTTTTTACCTTAATTTTTGTGCAAAAAGTAGAGTTTTGCTATCCTACACCGGGGGTATGATGCCAAGAGGCATATTCCACAGTGGATTCCGTGAGGTTTTACGGTGGATTCCGTAAACTTTTATAACCGTGGCTCATACACAAAGTGGATTCTTTGTGCAAGAAGTTGATGGGGACGCCTATCCTTTTCGGGCGTTTCATTAATTTAGTGTGTACATGGGTGATTCCATAGCGGGTGATTCCGCAAAATGCATATTAAATTAATAAACATTTATGAGTTTAGAGTGCACACTCGTAATAAATTAAGGTTAGAATTGATTTCTAACCACTTGATTTATTTATGTAGCTGAAGACTACTAGGTATTCACTTTTGTCGGTTTAATTGTATTATTTTACTAACGATTGTGAATGCTTCAATTGATGTGTAGAGATAGCAGCAGTGGTGGCGGAGGAAAGCATTGGAGGATAGCGAGTATTTGATTTATCATTTGTATTTTGATGAGTACATACCTTAGGCATGGCGCCTATATTTTGTCGCGCCTATTTATTGAGGCGTTGGATATTTGTTTATTATTTTTGTATGCGCATGGGCGCACGATTATGTTATTTGTACTTGGACATTGTATTGGGCATGCCAGACTCTTTGGGCACCGTCCCTTAGCTTTATTCCTATTTTGTGCTAAAGCAAACTCAAAAGCTAAAAGCTTGCTATTTTGTAATTTGGGCTATTATTTGAGCTTGAAGATGATTAATACATAAAATACATGCTTTGTGGAGCGCTCACATAAGGCATGGGGGGAGATTGCACCCAATTGGTCTCTTGTTAATGTCGTTCATGCTTTTTACCTTGAATTTTGTGCAAAAAGTAGAGTTCTATTGCTATCCCACCCCGGGGGTATGATGCCAAGAGGCATATTCCACGGTGGATTCCGTGAGGTTTTACGGTGGATTCCATAAACTTTGATGACCGGGGCTCATACACAAAGTGGATTCTTTGTGCGAGAAGTTGATGGGGACGCCTATCCTTTTCGGGCGTTTCATTAATTTAGTGTGTACATGGGTGATTCCATAGCGGGTGATTCCGCAAAATGCATATTAAATTAATAAATGTTTATGAGTTTAGAGTGCGCACTCGTAATAAATTAAGGTTAGGATTGATTTCTAACCAGTTGATTTATTTATGTAGCTGAAGACTGCTAGGTATTCACTTTTGTCGGTTTAATTGTATTATTTTACTAACGATTGTGAATGCTTCAGTTGATGTGTAGAGATAGCAGCAGTGGCGGAGGAAAGCATTGGAGGATAGCGAGTATTCGATTTATCATTTATATTTTGATGGGCGCATACCTTAGGCATGGTGCCTATATTTTGTCGCGCCTATTTATTGAGGCGTTGGATATTTGTTTATTATTTTTGTATGCGCATGGACGCACGATTATGTTATTTGTACTTGGACATTATATTGGGCATGCCAGTCTCTTTGGGCACCGTCCATTAGCTTTATTTCTATTTTGTGCTAAAGCAAACTCAAAAGCTAAAAGCTTGCTATTTTGTAATTTGGGCTATTATTTGAGCTTGAATATGATTAATACATAAAATACATGCTTTGTGGAGCGCTCACACAAGGCATGGAGGGAGATTGCACCTAATCGGTCTCTTGTTCATGTCGTTCATGCTTTTTACCTTGAATTTTGTGCAAAAAGTAGAGTTCTATTGTTCTTGGGGACCTTCCGGCATTCACTACGCGAGCGTACAACATCCGATCTGCGCACCATTCCATGGCCATAAGTCTTGTCTTACTTGTCATTATTATGGGAAAGCAAATCATATTCAGCCATGATGCCATAAAATGTGTGAAGACATGTGCAAGGAAAAGGGAAAGGGTAAAGTGCATGACAAGAATGATGATCAGAACATTGTGCTTAGTAAGTCCTACATCAATATTGAGGAGATTAATGTGGTGTAGCCTAATGTATCTGATGACCTTATCTTGGCAACTTCTTCTTTGGATGCTTTATAGAGCTTACGGCGACTAATGCTTTATTAGGATATACTTAGTGTCGATTGATAGATTTAGGGGCTTCCTTCCATGTGACCCCTCATAGAGAGTGGTTTCACTTATTATTGCAATATGACATGATCTATTCATTTAGGTAATGACCTGGAATTAGAGATTGCTGTTTGGTATTGGTGATGTCCAACTGTGTTTTGGTTTAGGCAACATATTGACTCTTCATGATGTACATCATGTACCGGCTCTCACAAAGAGCCTTAACTTTGTTGGCACCTTGGATGATGTAGAATATACTGTTTTGGTGATTTCTCATGGAAGATTTCCCATGGGAATCTTTTGCGCGTGGTGCTAAGTCTAGTACCCTTTATCATTTGCTTGTATTTGGGTTAGTTTGACTCTATTTTAGTTGTGGTTGCAATTCCACATGTATCTCTTTAGCATCATCACCTTGGGCATATGTCTTTGAAAGGAATAAAAATGCTTACTAGATTGTCATATCTTTCATCCCTAGACTATAAGTGTTTTGAGTCTTGTGATCATTGTTTATATGGCAGGGAGACACATAGTACACATAAGAAGTTTCGCATGAAGCACATGGGTGAGCCTTTGGCTCTTATTCATTTAGAGGTATGTGGTCCCATGCTCTGTCAGTTGCTAGTTGGTGCAAAGTACTTTGTCACATTCATTGATGATTACTCACATAAGGTATGTGCTTTCCCTATTAAGTAGAAATCAGATGTCTTGTCTACCTTTTAGCATTGGCTTGCTCTTATTGAAAACCAGTTTGGATATAGGCTAAAATGCTTGAGGTTAGATAATGGGGATGAGTATGTCTCAAAAGCCTTTGAGTAGTTTTGTGATGAGTAAGGTATTAAGTGTTAGTTGACCGCCCCCTACAACTCTCCAAAATGATATTGCAATGAACACATGAACATGATGATTTAGAAGAGAGTTTGCACTATGCTTAGCCAGTCAGGCTTACCCTAGCACTTTTAGACTGAGGTAGTTACTACCATCATATACTTGATTAATGGGTCCCCTTGCACTGTTATTGATTGCCAGTTGTTGTTGCAGAGGAGGTATGGGTTGGAACACCTTCAACATATGCTCATTTGCGCATCTTTGGTTGTCAGGCATTCTACCATGTCTCCAAGGACAAGTGCAATAAGATGGATCCTAAGTCTGTGAAATGCATATTTCTTGCTTAATGGAGATGTAAATAAGATGGACTATCACCGATGGGATCCGCAAGCTCACAAGGTCATTTGCAACTATGATGTTGTTTTCCATGTGAAAAAGATACATAAGTAGCATGAGCATGTGGTTGAGATATGCATGGTGATCTTTCAGGATGAGTCTCCTATTCCCATACAACCAATAGATAGCAGTTGATGCTCTAGTGGACCAAGCCCTACCTATTGTGCAAGAGCTGCTTGCTTTGAGATGCTCTACTAGAGCTAGACATTAATGTGAGCACTTTATGTCCTTCATGGATTATATTATGGTGATAGATACACGTGCCCTTCTCTCTTATGATGAGGCCATGCACAAAGATGATAGTCACTCATGGGATAGGGGTATGTAGTCAGAGTTTGACTCCTTACAAACTAACCATATATGGAATTTGGTTCCTTTGCCAAGTGGTAAGAAGGCACTGCTATGCAAGTGGATATACAAGCTAAAAGGTATCCATGGATGCCCCAACCTCGCTTATAAGGCCAGATTGGTAGCTAAGGGTTTTAAATAGGAATATGGTGTTGAGTTCGATGAAGAATTTTCTCTTGCAGGGTCAAAATGATGCCCCTACCCTTGGTACTAGCATTGGTTGCTCAGCTTGATCTCAACCTTTATGAGCTAGATTTGGACCTTTATTAGATGGATATAAAGATGGATTTTTTATATGGAGACTTGCATGATGAGATCTATAAGAAGAAACCTAAGGGCTTTGAAGAAAAATGTAGGAAACACCTAGTGTGCAAGTTGAGAAAGAGTCTTTATGGCCTTAAGTAGACACCTAGGGAATGGTACCACAAGCTTGATATTTTTATGCATTCACAAGGATATATCTTCAGTGCTATGGATTCATGTTTATACACGAATAAGGCTTGTGATGGTAGCCTTATGATTTTGGCTCTATGTGGATGATATGCTTATTGTTGCTGGGAGAGCTCATGATGAGTTAGATGCCTTGAAAGCTCAGCACAAGAAGAGCTTTAAGATGAAGGATATGGGATAGGCCTTGCATGTTCTTGGGATGTGCCTCATGCCCGTCGCTCTAAGGGGCTCCTTTATCTATCATCACAGAATAAGTATATCCAAAAAGTCCTTGAGCGGTTTCATATATAAGATGGTAACCCTATTGGCTATCCTCTACCTTCTCATGTGAAGGTTAGTAAGATTGATTGTCTACAGTCTGATGAGTAGAAGGTTGAGATGGCCAAGATCCCCTATGCATCCACCTTGGGCAATTTGATGCCATGATAGCCACTTGTTCTAACATGGCATTTGCATAGGGAGTTGTGGCACACTATATGGCTACACCTGGCAGACAACATTGGGATGCCGTCAAGGGTATCATGAGATACCTGAAGAGCATAACAACTATGTGCATATGTTATGGTGGTTAGAGTGCATGAGTCGTAGGGTACAATGACTCTAATTATGTAGGACATGCAAACAATAGAAAGTGCACCACCTGTGGCTATGTCTTCACCTTTGTTGGAAGTGCTGTTTCTATAGAAATGCATGGCTCTACTACCAAGGCAGAGTATGTTGTAGCCACTGAGGCTTGCAAGGAGGCTCTCTGGTTAGGTCATCTAGTGGTAGACCTTGGTATTACTAATGTGGTTCCTACATTGCATGTCCAGGGGGGAGGGAGGGGTCTACTATGTATAAATCCTATATTACTAATGTGGTTCCTACATTGCATGTCAGGGGGAGGAGGGAGAGGTTTACTACGTATAAATCCTATATATCACGTGCATTCATGGCATGCTTTATATATCCCTATATAACCTTTTTTGCGATTTTTTTTTACCCTTCTGTGACTTTTTACCACAATTTATAAATCCCTTATTGTAAGTTTATTTTTTTTAATAGAATAATTTGATATATCATTATGTAATACATATAAATATTAGCTTTATTAAAAATTGATTATAAAGTAGCTCTTAAAGGTTCATAAAGTACATTTATTAGCATTAATCATTTCAAAAATTTATAAATATCCTCAAGCTATGTGACTTCCAATGGTACAATTTAGAATTTTATAAATAAAACCATGATGCACAAGCTATTATGCATGCTTGCTAGTAAGGTAGTTGCTCAAGCTTACATTAGAGTAAGCCTTATGGGGTTTCTTAAACATGAAAATTAAAATAGAAATGTTGATCATCATACCACTATCTTAAGGCTTCTCCCATTTGATGATAATGGACTATATCATTGCATCTGTTGTATCCAATTCATGTTAAATTATTTTCTCCACCATTCTTATAAAGCATATTCAGTGTAAAACACACACATACACACGTCTACATATAGATTCTAGAGATAAGAAGAGACAAATACTCAAAATTTACCACTTGGTTGAAGTCTTATCGAGCCATAATAGAAGACACCATGAACATGAGCTTAATTTATATTTGAAGAAGGTAGCTACATTGAAATGAAATAATATATTGCATTTTCATTATCCTCAACAAAACCCCAAAATTATTTGTATGATGATGTAATTAAAAGCATGCCTTTTTATATTTGCATCTATACAAAACCCATCTCATTTTCTTTTATAAAGTATATATAGCTATACAAAAAAGGTGAATATATAAGATTTTCAACTACCCTATAAATTGCTTCTACTTAGCATCTCAAATGATCAAAGTTGAAGTTCATCATTGGCTTCACATTTGTAGATGCAACACCATAATGCACACTGGTCATGTTCCTGAAGCAAGCACAACAACACAAGAAAGTAACATTAAGCAAAACGGAAAAAAAAAGAGTCATTTTAGATAGCAAGAAATATTGAGAAATAGAAAAAATAATGTTCCTTTACCTATTCTCAATGGACCCTTACAAATTTATTTAAGATCTTCCAATCATTTTCATCGAGTTTACATTTTTTATTGTTACAATCGTATGTGAGATTTGCGAGAGCAATGATACTTTCAATATCTACCATATCAAGGTTCATCAAATCATATGTAAAACTCATTGATTCCTTTGATTTTTGATACCATCCAAGTTGAACCTCTACCCCTGATGGCCTATCTGAGAGGCTGAACCCTCTTTTGTACTCCACATAGGCACTTCCAACTTTTCTCCTCATCTTTTGAACTCATCACAAATACTGTTTAATACTGAAATGACTTGATTTTTTGGTTGATTTTGTTGTTTTTGAAGGTTGAATGGTGGGCATTTGATGAATTTCGAATAATGTTTAATTGTTTTGGAAGTGTTTGAGAGTGTTTTGGATGATTTTGATTATGTTTTGGAAGCTCATTATGATTTCTAGTAAAGATATGAGGCTCTGTGATGTTCTGATAGGTTCTGATGCTTTCTAATAGCTTTTGTTTTGTTCTGTTTTTCTTCTATATGAAACATGGAGTAATGATTGATGGAAGTTGAGATTGTTTGAAAGCTCATTGAATGGTTTTTGATAGTTTGGAATGGTTTTAGTATGAGTTATGTGGTTCAGATGTTTTCTGTTGACCTTTTGTAACCCTCTGATGAGCTTTTGTAGAGCCTATGTTCCTATATTCTATTATGTATGCCTCTGTAAGTGTTATATGGAATGCATGTGTGACTTTGGGAAAGTTTTCTAGCCTTGAAAAGAGGTGAATGTAAGTTCAAAAGAGCTCAAGGAAGTGAAAGAAGCAATTGTTGAAGACTCGAGAGAAGACTTGAGTAAAGTGATAGTGATGAGCTATAAAGAGTCACTATAGTGGCTCTGGTGACCTTTCATATCATACACGCCTTTTGGAAGGGGCATCCATGACTAAAGAAGGGTTATTATGAGTTATTATTGAGTATTTTAGTGAGGAGATGATGTACTATTGATAGAGAGAGAAAGAAAGAGTTAGGGGTAGCCAATTCCATGCAAGATAACGTATCTACATATGAGAGATTGTGAGAGAAAACTATGAAGACAATGAAGATGAATACTATGTGATTTTATTTCCATTCAAAGTGGTGTTTCTTTTGTGTTCTTTTTGTTGGTTGATAAATTCTATGAAGAATATGAAGAATGATCAATTTTGTTGAAGTTAAAGCCATGGGAGATTGTTTTTATGATGCTTCATGAAGATTTCTTGTTCCTGGTGTTGTTTTCCTTGTTATGATCATATAAAAGATGAGAAAGATGGTTGTTGATACTACAATATAGTTTTCTTGTAGTAGAATCCCTGTTTTCATGGTGTTCCTCTTGGGGCTCCATGTTTTTTGTGTGCAGCCACTAAGGAAAATTGCCATCAACAAGCATCACAAGAGTCTGAAAATGAAGGAAATAGCAATGTTGAGAAAAAAAGAATTCAATGGATGTTTGCAAAGTTCCTTCTACCACTGAAGAATTAGAGATTCTTATTACCAAAGCCACTTTCCACAAGAAGTTCATCCCACAATGGCGGAAACATATTACCATCATTATGCAGGCTCTATGTGGTGGACTATTTCCTCTTTCAGTTGAAGCAACATAGACGTGCATCTTAGTGGAAATTTGTTTGGGAACAAATTGAAGTGCAGAAACATAGAAAATGACCATCCATGTAAGATTTGGCATTCATTGAGAAGTTTTCAAACATCATCAAAGTGGGAGATCGTGAAGAAGCTTTAGGAGTCGTGGTCAGCAGAGGTTCATGAAAACAAGAAAGAAAAGAGTTGGCATTTGTTCGTGGATGCTCAACAATAGGACATGTGGGATGCATGGTGCACTGACAATCTCATGTTTGTCCAATTAGCGACCCACTAGAAGTTGGTGGATAGAGTATTCTTCACAACATACACTATTGAAACCATCAAAAGCTGGAATTACTATGATGATGGCACAACAACAATTCACAAAAAAATGAGTTTTGATAACTTCAGAACGGAATATCTCCCCCTTTGTAGTGATTTGAAGACTGAATTCAGAGACGTAGAAAAGTAAGTAAAAGAGATGTTGGCCAGAGAGTCCTCCAGAGACTGAAGCCCCCTCTAATTCTATTCTGTTGAGTATAGACCAACTGGTTGGAGCCAACCCCCTGATGAATGACGCAATCAAGAGGAAAGCACTAAAATGATTCTAGAGGTACGTGAGAAGAGAGAAGGTAAAAATCAAGGCCGAGAACAAGCTTGCAAACAGAAGCCTCCTTTGACGCCTTGAAAGCACTCTTTACAGAAGTCCCCATGGCAACTCAAGGTCCCCTTCCTAGTCAAATCCGTCCTGGAAATATCGATGAGACAAGCCAGCAAATGTAGTTCTATTGCCCATTTTTAAGGGAGAGTACAATGAAGATCCTGATCTTCATGTAGCAGAGTTTATGGTAGCATGTGTGGCTAACAATGCCAGAATCCGTAAGCATTGGTTATCAATATTCCCCACTACTTTCAAAGGTGTGGCGTTTCAATGGTATGAGAGACAAGGAGCATGAACTTTTGGCGCATGGCCTCACTAAATTTAGGCGTGAAGGTTTTGAAGAGTGGATTTGAGAGGAGTTCATGAACTTAAGTCAATCCTCTGGAGAAAGAATAGAAGCTTATCTCTTGTGAATGGAATCCATACTGAAGACATGGACCAACTAACATTTGGATGAAGGCATCTCGAAGGGAGTTTTCCTTAGAGGCATACAATCAGAAGTTCACAAGTTCATGGAATTGAGAAGACCAATCAATTTGCAAGTTGTAGTGGAAGGTGCAAGACTGTATGATAAAGTTAAAGCAAGGTTGGCAATGACCTCAGGAAGAGGAGCCTTACCTCCTCCCATGCCAAGAATGGTATACCCACCAAATGCAATCTCAAGGAAAATTCCCTACCCCTACCCCTAGATGCAAACAGTGCTATAGTAGTACAATGCACCTAATCCCTATTGGTCGCAAATGACAGTGCCTCAAATGATGGTTCAACCACAATAACAGTGGCCCCAAAAAATTCCTCTAATGGCGACTCAACAACAGTGGAATCCTACTCACTAGAATCAACAACCCCAAGGCTCAACAAGATCTCTGAATCAGAACTAGAACAGAGGACCCTCTGGATCAACCCAACTAGTGTATGTAGGAATAATAGAAGCTTTCTAAAACCCTACTACAAGTATTCCAGGAAATGAAAATATGAAGGACTACTTGTCCAATTCAGTTGCAAGTATCAAGAATGAGCTAATGGATGTGATTATTTACAGAATAACTACAGACACTAAAGGTGAATACCGCTAATATATCCACTCCTACGGGAGGTGGAAGAGATGTGATGTGTTCTGATACATGGTACAGAAAGTGCCATCAAGCAGGACATTTAGCACTGATTGTATCCAAAAACCAACCATTCTTGGAGCCATTTGTTCATACTGTTTGAGGAAGAACCATATAGAGGATATCTGCTCTCTGAAAGAGATGCACGAAAGAAGAAAGAAAGATGAAGACACAAGATTCAACTTGCTGGAATCCAAAATGATAACACTGGACATTGGACCAAAACCTAGGGATTTTGGCCCTAATTCTGGTCCAAGGAGATTTCCCTCTCAAAATTATAGAGAATGATAGTCTGGTGGTGGCCAGAGATCAAAAGTGGAGTGTTATAGATATGGAGAAAAGGGTCATATCTCATCAAACTGTCCAAACCCTAGAAGGTCCGTGGATTACAAGACCTTATGCAGTTTTTGATGCAAAGGAGAAGGCCACATTGCAAAAGACTATCCAAGTCTAGCTCCTATGAAAGCTACTTTCGATATCCAACAAAAGACCCAAGAACCTGCCTCCAATTTGGAGGAATTGGAAGTTGTTGCAATAACACATGTAAAGTAAGGAGAACCCATAGTTCCAAAAGAGAATGTTCCCTCTACCAAGACTGTGAAGTTCCACCTTCCTAGGGAGAAACAAAACAGTGCAGTATAGAACAATGTAGTACAGAGCACTATAGATCCATAGAGAGAGTTGCAGAGACAAAACTAGGATTCCAGAAGATAGAGGATGCTGAAGTATCTCCTCAAGGAAAGATGTGCAGATGTTGCCACTCCTAGAAGAAAAAGGGAAGATAAAAGTGGGCGTGGCCCCCTGTCCCAGTTGATTGGAAAAGCATGTGGATCCTATCAAAGAATATGATTTGGTTAAAGACCTAGACTCTTTTAAACCAAACTTAACGTTTCAACAGTTGCTAATGTTATCTCCTAGCTATCGAAAAAAAATTTAAAGCATACTGACAATAAGAAGAGGCCTAAAAATTTCTCCCTCTATGGAAACCAAGTCCAACAGAACCTCAGAATCCATGAAGGAAGTAAATGTGGCTAACGCCTTCCTGGATTTGGGAACCCCAGAGACTGGCATGTGGATTGAGGGATGCTTTATTACAGATGCATTGATTGATAGAGGCTCATCAGTAAACATAATGATGGATGTGACAATGAAGGATCTAGGCTTGCAAAAGGAATGCAACCAACACAGTGGCTTATCAGATTGGCAAACCAAAGCAAAGTCAAACCATTGGGCATTTTCATGTATGTAAAGACAATCCTTGCAGGAAGAGACTATTGGTTGACATATATGCTGGTCAAACCAAATTCCTACGGGACCTCATACCCTCTGCTGTTGGAAAGACCTTGGCTTTTCAGCAAGAGCGAGGACGGCAAACTGGTTCAAAGGAACCCTAACCTTAGGTAGAGGGCCCAACAAAGTGGTATTGAAGTTGTATGAATCACAAAAAGGTAATGGATCCATGCCCATCAAAGTCGTAACAAACTCCTCCAATGAAGTAATAGATGGTACATCAAGAGACGAAGAGGCCATCAAACAGATCTTTCCCAAGAAAACAGAGGCACAATCCCTAACTGTTGGCATTGTAAGCCAACTGCCAAAGGAAGCAAAGTCTTTGTCCATGGGAGAATACCTCTTGCCTAAACCCAAATTGACTTTTGAAATCACCTCTGATAGCAAGATAGAAGCATGGATGTACTGTTCTCCCTATTACATGGTAATCATAGAGACAGAGACAGAGACAGAGGCACATACACAAGGGGGATTCACTAGTAGTAATAAGGAAACGTCACCTGCGTGCAAGAAATATATGAAAATACCCCTTATCTACCCCCTATTTAAGGGACCTTACCTTATAAAATGTACATTTCTTCCCTTTTATAACCCCCCCCCCCCTTACACTCACGTGGTACCATATGGTAAACCCTAGTGGACCCCCTGGGCACAGGCAGAAGCAAAGATAGAGACAGGAGCACAAATAGAGGTAGAAGCAAAAGCAAAAGACATATTAGAGAGCTTGTTCTTCTCTTACAAAGCACCCACAGATGTAGAAACAGAATCTAAAGAGAACGAAGGTGATAATGTAGAAGAAGATTATGAAAGCAAGCTAGAAGAATCTATCCTACTCATAGAAGGCAGGGATGAGGAGAAGTTCCAGAAGTTCTTGAAGCCTCAGAAGTAGAATATAAAATTCCCATGAGCTTTCCCCCCCCATAGGAACTCCCTCCCCCCTTAATTTCAAAAAAAAAAAATTATTAGTTCAATTTTTTTTAAACTCCCCCCTCTCTCTCCCCACTGACAACACGTCGGGGAGAGAGAGAGAGGAAGTGATGTGTTGCTAATGGGGGGCATGCAGCCCCCCAGGTGGGAGGGGTGGTGGCCATGCCCACCTCCTCCCCCTCCTATAAAAGGGGAGGCTCCTCCCCCTCCCTCGTACATAGAGACGCTGCCCCCCCTGGTCGTCCACCAAAAGCTCCCCCCCTTCCCTCGAGCTCGTCACCTCCTCCTTGCGGTAGCAGCAGCAGCAGCCCTAGGGCTCTGACGGTAACTCCTCCCCCCCCCCCCCCCCCCGACCTGATGCAACAATGTCCCCCTGGGTCTTACAACTGGAGCCATCCCCCCCACCTGATTGCCAGTCAGTTGCGAGGCCCTTGAGGAGAAAAAGAGGTAGAAGAGAGGAGAGAGAGAGAGAGAGAGAGAGAGAGAGAGAGAGGGAGAGAAGAAGAGAAGGAGAGGGAGAGAAGGAGAAGGAGAAGGAGAGAAGAAGGAGAGGGAGAGAGAAGAGAAGAAGAGAAGAAGAGGGAGAGAAGGAGAAGGAGAGAAGGGGAAGGAGAGAGAGGGGGGAAGAAGAGAAGGAAAGAAAGAGGGAGAGAGAGAGAGAAGGAGAAGGAGGAGTGAAGAAGAAGTAGAAGAGGCAAAAGGAGAGAGAGAGAAGTAGAAGAAGAAGAGGTAGAAGAAGAGGTAGAAGAAGAGGTAGAAGGAGAGAAGAGAGAAGGAGAAGAGGGAAAGAAGAAGGAGAGGAAGAAGAGAGGGAGAGAAGAAGAGAAGAAGTAGAAGAAGAAGAGGAGAGGGAGAGAATAAGAGAAAGGGAGAAGAAGAAGAAGAAGAGGTAGAAGAGGAAGAGGAGAGAGAGAGAAAAAGAGAAGAAGTAGAGGAGAGGGAGATAAGAAGAGGAGAGAGAGAAGAGAGAGGGAGAAGAAGAAGAAGAAGAGAAGAAGAGAGAGAAGAGGGAAGGAGAAGAATAAGAGAAGAAGGAGAAGAAGAGAGAAAGAAGTAGAAGAGGAAGAGGAGAGAGAGAGAGAGAAGAAGAGAAAAAGAAGAAGAAGAGAGAGAGAGAGAGAGAGAGAGAGAGAGAGAGAGAGAGAGAGAGAAAGAGAGGGAGTGAGAGTTAGTGAGTAGCCCTCGAGGAGCCGCATTTGTGAAGCTATCTTTTTCAAGCCACCCCCTCGGCAAAGGTCCCCATCTAACGACTTTTTCTTTCCCAAGTCGGTCGTCTTGAAGGCCGTTAAGATCCGAACTATCCAAACTCCACGTACAAATGGCTCCCAAAAAGAAAGTCGTGGGAAGAGTAGAAGAGGAAGAGGAGAGAGAGAGAGAAGAAGAGAAAAAGAAGAAGAAGAGAGAGAGAGAGAGAGAGAGAGAAAGAAAGAGAGGGAGTGAGAGTTAGTGAGTAGCCCTCGAGGAGCCACGTTCGTGAAGCTATCTTTTTCAAGCCACCCCCTCGGCAAAGGTCCCCATCTAACGACTTTTTCTTTCCCGAGTCGATCGTCTTGAAGGCCGTTAAGATCCAAACTATCCAAACTCCACATACAAATGGCTCCCAAAAAGAAAGTCGCAGGAAGAGTAGGTGCCAAAGCTACTATTGGTACCGGTAATGCGAGAGAGGCAAGCGGAGTGACCAACATAACGAATGCCCCTACGATCACGAATCAAACCCAAGTTCTTTAAGCTTTATAATTAATTATGTATATTTCTTGTGGAAGAAATGAAGGGGTTAGCTACTTGCATGGAACAAGGACGAGTCGTAGGATTTTTGTTTACTCTAAGCGCTAGGTTGCATGCGTGAAATGGTAGGAGTATGGAGTCCGCATAAGTTTATATGCGTGAAATGGTAGAGTATGGAGTTCGCATAAGTTTATATGCATGAAATGATAGCTTTTACACACATAAAATGATAAGATTTCCACATTATTTCACATAAAATAATAGCTTTTAATCCAGTTCAATGCATGAATAGTCATTTAGAATTCATGTTTCGTAATCATGATTAAAAGAAACACATGAAATGTTAGTTTCCATTCATAGGATGCATTTGCACCATTGGAAAGAAACCTAGACTTTCATATACGCAAGTCACATGTGATCTAGTGCATTAAGAATAAGCATTTGTTGCCAGGTATGAATAGAGTTAATGGACGTTTAGGATGTACAAATATACTAAATGCACCATGTGCATGATGGGTAAGGTTAATTGGAAAACTCTGCATAGTACCACACTAAGAGAGATGGAAGTGACACATGCATCTAGACTGTATCCTGAAGGCCTAGATAAGGAACCTTGTGTTGCCAAGTGTATTAACTAAACTTGGTTAGAATTGGGGGGATAAAAGACCCTTGGCTGGGTTGCGAATAATGCATGTCAGTTACCTTGATTGACCAGTTAATGCTTGGGTTAGGTTAAGATACCGTAAGATAAAACCCAAGGGAAAGGGCAAGTCAAAATAAGTTAACTCACCAAGAACATTTGCTTGCATAAACTAGTTGAGATTATTGGGATCTTGCTAAGTCGTGAATGATCCAAGAACGAATGCTGGGAGCATCCGAGAAAAAGGAATCACACCTTAGCAGTTGATCGAACAAACGGCTTCCGAAGTGTTTGTGATTGTATACTTAGGTACATTATTTGATCTCTTTGCTCAATGAACTAATTCAAGGAAAAACACTTAATGCTTCAGGTTGAAAGCCTGGAGGGAGAGGTAGGAACAGTTACCTCCGACTATCTACCTGGCCCCATCTAAGGGGTTTGTTAGCCGCGCCGGGTATATGGACCTAACCCACCGCGAGAGGTCTCTCCGTGGGTGTTACTTGGAGCAGGAGGACACTTGGGTGCCAGGGGAGGCTCTAGCCGTAAATTCCTTGCCTCCGAATCCCGTAGAAGAGGCCGATATGACTCAAGATGGGATCTCGAGGCCTGTGTACTAGTCAACGGGAGAAACTTGGAGCAGCAATCCTGTAGATTGTTGGGATAGCCTTCGGGCATGATATTGGATGTATTCCGGAATTATGATAAAAAGATCAGATATTTGAGAAAAAGAAACTTGCTTGACATTGTTTTTTTTGTGTCAGTGCCTAAGTTACGTGAAGGAACCCGTGATTAATTTGATTAATTAAGGAAGCTAATTTTGCATGTCAAACGTAATGTGGTAGGTAATTAGATAACTAAAGCAAATTGAGGAAAGTGCGATGGATATGACTTAGGTCCGTCCTATGGAAGGGTGGTCCCGGTTAGCTGGGAACTTTTCTCAAATGACGAGATAACAAGACTATGAAGACCTAGTATCAATAGTGTTAGAATCCCAATTTATGTTGTTTTAGGGGAAAGGAATGGGACTATGCCTTATGGCAGGGAGGTTGAGTTTCGCATCCCTCTCGTTTTCCATTCTCCATGAACCAAGTGCAGCATGAATCCACTTCGGTTCTGTTGTTCCTACGCAAGTGGTTCATTAGGAGCTCAACGCTAGCTGCTTCCTAGAGACCTTGCTGATAGGAAAGGAACTCTAACCTCAGGTTGATCCTAAGTGGGAACGGTCGGACACTTCCGCTTGGGGTAGACTCAGGAAGACCTAGATCGCAAACCCTGTGTCATTCCTTGCGAGTGCTAGGTGGAGCTTTCTAGACCCTCCTCCCGATGGGCTGCTAAGATGTGTCCCACAAGCGAACAAGCGGACACGTTACATAGAAGATCCCTTGTTGTTCAATAAAATGACTATGGTACCCTTTGGACTAATTAATGAGTCATGTCATAAGCAAAGCCTTTATAAGAAATGGATTAAGAAGAATAGGCCTTCCTTCAACAGTGGCACTTGTCACCCAAAGTTACCCTTCCTTAGAAAGGATGATGCCGATGCACCTTGCCAACAACCCCCAATTCTGCAGCCCAAATAGAACGCAGAAGCTTCTTGTTGTGTGATGTTCTTAGATGCATCCTCAGAAAACGAATCCTCGAGCCAAGAAGTAACTCATTCCCAACCCAAACCCAAAACTGCAATGATACCCTTTCATCCTCCTAAAGAGTGAGCTAAGCTTCCATTAAGAGAGGAAATCAATTCCAAAGAATTATCAACACAGGAGACCACTCCCTTGAAGGAGTTGGATCTCTACCCAAAAGCAGTCCATGGGACATTTATCCACAAAGTGGAAGGTGAAAAGAAATTGACATTTGTGGATGATGACGGTACTAAAAGTCACTTGAAGTTGGGTCTAAATCTTCTAGAAGAAGAACTACTGGTCCTGTGAGACCTACTAAAGGAGAACTTAGACGTGTTTGCATAGTCGTACAAAGATCTAAACAGGATTGATCCCACAGTATGCCAACACCACATCTGATGCCAAACTTGTGAGGCAACGAGAGAGGCACATGAATCCAAATTACTCTGCCCTAGTGAAGGCCGAATTACTGAAGCTCCTTGAAGCTGAGTTCATTTATCTAGTGGCTAATAGTGAATGGGTTTTGCCCATTGTGGTAGTACCCAAGAAGAATGGGAAACTGTGAATACGTGTGAAATTTTGAAAGATGAATTCCAAGACGAAGAAGGATCATTCCCGTATCCCTTTCATAGACAAAATGTTAGACACAGTGGCAGGCCATAAGCTCTATTCCCTCTTGGACGGATTCAGCAGATACAATCAAGTCCAAATTGTAGAAGAGGACCAATCCAAAACAACCTTCACAACAGAATGGGGAGCCTATGCTTACTGAGTGATGTTGTTTGGGCTCTGTAATGCCCCTGCTACCTTCCAAATGAGTGATGATGACTGCCTTCCATAACCATCTACATGATTTCATTTTGAGGTATATCTCAATGCCTTCTATGTCTATAGCCTAATCCATGAGCATTGAGGATACCTAGAGCAATGCTTTGACAGATGTTGAGAGTATGGGATTTCTCTCAACCCTAACAAATGCGTCTTTGGTGTCTCATCCGGAGTTCTTCTAGAGTTCTTCTAGGCCACATTGTCTCTACACAAGGGATAGCAATAGATCTTGCTAAGATTAAGAAGATTGCCACCTTAACAACCCCAACCAATCCAAAACAATTGAGGGGATTTCTTGGCCATGTGGGCTACTCTACAAGATTCATTGCATACTTTGTGACAAAGACAATCCGTTTGCATAAAATCCTAAGAAAAGATGTTGAGTTCACATGGACCACTAATTGTGATGAGGCATTCAACAGCCTGCACCCATCTTGTAGCCTCCTGATTGGATGAAGGAGTTCCATGTACACACTGATGCATCAGTTGAAGACCTAGGTGCAAACTTATGCCAAAAGGGCCCCTCTAAGTTAGATCAACCTATCTATTATGCAAATTGGAAAGTAAATGATAGAGCGTGAAACTACACAGTGACAGATCTTGAGTGCCTAGTAATGGTGTTTGCCTTGGAGAAGTTTCGACACTATCTCTTGTTAACTCATTCAAAATTCTACATGGACCATGAAGCCCTGTCCTTACTAATGAACAAGGTTGATGTGAAGGGAAGAATGATGCGATTGCTCCTTTTGTTTCAAGAGTTCAACTTTGAAGTGGTTACTAAACCTGGTCGCTCTCATATCCTGGTTGATTGTCTTTCATGAATCCCTCAAAGTGATAATGAAAAAGAGCAAGATGATCCAGACCTTCCTAATGCTTCCTTGTTTCTAGTTGAAACAATTACCCCATGGTATGCTAACATAGCCAACCTCTTGGGAGAATCAAAAAATACCCCTAGGAATCTTGAGCCATGAGAAGAAGAAGCTTCCGTTGGAATTAGCCCCCTACACCCTGTTAGGAGGTGCTCTGTACAAGAAAGGCAAGGATGAAATCTTGTGAAGATGTGTGGCAGGAGAAGAGATTAGTATTGTATTGAAATCATGTCATGATGAGCCCTGTGGTGGACACTTCATAAGAGAGGCAACAACTAGAAAGGCCTTACTTGTAGGATATTGGTGACCGACCCTCCACAAGGATGCCTATGATTACTACAAACGGTGTAATGCTTGTCAACGAGTGGGAAAAGCTACCAAATCTAGTGCCATGTCCGTGCAACCTATCCTTCCCCTAAAGCTATTTGAGAAGTGGTGAATTGATTTCGTGGGCCCCATTGATCCGCCAACCAGAAGGAAAAAAAATAGATACAATTTGGTTTGTACAGACTATGTGACAAAGTGGTGCAAAGCTAAAGCCTTGAAGCGGGATGATGGCAACAACATGGCCTTGTTTCTGTGCAAGAATATCATCACCCATTTTGGGAGTCCCCTAGAGCTCATCAGTGACTAAGGTACCCACTTCCTTAACAAGATCATGGAAGAATTGGTAGAACTATACAAGATCTGTCATCATAAGCCCACACCCTATTACCCCATAGCCAATGGCCAAGTCGAAGTTACCAATTACATCCTCTACTTGATTATGACAAGAACGATAGCCGCACATTGTCGTGATTGGGATAATTGACTTATAGAGGTCCTCTAGGCATACAAAACCTCCCATAAGGTGGCTACCTGGTCTTCCTTCTTGCGTCGTATGTCGACACACGGAGGGATGCAGAGTTGCACCATCAATTGCGTACAAGGCATACACCCTCTGCACAAGTGGAAGTGAGGATTATATCAATGGGTTTCAAGAATGGACTCCCCTCTTGTATATATCAACAAAGCATGAGACATAGGGGGTTAAGTGTGACTAGTGTTTTCTCAATCAATTATCGAGAGGTGAGGATTGAGGGACGTTATGATACTTGGCATTAGGTATGTTCTCATTTCCCTATGCATACACGGGATAGGTTTTTGCCATCACCACAGGACACGTCACCCTGTTCTATACATTGCATAACAGGGCTCCCTAGCCTTCCTGCTTGCACCTATGCCAGACGAGATTGGATACATTGATGCACCATCAACTATGCACCTTAGCATACTCTCCTTCTAAACCATCTCCCTTGTCGATTTCTAAACCAGGTGTGAGATTTGGGTTTTCCTCATTATTCAATCAAGTGATGTTCATAATGGGGGGAGTAATTGTTCTTTCATCTCATTTCAATGAACATGAGCTGAGTGCAATATCCTTCGCCATCGACGATTTCTCACGATTCCCTCAACAAAGTTGCCTCCCTGGGTGCTTCTGGTGGTCCCTACCATGTTGAATGTGTGGTGTGAAGATATATTGGTACCTTCTGCAGAGTTGACAACAACACAGGATGTGACATCGATAATCAACATCACTTCTCGACAACATGGACCAAGTTTTTATAACCCTACTATAACGTGCCACCTATTAGGTGTCCAAGCTTGTTTTTAGCAGTCCATGAATCTAAGCGACGCTGCTCAACACTCCCATGAAATGTTACAAGGTTTGTTGCCTAGGGTTTCTCGAGTTCACCTTGTAATGAAGCGTTCGCGCACTGGGATTGACCTGAAATCAGGGTTTCTAGTGGACAAGGTCCCCTGACAACATTCTAGCATCAGGACTTAGATATCCTACTTTACGCAGAGATACCCAAGCTGAAGCAGACCCATGTTGTACGTGGTTCAAAGAGAATGGGAAACGAGAGGGATGCACCGCTCAACCTCTCTACTCGTAGGGCATAGTCCCATTCCGGTCCCCTAAAATGGCATGAATCGAGTTCTAACCTAACAATACCTTAAGGTCATACGACTGAAAACCTTGTGAGAATCCTTCTAGTCCTTTGGGACTACTCTTCTGTGTAGGACAAACCCGTCGGGGGTTCCGCCCACCCACTTCCCTCAATAGACATTCATTAGTTATCTAATTGGATCCTACCACATTTATGTGTGACATTTAAAATCAGCTCCTTTAATTAAGCCTTTTAAGAGACATGGTTCGTTCGCGTAACTTATGGCGGTGACACAAAAACAGTTCAGACAAGCTCCTTGGAAGTAAACTTTATATTAGCATTTTAATTGAGATACAAGCTTTGTCCAAAAAGGACGATTCCCACAATCCGTGAGGATGCATCTTATTTCCTCCAAGTTTTCACCATTACACTAATTACATGGCCTCGAGAATCCATCTTGAGTCTTGTTGATCGTTTGAGTAGGACCAACCTAGAGGTAGGGAATTTACAGTCAGAGCCCCCCCGGGTAGCATCCTCCTATGTTCAAACTAACCCATGGAGAGACCTCTCGTGGCATGTTCGATCCACGTTCTGGTCACGTTTATTTAGAACCCCCTTGGATAAGGTTGGCAGCCAGCAGGGGGTGGTTTGGCGCACCCTCCATGAATTCAGCCTAATTCATTATTCCAATTTCTTTTGTGAGTTTGGGGTCATACAATCCTTCCAAGGTAATGTTCCTAAATTTACAAGCACAAACAACAATGAAGGCAAGTGCTCGAGACATTTTTGAATGAAGGCGGATACGACATTAGAGTTTTCTTGTATTGTCATCGAATTGTATCGTGGTTAAGAATGATACCCCTAAAGGTGTTATTGGGTTCATTGTGGCTAGCTACTAGGATACAGACCCGTGAGCATATTTACTTAATACTAGGTCATCCTATGATCTTAACTTATTTTCAATTAACCCTAAATAAGTCAAATTAAACCCTAACCCTACTTATCATATAGGATTTTATTCTTTGAACTCTCTCTTATAGTTAAGTTTAACCATTTATACGCGCTTCCTGAGTCTATATTTTAGGACAATCCCCTATCATGTAGTACAATCGGAACTACCCACAATGCCATGCAAGCCCAGATGCAAGTCTTTCATGAGTTGGCGACGTAATGCAGCTTCTATTCTTGGAAATTCATTTCAATGAACTCAGGCAAATCATAAATTGTGACTTATATTTTTCATTGTGCGAAGTACATGAATTCATCATGCCTAATGTAAGTGCAAACCACATCTTTCTAATGGTTTATAGGATGCCATGGTCTTACACGGCCTTACATATTATACATATCGGTAACCTAAGATGCACTTGCAAAAATTCATGCCTAATAATCAATTAGTATTGCAACAACCCATAGATGCTCAATCAACTCATGACCTATCATGCCCATCATGAACTAAATTCATACATGTCTACCTTTTCGATTATACAAATCACACGATGAGAAAATATGACTACTTTCTACAATAACTATGCTTTATCATTTCGCTCATAGGACAAGTTACCGTAGTGGTACCCCGTTTTGGAGTGAGGAATTGGCATCTGTACTCGAAAATCCATTTTTCAATTCCTTTTACCTCTCAAGCATGCCAATGCTAGTGCATTAATCTAATGCTCTCCGAACAAAATCGATAAAATCCTTGATTTCGGTGTGCACCAATGCGTAATCTTTTGTGCAAATTGTTCGTTCTATAACATGCATGCCATACTGCAATAAAACACAATTCCCAACATGATTTTATAATACAACCTAATTGGTGGTTAGCTATCATAGATTTTTTCATGAATACTTCTCCCTACCTAATGTAGTCAATCTACGTTTTTAAAACTTTCCTACCAAAGTAAGATTTATGGAATGCACCTTGTTACCAACAAGTGTCGTGGTTTCTTGACCCAAAGCTCACCCGTAGCTCCATCAGTTGATGTGGGATTCATGCTCGATTGGACCTTACTTCTCTTGGGAGACATCGTATGGTTCGGCCTTTCCTTCATGGATACGCACACGGGCTACTAAGGAGTTGACTCCTCACGGGAAAACGGCTATGGGAACCCTCTCAAAAAGGGGGGAGGAAGCTTGGAAGCTTCTAAGAAGATTTTTCATTTCTCTCTCTCTTTCCCTGTCCCTTAGTGCCCTCTCTCTCTCACTCTCTCTTTCTCTCTCTCTCTCTCTCACATGCAATCTGATAGTAGGGTGGAGGGAAAATAAGATGCCCCTCTCTCGCTTAGGGGAGGGAATTGTATAGCATTATTAGGGGGGAGGGGAGGAGGAATGGCATGGCATGGAACCCCCCTCTATCTCCATCTAGGCAGCTAGGTGGGCCGTCGCCATGCAGACTATGGTTGAGGGGGAGAGAAGGAATAGTGGTATGCCCGTCATCCTTATTAGCGTCCTCGACATCATCACCACATCTACAGCTCCATCTTCATGCTCGACATCTCGCTGCAACTCCCCCTCCATCTGCCAACTAGCGGCGTGGTTAGGGGGGCGTTAAATTTTTTTTTCATTTAATTATAAAAAAAAGGGGGGAGTCTTACAGGGGCCACGAGGGAAAATACTACACCTACACTTTCTGTTTATTAGTGACGGTCATGTTTTAAGTGTGGGGACATCAACGGTTGGTTTGATGTGTGGTCTTAGGTCTCTGTTGCTCGGTTCACCCTTCCTGTTAAGGTCTTAAGTGTGGGGACGCATCCTTGTGCATCTAGGATGCATATCCTCATGCATATACCAATTCTGATTATACATCTATGCCACAACCTGATTTTACCCTAATGGGGTCCCTTCCCCACCCACCCGTCCTCTTTTCCCCTACTCCCCAAAGACGTTCTTTCTCTGTTTCCCTTTATCCCTTAATTTGATGTTTTTTCATGTCAACACATCGTACATTCACTAGAAACCACATTCAACCTTATAGCCATGTTTGTCCCTTTGAGTGGTACACTTTTCCTTTTTACAGCCCCCTGTTCTGATCAATGGTTCAAAAGTTATTATATTTTGATGCATTTTACGTAAATTTGACGTGTTACCATGTGAAGTTGCCCTTTTTGCTTCGGAATAGCCAATGGATATGCCAATCATGACCTATACCTTCTATTGACATTTTTCCTTTTTACTACTAGTCGTTTCGAGGTAAGATTTGTTTGTTATTAATTTTTGCGTATTTTTGTGTCTTTTTCGTGCGTCTTTTCGTCCTTTTTCCTTGCGAACCTACCCTATTCTCCTCAAAAATTTCTTCTAATTTAATAGCCTTGTCTCACCCACCTTCCTACCAAATATTTCTTTTTACTTCACCCTATTTTGACCTTTGACTTTTTCGTTATTAATTTTTATATGTGTTTTCAGGCTTTGTTTTTAATTTTTTTTTCCATGTGAACGCCTCCTAATGTCCCCAAAAATGCATTCTAACTTGATAGCCCTGTCACCCACACTTGTCATGACATTCTTCCTTTTTGTTGCCTTATGTTCTAATGCACAACTCTTCCACAATTAATTTTCGAGTCCCGTTGTGTGTCAATTTTTATCATTTTTCCCATGTGAATGCGCTTTACCTCCCCTGAAATCATGTTTTCCCTTATCCATCATGTGCCCCTCAATGTGGACCCTTTTCCTTTTCATCTCGCTTGGTTTCGACCTACGTATCCCTCCGTATTAATTTTTACGTCTTGTTTCAAGTACATTTTTGTGGGTTTTTTCTGTGTGAATGGATCCTATCCCTGTTGGAACCGTGCTTTGATGTGATAGGCCTGTCTAACACATTGTTTTGCATACTTTTCCTTTTTTTTGCACTTTGTTTTGGCGAATGATTTTTTAGAAATTAATTTTTGTTTAATATTACACCTTGATGTCTCGGGGGTTTGTGTGTGAATGCCCCCTTTTTTATTTTTCAACACGCATACAATGTTCATTCTATCATCCTCCATCCCTATGCTTGGCCGCACCCTCTTTTATTCCCGGCGACGCAAAAAAAATTTACCCCCTGCTTGCACCGGCGCCGCGTGGGGGGGGCACTTGTGTTTTCTTCTTTGGTTTTTTAAAAAAACCAAACAACAAAAATATTTTAAAATTTTAATTATTTAAATTAAACAATTTTTTTAAAAATCCCCCCAACCACTCACATCTCCCCACCTCCCATTTTCCCTCTTTTTCTCTTCTCTCTCTCTCTCTCTCTCTCTCTCTCTCTCTCTCTCTCTCTCTCTCTCTCTCTCTCTCTCTCATCCCCCCTAGACCCCTCCCTGCTTCTTCTCTCTCCCTCCCTCTCTCCATCCTTTCTCCTGCCCCTCCTCATTCTTTTTCCTGCTTCTCCTTCTTCGTCTTCTCCTTCTCCTTCTCCTTCTCCTTCTTCTTCTTTTTCTTCTTCTTCGCCACCCCCCCATGTTGGTGGATGCTCACCGCCACTAGCCTTGTTGCCGCTCTCGCCGCCAATCCACTTCAGCCATCGCCCACCCCATCTCCTGCAATCCTGAGCGCTAGCACCACCACCCAATGTACTCCTATTGCCTTGGTGTCGTACCCCGCCACTCCGGTTCCATTTCCAGATGCCAAGCCACTAATGACAACTGCACCACCAACTGACACTACCGTTGTTGCTTAGCGTCCATCGACCTTGTTGTAGCCCACCGCTGCCACCCCCTCACCACCACCAAATGACGTTGTCGTCGTTGCCTAGCATCTATCGACCCTATTGTAGCCCGCCGTCACTCCTTCGTTGCCCTTGTATTAGCTCGCTACCACCCTGTCGCCACTCCCCCCACCACCCCCCATAGTCCCCATTCCCGTAGAATCTCCCCTACCACCCCACATTACAAATCCTTTACCCCCTTTTCCCCCAACCTGTCGAACCCCCCATTCACCCTATTAGTCCCCCCACTCCTCCCACCCTTGCCTTGGGCCCCCTGGTTGGCCCTTGTTCACATGTGGGGTGCCCTCTTTGCTGCAATTTTTTGCGTGTTTTGGTGATTGGGGGTGTTCGCACGTGTAAAGGGTGTGCTCATGTCGTGTTTGTGAGCTGCTAGCAAGCATTCACGCGCGAGGACGTGCGTTTTGTTTCGTCCCCGCGGAGTTTCCATTCACGCCCTTGATGTCCCGACTTTGACTATTTTATTCCCATAAATTGGAAAACTTGTAAAAATTCATTTAAAATTTTGGTAAAATGTATTAAAAACAATAAAAATTTCATTAAAATACTAAAAGTTTCCAACCAATTCCTAAAAATTCAATATTAAATTTCAAAGCCCAAGAAGCAAATAATAAAAGTCAAAAAATATTTAAAATACAATAAACCTTATAAAAACCTTGAAATATCATAAAAATATAAAAATATTGTCAAAATTTTATGAAAATTTGTTGAAACAATTTATCAACTTTCTAAACATTTTAATAATTTTTCTTTGATGATAATGATCTCATCAAATTAGAAAATCATTAAAAATCCTTAAGTTCATGAAAATTTACCTAAAAATGATAGAAACATTCGTGAATTTTTTAAAAAATAAAATTTCAAAAAATTATTTTTTAGATTACTTGTATCGGCTAACATGATTGGAATTAATTGGAAACAATTAATTGAAAAAAAAAACATTTTTAATGTAGTTTCTTTCCAAAATTCTTTTCCACTCCAAAACTAGTAAACGAAATTTGGTAAAATTTTGAAAACTTATTGGGCTTTTGTGCTTTACTTTTAATTCATATTGTCGATTAACCAAACAAAAAAAAGTGCATCATTTATATCCAAATTTATTACTATTTGCAAACTTTTTTACCTGGTTGGATTTTGTTGATTAGATTACATTGGGGTTGCATCATCTTCATTACTAATAGTGCGTTCAGACTGTGCTTGCATACACACGCCCGCCATGTTTTTCTTTTCTATTTCTTTTATTTTTGGTTCTCCCAAAACCATGATTAATTACTAAACAAAAAAAACTTTAATCCCGCATTCACGCTAAACATGCATATTTCTAAATTAAAAATCAGCATGCCATTCACTTAGCACATGCTTCGTGCTCTACAGACACATCTAAGTTTACTTAAAAATGAACTCGCCATCACAAGTGCACTACATAAAAAGTGCCAAATACACACTGAATTTTTAATCAATAAATTTGCATTTAAAGATCAAAGTCAAGGTTCGAAGTCGAGCTTATGATAAAAAGCATTGTTTCACACTTAATAATTTTTAACGAATGGATAAGAATGAACCGTCGTTTTCTTTTTAACGTTTAACACCTAATAAAATTTTACCCATTTTTTAGTAATTTCTTAAAACAAACCATTCATTAAATTAATTCACTACATTTTTTTCATTTTCAATAAATGCGCTTCGTGGGATAGGCACGTGCAGTCCTTCGAGTTGTTTCTATTGTCAAACGTGATTATAGAAGTTCTGGTCATGTCAGTTGTGGGTTGTTATTGTATTATGGTTTGGTTGCTATGGCACGATTAAGGGGATGGTCTGTAATTTTCTTTTTAGTGCCTGAGATGGGAATCCAAGGTGTCTAATTGTATTGCATTGCATGAAGCTTTCGGTCGCATGTGTGTAGAGGTCATGTCAATTTTTTTCTAGGATATGTATTTCTTGGGGTGGTTAGTCGATCGAGTCTGTGTATGTGAGTCTATGTCCATTCCTTCAGATTGATATCTTATTCCTATCCTATTGTTTTGTAGACATTCACTGCTATGATTGTTTATGTGTGTGGTGTGTGTGTATAAAACCATCTGAATGGTGCCTCATACCCTCCCCCAATCCAGTATATCCCTCTAATATCACATGATTACTCCTTATTACTGGATTCAGACCTTGTTCGCTAAAGTGGGCTTATCCAAGTTTGTGGATCTTTCCTTACCACTAGTTCGAGATGATCATGCCCTTTGTGATCACTTTCTAACCTCTTATAGTAAGAGGTCTGGTTCTATCCATGGTACTACTATTCTTCTGACACCTAAGAGTCTGGGCAAGGCTCTTTGTCTACCAAATCGTGGGGAGTCTATCCCTGCTGCGAGTTTGTTGTTTTCCAATGAGGATATTTTGAAGCTGTTGCAAAAACAAACTCTGGATGTTCTCGATCCGAAGAAGGTTATAACCATGTCACGGGTTAGTGTCTCCACGATTGCCAACCCCCTTTAGAAGCAGATATGCCAATTTCTTTAGGAAAGGTTTATGCTTGCCAAACCCCCATCTCATTACCTCTCCAAGGATTTGTTCACAACTTCTTGTATGGTTTTGAAAGGGATCACTATTGATTGGAGTACATGCCTCCTGTCCAAGATGGATCAACATTTTGTCCGAGTTACTTGAGAAAATGTGACTAATGTCACCTTTGGGTCTTATCTTCATGTCTTCCTGACACATGTTGCTCCTGCTAAAGAAGTCCCTTTACCTTCAATCGATCCTCCTGAAGTTCTCCTCCTCCTAACGAAGAGGTTGATGTGATCATTGAGGATGATGATTCTCCCCCTCTGTTAGTCCTGTAGAGAAAATGCCTTAAGAGGGTGGCTGAATCAGTTCTAGTTCCTCCTTCTCCAATTCCCGTTATTGTTCCTGCTCAATCCTACATCACATTGCCTGCTTTCCTTCATATGCCAAATCTTTTTAGAGCCCATAGAGATGGGATGCTAGACATTACTATTCCTTTTGTGCATCGCTCGGTAATGGGAGATGCCATTTCTTTTTTGTGCAAGGATATCCAGAGTTCCATTAAGCTTTCGGTTATTGCCTTTATACAACAACTTTATTCTTCATTTTATGAAGAAGTTCAGTAATCCAAGGAGGAGCTAAATAAGGCCAATATTGAGTTAGCCTCTGCTCAGGAGAAATTTTTTAACCTTTGTACCCAAATGGAGCAACAGACTAAGCTCATGGATACTCAAACAGATGAAATCTCTATGTTGAAAGCTCCGTTGGCAGAAGCTAGGTCTCAAGTTGTTATTGTAATAGAGGAGAGGGATAGGTTCCAAAAGGAGGATCAAGAGATGAAGGCGGTAATAGTTGCCCAAGCAAAGAAGTTAAAATCCACCATAGCTATCCTCGACCAAAGCAATGGTCAGATCTAGCAACTCAAAGATTAGTTGGCTCAGTCTCGATCTACTACTACACAAAGTCCTAGGCAGCCAGTTTCTACTTTGTCCCATGCAGACTTGGCAGTTCTTTAAAGACAAGCTACACTATGTGCCTTGTTTTAGGCCAAGGTGGAAAGATTGCAGTCTTGAATGGATTTATTGTGGTTTTCTTTTGAGCAGTATCCGGAATATATTCCTCCCGATCATTCATTTTTCGTCCATTATAAGCAACAGAAGTTGGTCTTCTATATTAAGCTCTCCATGATGGATTTACCTCTGGAGTGGAGCCTGGTCTTTTGACTTACTGACAGAAGTATTCCGAATGGTTTTTGAAGACTTTGTGACTTCAAATACAATGCTGATGTCCTATATGTATTTGAGAGGTGATTTGCTAATTCCAAATGATGAAGATCTAGCTTGGTATGTCGAGGATGTAGTCCTGTAGGCTTCTTTGTATGTCCGACATTTGGAGTTGAGGATAGGTGAAATGTTCCAGTATTATTCTTCCAAAGTGGTTGCTTGCCTTGACACTTCATGGCATACAATGATTGATTTTTTAGTCTTGAATCAAAGATAGAATAAATCCTCTAATCATATGCAGAACATTAACCAAATGAGGGTGGATCTTTTAGCCTATCTTTCTAAACAACCCCCATTTGATACTTCATTTTTTGATGCCTATCATCGATGATCTGCTTTAGGTCCATCCATTCCTAGTTTATCTTATTATCAACGAATGGCCCATCGATATGATGCTTATTTTTCCCTTTATAGATCCAACTCAACAGTCATTTTACTTATTGTTCTGTTTAGCTTTTGTTCTTTCATTGAAGATCGAGTATTTTCTCCTTCTCCATCTTGTCCTTCCCCATCTATACATATTCATTCCACTTTTCCTGCTTATCAATTAATACCTTTTTTAACCAATTTTCCTAAATTCTTAGCTAATCCTTCTTTAGCTTATTCTTCATTTTATGATTTTGCCTACCCATCTCTTCATCCTCTTATACTCGTTCCTCTTCCATCTCCTACCACTTCCATTTCTCAAGCCCCCCAGTTGGTTAGTGGATATGAAGGGTTTGATTAGAAGATTCCTAAAAGAAGAGGATGGAGCTCAACTAATTCTCTTACTGGACCATCAATTAATTGGCCATTAATTCCAGGAGAGTGGATGACTTCTAGTCAAGCGTACCAAAATTATTTCCATTTTGCCCAACAATATTCACAATCTCTCGACCCTTTGGTGAGATTGATAGCTCACTTTGCTTGGTACCTAGCATATAGGCATAAGCATTCACATAATTATCAAAATTCCATTCTGAAGTTATATATGAATGTTAATGTGAACATTGATTCCCAACAACTGGATATACTATATTTTCATGCCTATGTCTGCCTAGCAAATAGCTTGTTTTATTAGAAAGGATATGCTGCCTTTAATTCTTTCAGAATCCTCCAAAAACTTTTATAGATGAATCCTTATCCATGGATCATTTTCATAATCATCAAGCCTTCAAGAGGAATCATCTTCACTGATACCTCTGGATGTATCTTTTATGATTCATAATTATATATCTCTCTTTTGGAGGTGCCATTTAGATGGTTGTTTTGTGTTTGTGCTATGTTAATTTCTCTTATGTGATGAGTTCATGGTGGTTGAATATTGGATTTTTTCGAAAGCTATATTTTTGGAGATTTGCAGTGATGGTGATGGTGGATGGAAAGCTTACGATGCAAAGCTAAAGAACCTCTTATATCCTTTACGAATTTGTTATGATTTACTCTTGTTTATAAGAGATGTTAATGGAGAAATGTGTTTTCCTTTCATTGTATTCTTTCTTAGATCCAAGTTATAAGTTGGGGTCATGGTTGGGTGGTTTCTTGAAGATGCTAAAGAAGATCTAGTTGAGCTCTTTAATGAACTTGTATTCCCTTTTTCCTAGGTCGCGAGGACGCTTTCTTATTAAGTGTGGGGATATGTTAAATACTGAAATGACTTGTTTTTTTATTGATTTTTGTTGTTTTTTAAGGCTAAATGGTTGGCTTTTGATGAATTTTGAATGACGTTCAATTATTTTGGAAGTGTTTGAGAGCGTTTGGATAAGCATGATTATGTTTTGGAAGCTCATTATTATTTCCAGTAAAGATATGAGGCTCTGTAATGTTCTGATAGGTTCTGATACTTTCTGATAGCTTCTGTCTGGCTTTTGTTTTGTTCTGTTTTTCTTTTGTATGAAGTATAGAGTAATGACCAATTGAAGTTGAGAATATTTGAAATATAATTGAATGTTTTTTTATAGTTTGGAATGGTTTTAGTATGATTTATGTGGTTCATATGTTTTCTGTTGACCTTCTGTAACCCTCTGATGAGTTTCCGTAGAGCCTCTATTCCTATTCTGTTATGTTTAGTATGCCTCTGTAAGTGTTCTGTGAAATGTATGTGTGACTTTGGGAAATTTTTCTAGCCTTGGAAAGAGGTGAATGTAAGTTCAAAAGAGATTAAAGAAGTGGAAGAAATAGCTGCTGAAGAGTTAAGAGAAGACTAGAGTGAAGTGACAATGATGAGCTATGAAGAGTCACTGTAGTAGCTCTAGTGACCTTTCATATCATACACACCTTTTGGAAGGGGCATCCACGACCAAAGAAGGGTTATTATGAGTGATTATTGAGTAGTGTAGTGAGGAGATGATGTATTATTGATAGAGAGAGAAAGAGAGAGTCAATGATAGCCAATTCTATGCAAGACAATGTATCTATATATGAGAGATTGTGAGAGAAAACTATAAAGACAATGGAGATGAATACTATGTGACTTTATTACCATTCAAAGTGGTGTTTCTTTTGTGTTCTCTTTGTTTCTTGATGAATTCTATGAAGAATATGAAGACATGATCAATTTTGTTGAAGTTAAATCCGTGGGAGATTATTTTTATGATGCTACGTGAAGATTTCTTGTTCCTGGTGTTGTTTTCCTTATTGTGATCATATAAAAGATGAGAAAGATGGCTGTTGATGCTACAAGATAGATTTTCTTGCAGTAGAATCCTTGTTTTCTTTGGTGTTCCTCTTGGAGCTCCAAGTACCACACACATTGGCCTCTGTTTTCCCCTCATACTTCTTGAAGAGCTTGCCTTTGATCACCTTGTGATATTTCCATTGGTATTTTCTTCTTGGAAGAACACAACACAATCTGAGCCAATACTAAATAGATTATCATTTATTTGAGTTTGATACTTGTCATATTTACTGTAGTATACCTATTGTTGCACCCTTGTAAGCCTGTCCTTGGACAATGTGGGATTGCCATTGAGTTGGCTTACCAATGTAGACTTTTAAAAAAACCTACTATTCTCAAGCTCCACTATGGGGCTCACTTCATCATTTTCATCCAATATAGAATCCACTACATGTTGTATCTCACTTGTACATACATCCTCCTCAGAATCCACTCCCTCATACATTTGCAAAAACTAAAGATTCCTCATTTGTATGAGAATCTTGCAAATTTGAATTTGCATAAGTCTCAAAAATGCCTTTGGACTAAGGCTCTAGCCGTCATTTCTTGTCCACTTTACCTTTTGGCTTCATTTGCAAACCTTTACAAATCCTCTAAGCACAT
The DNA here is from genome assembly GCF_053477565.2 of Lygodium microphyllum. NCBI lineage: Eukaryota > Viridiplantae > Streptophyta > Polypodiopsida > Schizaeales > Lygodiaceae > Lygodium > Lygodium microphyllum. Next base: position 121,409,598 of record NC_141146.1, read on the forward strand.
TGTAATCCCCTTTTCAATGTGTCGATGATCTTCTCTCATTCATTGAGACACATTTGTAATCACCTAAATCGGCTTCTTTCATGGCCTCCTTGAGATGTAACTCTCTCCATACATGTTCTTACTTCTTATGGGCATCCATCAAGTAATAAGTGCATTCTTTCCCAACCATGCTACCAACTTTGTTGAAAAAAAATTCAACTGCATTAGATCCAATTAGATGTATTGGAAGCATCTTATTTGAATGAAAGTCTCTAAAATATTTTATGAGCAATACAACAAAGTGGCATGAAAATTGTACACCTAGTAATGTCTCCTTACTAATAAAATTCTTTGATAGTGTATGTGTGGCATGTTTTGTAATCCAAGATCTCCAAATGTGAAATAAGAATGCGAGTTTTGTTGCTAAATAGATTCTCTCCACCAAGTTCAAGTGTGGGGACAAGGAAATATCAATGTACTCTCCAACAATTTGGAGATGAGCTTATGTTCCTATCATGCCCCACTCTTTTCTATATTTTCCATTATTTGCTAGCTCCCCTAAACACAACTGGACTTGTCTACCACATATCCTTTTTGTTGCAGCCCAATTTTCACGATCATCTGGCCTAATATCTCCTTCCTTAAGCATATTTTTATCAATAGGAAAAGAATCATAAAAAATGTAACATGATTCAAAGTAGCCAAAAACATCACTAAGGGTCAACTAATGCTTCAATTTGTCATGCCAAAATTTTAGTCCATTGTCTGTGAACAAAACTTGCATCAAATCAATTACAAGTACAATGAGAAAGCACAACCAAGCATGGAAGTGCTTCATGGAGTGGATTTGCAACAAAGGCCCTTTGCATAACCACTAGTGATACATGTCTCAAATGCATTAGTAATCACATCATAGACTACTTTTCCTTCTCCAACTTTAATCATGCATGAAGTCTTGCATCTATGGTTTGAAGTCTTATGCCCATCAAATCCAACAAGAGTATCATCCTTAGGGTTCCACCTACAATGAAAATAGTATTTGTTATGAAATCTAAAAGCTAATTGAGAATATTTATTGCAAATTAATAAAAAAAATATTATAGTATGTTTACCCTACCTGCTTCTATATGGTTGTCACATCTTCTACCAAAATAAAGGGAATGTTTTCTCTGATGCAATTTTTTCCTTTCTCCTTTTGATACATTTCAGCAATGGCATCGAAGATATATCCATGTATCCCAGGTATAAAGTGGGTGGCTTGTCTATGGCCCCTCTTTGTCATTGAGAGTGACACACCATCGAGGCTAGTAGTGAGGAACTCATCCAACCTTGGTCCACCCCACATCTTTGTAACCTCAAACAAAGCTTTCGCTTTTGCACCATATCATTGAAAATCCTTTAGTCGTACCATGCTTGTACCTATATCTTGTAAAAAGTCCCACAAAGCAGGCTTTCTACCAAATTTTTCCAATATATGGCCTTCTATTATATTGTTACAAAACCTCTTGATATCTTTTCGATTGAGAGACTCCATGTTGGCTTCATGCAAGCTCCTTATTTTCATTGAAGGACTACAAGATGAGACTTACTCATCCATAATTTGAGAGTAAAATATCTTACACGTTGTTTGGCACAACAAGTGTTGTTTGCCTAAGCTCTTTTCTAGTGAGACAGTCTAGTCTTCTACCAAATCATATCCCCCTAATTCCTCTCTTCTCTTGTACTAGCTTCTACATGTATAATCTCATCCTAAAGTCATTAAGTTTGGGCATGCCTTTGCAATGGCTATAAGAGGGGTTTGTGAAAGAGGATGTCCATTAGTTGAAACACATACACAATCAATATGACAAAAGCAACCATTTATTTGAAAGCATGTTTTTCCACCATCTAGATTTGCCTTGATAAAAGGCTCTACAAACTAAAGTTTGGCACCACATTGATCATCTAATAAAGGTTTCACATTGATTTTTTACTTATTCACTATAATAATGTGACTCCATAAACCCTAGCATAACATGTTTAAACTTATCAATGGACTTTCATTGTCTTCATGGTTTTCTAGAGAGGAGGTCAATGGATCACTCTGAGTTGAGCTTCTCACCTTTGTAAAAAATACAAACATGCTAAGAGATGTTTTCTTTGGATCATGTGTCATTTCCTTTCGAGGATGTCCACGTGAGCTTGTAAGTAATGGCTTCAATTGGTATACAAATCAGACCTTGGAGGGCATAGATGCAACCGCCTATCATCATACTTACACCTCACACGAGCAAAGCTTTTATCTCTGAAGTCATGCAATATAACTGTAATAACCTCAAAATACCAACTTGCATGAGACATAAACTTATGTTATGTAATAAGTCTATTATTAAAATGAACCTCGTCTAGTACATAATCTAATTTTTAAGAGAGGAAAAAGCACATCTAGATTACTCAAACAAAGAAAAATAATAATACCTTCATTTTCCTCCGTGTAAGAATGTAACTTTTTAGTTGAAGCCTCTATTTCTTTATTGTCATCTAATTTTTGCTCCATTGTTGAATGTTCTATATCTACACTTGCAAGCCTTTGAAACATGAGATAATTCTTTTCATGTTGTTTACCTTGCAAAATGTGTGTTCTCATGAAGTTAGATAGACAGTATATGTAGCACTCTTTCCTTCCAATATGCCCTTCCCATATAGTGAGTTACATTTATTACACCAAATTTGACTCAAGGTTCTCCATTAATGTCTTCGTTGTGTATTTCAAACCTTTTATCCCTTGAGATTGCAGATTGTTTTAACTTCAACCTTACTCTATTGGATTCTTGTTTCTAAGTCTCAAGAATGCTTGGACTTAAGAATTTACTTCCTAGCTTAGACGTCAAATTACTTGAACTTAAGAATTTACTTCCTAGCTTGGACATGAGATTGTTGGGAGTGTCATCTTGTTTCTCTTCAACTTGTTTTAAAAATGGTCACTTGTTTGAAGAAGAAAGTTCATTTGAGATATTAGCACTCCTCTTGATATGAACTTCAATGTTATCAAGAAGAGTCCACTCTCCTCTTGTCATTTCTTAACAACATAGTTATCCTTGATGAAGTCAAAAGATCCATCTACAAGATCATCACCCTCGATCAATTCATGGATTTAGGTAAATGTGGGTTTAGATCCATCTTTTCTCACTCTTACCAAACCTAATTCTTCTTGGATATGATCAAGGACCACTTGAAACTTTTGAAAAGATCCCATGAAGCCCACATATCAATTCTGATATTCCTTAAGTGAGAACTGCATCCAACATTGAGAGGACATTATAAAAGCATCAATTTATTAGATGAGAATGACTAATATTTCCAAGTGTCATGTTTACTTAATATATTGCTATAAGATCTCCAAGTCTACGATGTAGCATGATTATATAATAAGTAATACTTTTTTATAGGCACTAGGGTAGTCACCAATGTTTGCACATTTATTAACTAGTAGGGACTTATAGATACTATTCTATAACATGATTTATACCCACTTAACTAACTTATTCTTGAAGCAATAAAAGTATACTTAAGCATTTAGTCTAATTTTATTTAATTAAATAATCCATTATTGTTAAAGTGAAATGGAAAATTCAAGTCATCTGCAAAAATTCAAATGAACATAGTCCCATTGAAGAAAAACTTGGTTTACAAGATGCCTAGTACCATCGTTTCAAAATGTCATATACAAACAAGAGGTGCATTTTTTAGTGTTTAAAGGCTTTCAAAAGGATTTCTATTATAGATAGCCAAGTGAAATGAGTTACTAGTCATGTGACATGGTATTGATTACAAAAAAGTATCTAGATGAAGCTTGGTTTCATTTCTTCCAAGGGACACATGGCTAATTCACCATTCATGCCATGGCACTTACAAATATACTCATTTACCTCATCAAATGAGACTCTTTTAGATGAATCTACATTCATCATTTAATCTCCAAAGGCATTAGAAAGATATCTAATCATTGTCAATGATGGACAAAGAACTTTGGTTACATCAAGGTAATCAAACACATCCTCATAGAAATAGCAAAGCTCCTGTAGTATCCACCCAAGAGCATAAACATATATCTCTTTGTTGCTATGCTGGCCTTATGTAGTCTTGCCCTCTATAGCACTTTCTTGCATAAATCTTATTCTAATCAAATCTTGCTACTCCAACAATCTTCACTTTGAGAACAACACCATAAGCACCTTTTCCTAGTTGGTCCCATAGAACTATCTCATCTTCACTCAGATAAGTCATAGAGTATACATGAGACATACATGCATAGTTACTTTGATGGACTTGTACTTTTGATATTGTCATTGAAGTGGTAGAATTTAGTCCAAGTGCAACATATGCAAACCACATCTTTTTATCCCATGATATTGGCTTGTTCATGCTTTTATTAAATTTAGATTTTGCAATTCATGCTTCCACATACAAGGCATCCCATGCATATACATTTTTAACATCAAAATCTTGTTGAAAACTAGACTTGAACACTAGACTTACCATCGTTCCAAAATTTCAAAACATTATCAATCATGCTGGAGATCCATTTGGCGGCAATAATATTCAAATTCATACTCTCAACTAAACATGCTATCCCTTTGTCTTTTGCGTATCTTTTCATTTGTGAAATCACTTTACATCTTAGTATGTCTCTTTTGTCGATTTTGCAACAAGTATCTTGCATCTCCCCCTCTTCCATAGAGCATATATATCTAAATAGCTCATATTGACATATTTCCAAAAGCTTCTTTTTATCGATTTTACTCATATTTCTTCAACATTTATTTTTTCCTTATCATCCCACCTAATAAGTTGATCCAATAGAAGATATTGATAAAATCTCTCTCTCTCTCTCTCTCTCTCTCTCTCTCTCTCTCTCTCTCTCTCTCTCTCTCTCTCTCTCTCTCTCTCTCTCTCTCTCTCTCTCTCTCTCTCTCTCTCTCTCTCTCTCTCTCTCTCTCTCTCTCTCTCTCTCTCTCTCTCTCTCTCTCTCTCTCTCTCTCTCTCTCTCTCTCTCTCTCTCTCTCTCTCTCATATAGTTAAAAAGTTACTACTGTGATAGCTAATGTGGATTGTCTAGTGCTTGCTTTGAAATAATGCAGGCTAAGTATGACATGGAAGATTCTCTCATTTTGGATGGTTAAGCATATGGTTAGAGATATGAATGCTAAGCCTAAGGGCTTGAATCCATTTTGAAGGCTTGATCATAATCCTTTGATGGAGAGGGGTTTCTTCTTGCCACCAAGAGCATCAATTCTAGATTCTATTGCCTTATATTGTTATAAGAGATGTCTCTTTACACAAGGAAATAGGCTAGAATGCCCATAAGATCCTACTTATAGAGTGGATAGTAGTTGATATACTACTTAGTCCATATAGCAATAATGTAGTGTACATGGAGCATTGCTACTCTTGCCAAGAAGAAAGTCTACTAGTGTGCTTTTCACAATAATTATACTTTTTCCATGTCTCTTTCATAAGACTCATCCATTGGATTCTCTGTGTTAGATTCCTAGTAGGTTACAAGTTTTTAGATACAAATGGTTGAATGGATAACATATTGCATAGGAAGATGAGGCAAAATCTTTATATCTCTATACGAAAAAATCATATAGTATCCTACAGTGCCAAGCGTGAGGCTGTGGGACACAGATACCATGTTTAGTGTGATCCTTCATATTTGCATAGATGATTCAACAACTCATTCTCTCACATGGTAGATCACTTTTGATCTCTATAGATGACAAAAAGCACAACACTAAATATATTGTCTTGCAGTGCCAAGCCAAAAAGACTTGGGATATAGACACCATGTTTAGTGCAATCCCTAATATTGACATAGAACATTTAGCAAATCCTTAACTCACATGATAGATCACTTGCTATATGTCTTGATTAAAACTAAAAGATTTCACATATACATTTTCCTTCCTTATGACATTAACAAATCCTTAACTCACATGATAGATCACTTGCTAGAGATGTCTTGATTAGAACAAAAAGATGTCACATATACATTTTCCTTCATTATCACATTGACCTAATCAAGGTGCAAATTGATGGTGCAATGAAAGCAACAACAACATAATGTCTAGCATGTTTCTTACTAGAAATACAAAAAACTTGTAACTCAAGTTTCAAACTTGTAAGTGCCAAACTAGGCATGTTGTTGAACTCGACTCGATCACACACAAGCAACCGAACTAGATTTACATGCTATTTAGTAGGAGCCCTTATGCTGGCACTGTGAACACACCACATTTCTCATCATGATTCATGTGCTAAGATTTCTAGAAAATCATACAAAGTAGAATTTTTTTCCAATATTACATAGTTGTTAGTATCAAGACCGTGACATAAACAAAGGAGTAGGAGCCCTAGGTGAACACCTAGCCACATAATGAAAAAACTTTGTCTCTCATTGGTGAGAGAAACTATATAGGGACATGTTTAACCATACATGGCCAACCACCCATGTATTTCTACATCAATTAAACTTTTCCTTGAGCCCCAACTTTGTCATTGTTCATTTGGCACATGGTTGTAAAGTAGGTCTAGATGGAGCCTTAAAGGTCTAATGCATCCCTAGTAGTATAAACCTTGAATGAAAAGGAGAGAAGCACATTCATCATCTAAATTTGTATCACTCAACTATCCAAGAGGCATGTGCAAAAACTAATATAATTTTTATGGTAATGTTACCAATTTCTTAGTTATCTATTTGTTTTAATTTTGTGTGCATGGCTTCATATGCCTCTTTTCTCTCTCACTTCCAACCACACCAAAAAAATGGTTGATTATGCTTCCAACCACACTAGGAGAGCCTCCATTGCATTTCTTTGTTCTACATGTTGTGCATATTAAGATATGAGTGTGGTCCAAGAGATTATGTCCATAGTCTCTTGAAGATATTAAGATACGAGTGTCCATATCAAGAGACTATGTTTAGAGTCTCTTGAAGCTATCATTGAATTGCATATGAAGATAGTTCAGGAGACTATGTCCATAGTATATGATCATTCTAATTTTATGTGGGATGCATATATAACCACCAATGTATCACTTAGTACATTATCATTTTATAGCAAGTTATATTGAAAAGTTTCATCATGTATTTCTTTTCTTCTACAATGCCTAATTGTGCATTTGTATTCTCTGTGTTCATTGAGATGAACATGTAATAATGATTTATTGAGCTACATGCTCCCATCCACTTTGGTTACTTGCATTAGTGGAATCTTGTGATTAGAACATCCTAGTACATTACATTTCATATCAAAGACCTATCTAAGAGTTGCAGTGACTTTTGGATGAGAAACTATTTCCCTCCTATTGCCTAAACCAAATCACTATTTTCTCATATTGGCCTTGCTTGGGATATCCTGTGATTAGTGTCAAGTAGCACACTAAAGAAGGGATATTCTCACTCTACTTCTACACTCAGAAAATTACATAAATGTATAATGTGGGATCAATATAAGGATACTTGACTTTCTAGAATGTGGGATCACTAGAACTTGAAACTGTTATCATAGAAAAATATTGTATAATGTATAAATGTATAATGTGGGATCACTAGAACTTGAAATTGTTATCATAGAAACTAAAATGTATAAATGTATAAAGTGGGATCAAGAGAACTTGAAACTCATATTGCATAAAAATTTGAACTCCTTTGAAATAAAAGAAAAGAACAAATCCACTAAAGCTTTTGATACAAATATTTACTGGGACACAAGTGTGATAAGCTAGATGAGCACAAGGATCTTCTTGTAGACCAGATTGGAAGACTCTTCAAGTTTGGGTAATCTCTGCAGCGTCTGGGTATCCATGAGCTACTATACAAGGCCATGACCTTTTTCAGCTATCCTTGAGTCATGCCTAGCACCCAACTCCTGTATAGCCCTAGAAGCATCAAGCCTTTAAGTTAAGTATCCACATCTCTGTAGCAAAATGCACACACTCTAGGTGTTGGTAAGCAAATTACATGCAACCTAGGCGATGCTCTTTATGGCTTGCCAATTGTCTTTGGATGGCACTTGTTGTTGAGATGGTTGCCAAAAAAGTGATGATGGCAACAACCAGTAGTGGAGATGGTTGCCAAAAGCAATGAGATGGTGATCACCAATAGTGCAGGTGGCTCTATAAGAAGTGGCGACCAATACTGTAGTAGATGGTGGGCACATGGCCAAGATGAGTTGCCAATCATCACAGTAGTGAGAAGAAAGTGGCTTTGCCAGAAGTGTTGATAGTAGAGTGAATGGCATGCATAGTGTTATGGGAGCACTAGAATATGCTCAAGAGACTAGACTAGATGCAAGATTTGTTACAATAATTTTGATTACAAGATAACAAGATACAAAAAATCCCACAATCAAAGACTATAGGTATAGACAATAGGACTCGATAGGATACGCAGGATCCCACAACCTGGGACTGTAGGTATGGATACAAGATATCAAAATTATAAGATCTCCCTCAACAAGTATGAACAAGATACAAGATAGTACTAGACAAGATCTCGTACTACAAGATTACAAGGTGGTGAGACAACATGAGTATAATGGAAGACAAGACTAGATACAATGACTAGACAAGAACTAGAACTCGAACTCAAACCTACTTGCTTGGAGATATTGACTCCTTGAGCTCCCAAGACTGGCATTGGCAAGACTAAGAAGCTCCATGGCAAGACCCTCCTTTTATAGCTTTTGGAGGGTAGCTAAAGATATTCTAGAATGTTCCATGATGACATCATTGATAATATGTGATGACATGGCATATCTTCTAGAAGGTTCTATAATGACATGGCAAGGGTGGGTTTTCATGGTTGACTTGAGGACGTCCTATTAATGGTGTGTTCTCATGGGGTGTGGATTCATATGGCATAAGCAAGAATTAATCTGTACACTTGATCGTGGCATGTCCATGACATCACCCCTTTCTCTAGCAATGAGTTCCATGAGGAGAGACTTGGTGGTTTGGTCTAAGTTTCATTGGATTCCTCTTGTGAAATTCTTTAACTTTGAGAGGTGCTCTTTGGAGCTATTCTACAGGTTCCCAAGTGCGATCATTGATGTCATCTCCTTTCTAGTGAATAAGGTATTCCAATTGACTCGGAAGATCCTCTAGTCTAAGACATGCTCAACCTCAAATTCTTCATGATCTTCAATCTAGACATGTGGTGGGGGATTAGATATCTCCCCCCTTAGTGGTGAGCTATGGGATGGCTCGAGCAAGAAGGAAACATGGGAGAGTGGGTGGATCTTCATGGTGCTAGGGAGTTGGAGATGGTAAGCAACTCAGTTGATCTAGGCTACAATAGTAAAGGGTGCAAATCTTTGGTGGTCTAGCTTGGTGAAGGGCCTTGTTGTCTAGATTTTATGCATAAGTAACCATACTTTATCACCAACTTTGTATCCTGGATGTTAGAGATGATGCTTGTCTGCATAGTGCTTTACTGATTCTGAGCTTTTTGGATTTGTTGCTTAAGTTCTTGGTGTATATCTGCTAGGTATTGAGATTTATCTCGGGCGACATGCTTCCTTACTCGATTGGAGAGATGTACATCCATCCTTGGATACTAGCCATAGTTTGCAAAGAAAGGAGTGTTCTTGGTAGATGCATGGATACTATTATTATAAGCAAACTCTGCAAAGGGAAAGTGCTCAAACCAATCATTCTAATGGTAGTTGATGGTGCAGTAAAGATATTATTCCAAGACTTGATTTACACATTCTATTTGACTATCAATCTATGGATGATTGGCTATGGATAATTGGTTGTGGATAACTTCACTTGGACTTCAAGGAGGTTAAAATGGCTCTTCCAAAAACTAGATAAGAATTGGGGACCTTGATCATGCTAATGATGTCATCTGAAAGTCCATGTAATCTGAAAATGTATTTGAGGATGAGTCTAGTGGTAGCTGCACCTACAATGGTCTTGGTGGTAGGGATGAAATGTGCCATTTTTGTGAACCTATCTACCACAACAAGAATAGAGGCATATTTTTCTGATTTGAGAATATTAGTTGTGAAATCCATGGAAAGAGAAGACTAGGGTCATGGTAGAATGGGCAAGGGTTGTAGCAAGCCATGTGGTTTGTGACGAGGTACCTTGGCCTTATTGCAGGCATCACATCATTTTATATATTCCTTAACTTTTTTCCGCATCTAGGGTACCAAAAATCTCTTGAAATAATCTCTAAGATCTCCAAAGTGTCCTGTTGTTGGGGTGTCATGGCGTCATTGGAGTACTTGGAGTCTCGACTTTCTTGGAGGAATGTAAAGTAGATCCTTATAGTATAATAGTTTCGTGAAACTCTTAAACTTCATTTCCTTTTCCCTTTTGCTTTTTTCTCTTGACGTTGTTGGCCAAATCATCATGTGGCAAGGCTTCATGGATTAACTAGATCAAGGTAGGGTCATCTTAGTGACAACTGGAGATGGCTGCTAGTTGGAGGTGCTTTGGCTTAAGTAGTATTGCGCATTGTTGATAAAAAGCCTCTTCTCCCTTCTTAGGTAGGATTTTCTTGATAAAGAATTTGATTGGCATTGTTGGCATCCTGGTGATAGGTGCCTGGTGATAGGTGATGACAAAGTCAAACCTAGATAAGAAGTTACTCCAGTGGGATTGTCTTCAATTGAGGATGTAGATTGTGATAAAGTATTCTAGATTTTTGTGATTTGTATAGACGATAACTTTATGTGATGCACTCTCTAGATGATGATGCCAAGTATCAAAGGTATCTACAATGGCAAGGAGTTCTTTGTCATGGATCTCATAATTTATCTCTCGAGGTGAGAACTTCCTTGAGTGGAATGACATTGGATGCATATGACCATCATCTCCATGCTGGGACAAGCCTCTCTGGGAGACATTATATCCCAAGAATTCCACTTCTATCTTATGGAAAAAACACTTCTCAAGTTTTGTATATAGTCCTTTTTCTTCAAGCTTTTCCAAAACTAATTTTACATGGTGCTCATGCTCCTTTGGATCTTTGAGAATATCAGCATATTATCCAAGTATATAACTACAAAATCATCTAGACGATCTCAAAAGATATCATTCATCATATGTTGAAATGTTGCAGGAGTATTGGTGAGACCGAATGGCATAACAACATACTCAAAGTGACAATACATTGTGCAAAAGGTTGTCTTCCATTCATCTTCTTCTCTATTTCGTAAAAGATTGTGAGCCCCTGTGAAGATCTTGTCCTTTCCAAGTTGTTCCAAGAGCTTTGATATGAATGGCAAAGGGCATCGATTCTTGATTGTTATCTTGTTGAGTCCGCGATAATCCACACATATTCGAAGTGACATGTCTTTCTTCTTCACAAACAGAATTGGGGCTCCAGTAGGAGACTTCGAGTGCCGAATGAACCCCTTAGCTAAGTTCTTATCAATGTTCTTGTGTAGGTTAGCTAATTCATAATGGGATAGCATGTAGATGGGTTCAAAAGGTGGTTGAGCCCCCTCATGGAGTTCTATAACACAATCATGTGGTTTGTCTTTAGGCAAGATATCTGCATTTTTTTTTCAAATACATCTTGGAATTTTTGATATTGGCTTGGTAGCTCAATTGATTCATGCTTACTAGATTCTTGAGCATATCATGTAGGTCGATTCATGCCTTGATGTGTGTATACAGGCTTTAGCTCCTAGATATACCGTCTTTCCTTGATTTTCATGACACCTAAAATTTTACTTAACCCAATCAATTTTTGGGTTGTATTTCTTTAGCCAACGTATCCCAAGGATGATTGGATTTATGGGATTATGTAATACTTCCACACAATTAAAAGTTAGTTGGTTAGTTCAAAAGTTAGTTAGTAAATTAATAAGTTAGTAAGGCTACTAACTAAAGACTAACTAAACTAAAAACTAACTAATGTTAAAAACTAACCATTTTTATTTAATTAAAAATTTAAAAATTTTGAGAGTCATAACCCGACATTTTTTTCAGATTGACAAGGACCATAGCCACCCATCATGGAAGTTACAGCGTAAACGAGAGTTATGATCCATATTAGTCATTAGTGTCAATGTGTATAGTATGGATGGTCAAAAAAAATTAGATTTTTAAAAAAAACTAGTATATTTTAGATATTATTTAATGTAAATATCCAAAAAAGCTATGGAAATTTCTAGAACAGGATGTCATGTAAAAAAAGCAAGTGGTTTTTTCAGTCAATTTTGGAGATTTAATGAAAAAAAAGGATTGGCGAAATCGTGTGCGTCACAATCGCAATTTACAGGTAGTAAACAACACTTCAAACACGAAGAAGAAGAAGGAGTGATCTGGAAGATTTCTAATCTAGTGTCTTGGAGTTTTACTTACCTTTCGGATCCAATGGAACTATTAGATTTGTGTTTTGAGCATCAAATTGCTGATTTTTCCAAGATTCCCTCTATAAAGAGCTCTGCTTCTCAGCCAACCCTTCTTCTCTCATTCAGCTATAAATATGAGGCATGGGGAGCAATTTAGAGAAGCACAAGGAGACCTCGAGAGGCTCCGAGAGAGAGGTAGAAGGATACCCCTCCAAGAGGCTGCAAGAAGGAGCTTGAGCGAGAGAGAGAGAGAGAGAAAGAGAGAGAGAGAGAGAGAGAGAGAGAGAGAGAGAGAGAGAGAGAGAGGAGCTACCCCAAGAGGCTGCGAGGGAGAGAGTTAGCTCAATTTCCCTTGTCTCGATCTTCAACTAAGCCATCTTCTCTTACGCTCTCCTATCTCGAATTCATTCCTCCTTCTTTATCTCCTGAATCCACTTGCGAAGGACGGCTCCAAAGTGACGAGGTGAAAGGACCATGGGAACCACCACAACCAGTCAAGAAATGAGTATTGCCAGTGATATACAGGAGTTTCCAAGGTTGCCGGAGTTGCCACTACCAACGAAACATCGAGTGTGGTGAATGCAAGCGTGAGAAAAGTCAAAATTCCCAATGTCATCGTGCCAAACCAGGTTATTCACTACTAGGCTATTATTTGGCCACATAAAATAATAAGGTTTATGTCCAATTTCTACAAAAAAATGAATGTTAGTCTTTGCATCAAGCGGTACAAGAGCTACTTGTTAGATTGCACGGACAACATCCGTATAAGAATTAATTACTTAAAATATAAGCTCTACATTTTACACTTACATGAATTGATAGTTTCATCTAGAAAGCATACTAGTACATGCATAAACAATTAATCGTTATGATTTGTAGTTAGATTCCAAATCATGGAATCATGATGGAAATAATTACAAGAGGTTATTGCACATATGACTTTATGCACACTTGAGATTAGTAAAATAACTCGATATAATTATTATCAAATGCGACAAGGTTAAGTGTTGACTAACGCTTAAAAAGTGAAACTCTATCTAAAGGGATCTGTAAGTCATCTCGTTAAGTTATTGGCACAATATATTTCTTTAAGAAATTTCGCTTATGTTAGGTAAGATAGCCCAAATGGGAAATTCATGCCTTGCTTTAACATGTTGTAAGAGATGTACTCATCACTTCTTTATGGGGAAGAGAATCCTCCCCATTAGAAGGTAAGGTTACCTTGGGATAAGATCTACCTTGGCTATGTGAAGCTGTGAGCTGCACAATGGTGTGATTGTCATTGCATAATTCGATATACATTTGAAAGGACAGTTTGTGTTTGCTATAATCTAGATCTCTGATTGAAAACATTAACAAACATGATAAAAGGAAAGGTCATGCTAGGCTACCCCCAAGCTAGCTACGAGACCCTACTCCAAGGGATCATGGTTATCGCTTTGAGAGGCTTAGACTGGCTCTGTCATTGAAAGGTCTATCCGTAAGGATAGTCTTGGGCAGTAGGAAATGTGGGTGCCAAGGGGGGCTCTAGCCGTAAATCTTGCATTGTTCCTAGAATCACACAAACCCCTTGTTGAAAAATAGGTCAAATGATGTATGTTGCATGATGAGGAGACTTGTATCCCATAAGCACAGTGAGGAGAGTGGAGAAGCTGGAAAAGCTATAAAAGCATGTACTTAGTTCATCTTTCATCAATGAAATGTTATTGTACATTGTACTTCACTGAGAGTGCCTGTCATGTCCTACTCAAGATTTTGTTTATGAGTCCAAGCATTCTATCTTTGACCGTAATTCAACTGAGTAACAATAAGTGTCATTTGCATATGTTGTCATGGTTCTAGTTACTACATTCCAACCTCTATAGCTACAACCACGTCCAAGATCCATGTTTTGTTACATGGTATTAGAGCCATGGTGGACTTGGTCTATCTTTCCTCACTGCTCCCTGAGTCCCTCACAATCTCTCATCAACTGAGTGCAAGCATTTGATTTCATCTCCTACTTCATTCTCACACATCTATTCTTGGCCACCATAGCCAATCTACACCCACTTACCTTGGAGCTCCTCGATCTCTCAACAATATCGCACTGAGATCTCTTTTGCAAACTTATTTTCCTACTCCTAGAGCTTCTCTTTGGCACCTCAATTTGCTGACATTGGTGTGCTACATCTCTAGAACTATGGAAATTCATCAAATTTTTCCAAACTACACCTGACAATGTATCATACAGCTACACAATCTACACACATTGCAATCCTACTCAGAACCATAGGGCTTTTTAATTCTGGTATATGAGGTTGCTCTGTATCAAATCTTTCATGAAATAGTTGCGTGTACATGCTGCAGCAGATAGAAAGACAATCACATACAGAATCTTTAATATAGGGTAGCCATAGCTTTTGTGGTTCAAGCTTACTTTACACTTTAACTCCTCACTCTTGCCACTCTGATCTGAGTTCTAGCTCTATCCACAACACTCCAAATCAGTAAGGTGAGGAGATCATTGAGCAACATCTAGCTCAACAAGGAGATTCAACATCAATAGTATCTCTTAATACTGAATCAGTGTCTCTTGGCACTTGTGTATTTAGCTCACTCATGAACAATCTATTCATTGATTTTACCTCAGCTGCTCAAAAGCTCATTCTCAACACTTGTAATGATTTAAAACCCTATTGATCAAATCCATTTGTAAGTCTCAATTTCTTTGTTAAAGGATAGACACTACTCGAGTGTTCTTATGGTAAGACCTCCTTGTAAGATGACTAAACTAGAGCAGATAGCAAAGTTTACTAGTGAAGGCTTTCAGGGCTGGAAGGAGAAAACCATGTTCCATCTCATGAGGAAATACCTTTGGGATCTCTTTGAGGAAGATGATGCAGATTACAAGAAAGAAGATGCTAAAGAGAAAGATGCTGCATAAGACCGGCCTAAAACAAAGGCATGGAAGAAGATGAACAACAAAGCTCTAGGTATAATTGCCTAGGGTCTACCAAATGATGTATTACACCACATCTCTGGCGTCAGGGATGCAAAGGAGGCATGGGAAGAACTTGACAAGATCTTTGGCACCTAGGAAAAGAACTCAAAGGTAAAATTACTAATGCAATGTTATAAGTTGGATGTAAAAGGCAGTTCCTCTATGACTATGCACGTTAATAAGTTCAAGAGCCTTAAAACTCAGCTTGCAACTCTTAAAAAGAAATTGACGAAGATGAGGCAATACCAGTGCTACTTGCAAGTGTTAATCATGAACCATATGAGAACCTTATTTCAACACTAAGTAATGTTCCTAGTCTCCCACTCAAAGACATTGAGCACTCACTGCTTAATGGAGAAAGTAAATTTAAAAGCAAGGATGTAAAAACCAGGTCAATGGATAACCTCTTGTACAGCAAGGGTACTCACACAGTAAAAGAATGTGGTCGAGGATTCACCACCAACAGCAACAAGGACCGAATTATTTGTCATTACTATGGCAAGATTGGCCATGTAGCCAGTGAATGTTTCCACAAGAAGAGAGCACAATAGGTGCAAGATGATCACCATCGAGGTCTGTTTATGAATGAAGGAGAAGAAGATAATGATGATTCCACCACCCTCAAAAATTTCAACAGATTATTCTAAAGAAATTTTCATTGTATCTTTCCCATAGTGGATCATGTTTTTCCCATAATGGATGTTTTCTCTCCCTTAGTAGATTTGTATTGAAAAAAACCATTGCCAAAAATGTAAAATTTCAAGCTTGACTTGACTAGGCTGCCCATGAGCTAGTCTCCTGGCCCATGCCATCATGTGGGGGGGCAAAAGCCAGAAAGTGTAGGAATTCATCATTTGAGGGGGGGTGTTGGAAAATAGGTCAAATGATGTATGCTGCATGATGAGGAGACTTGTATCTCATAAGCACAATGAGGAGAGTGGAGAAGCTCGAAAATCTATAAAAGCATGTACATGGTTCATCTTTCAATGAAATGCTATTATACTTTGTACTTCACACTGAGTCCCTATCATGTCCTACTTGGGGTTGTGTTTATGAGTCCAAGCATTATATCTTGGAACTAGATTCAACCAAGTAACAATTAGTGTCATTTGCTTATGTTGTCATGGTTCTAATTACTACATTCCAACCTCCATAGCACAACCATGTCCAAGATCCATGTTTTGTTACACCCCTTCGTGACCCAAGATGGGATCCTAGAACCCTAAATACTAGTTACAAGGTCTTGGTGTACCCTCGTGGAATTCTGTGTATCTTCCACAGGGTTAGAAAGATGAAAATTGTAATAACTTTCAATATAATAAAGAAGTTTGTTTTATCCAAGGATTTTTTGAATTGTATGCATGTCCGTGAGATAAATTACGTAAAGAAACATGTGATTTAGCTGATTAATCATTATGAAAAAAATGAACTCACAAATGGGCCCTTAAAAATAATATAGTTTAAGATGTGGGCCTTTTGGATTGTCCAATAGGAAGGCTAGATGTTGACATCCATGGAGGGTGAATCTTCTCTCTCCAGATCTTGGGTTTTCTATTAAAAAAAGGGGTAGTGGGGGATTAAAAAAAGGGAGAATGAATAGTACACAAAATTTGAGTTTCTCTCATCTCACGAAATCAGTTTGACCCAAAAGTTGAGCAATAGACCACTTTCCCTCTCTTCTCTATACTCATGAATTTTTGTCTCCATTGAAGCTCCCTGCTAAGAGTAATTAGGGTTTTGAGCGTTCTGCTTACCTCTGCACTTTCTTCTCCTTGCAGCTCCAGATTTTGGGCAAAACACAGGCGCCCATCTCTCTTTGCATTTTCTCTTGTTTGTTATTTTTTAATAGGGTTTGATGTCGTTTCTTACTGTTGTTGTTTTATTGCAGAGGTTGTTTGGGGCAAGAGACAGAGGTGCTCATCTCTCTCTTATTTCTTTCCCCCCTCTCTCTATGTGTTGTTTCTCTTTTATGTTGTGTTTTCAATAGAATTTGATGTTGGTTCTAATTGTTGTTTTCTTGCATAGTTTATTTGGAGCAAGAGGCAAAGGTGTTAATCTCTCTCTCTGTTTGGTTTTTTTTTTTGCTGATATCTTTTCAATACAACACAATGTTAGTTCTAACCCTTGTTGTTGTTTTGTTGCAGAGATCATTTTGGGTGACATTGCATAAGTGCTTAGCTCTCTCTCCCTCTCTCTTTCTCTGTCTATGTTTCCTCTTTTCTACTGTTTTTTTAGTATACCTTCATGTAAATACTAACTCTTGCAAAATTGTCTTTTGCAAAGATCAACTTGGGCAAGATTGGATAGGTGCTCATTTCTTTCACTCTCTCGCATACTCACACAAACTCTCTCTTTCTTCCTCTCTGCATTATCCCTTTTCTACTATCTTTACAATAGGGTTTGATGCTAGTTCTAACTTAAGGATCAATTGTTGTTGTAGCACTTAACACAAGGTAGAGCAGAGATTCTGTAGCTCAATTTACAAGTAAATCTACCATATTTTGTGGTGCAAAATTTATTCATTTAATTAGTGACTTTTATATTTTATGGGATTGATGTTTTCTTATGTCCATCATTTGCAATGGGTTTTGATTAGCAATGATTCAATCTTATCTTCAACAAATCAGCTTATAGGTAAATTGTCCCTATTTTGTATTGCTTCTATTCATGCAGTTATCTAGATATTTTTTGCTAAAAGGGGTTCATGCAAGTATTTTTGTTAAAAGGGATTCATGCATGTGTTTTTTTGTACATGCAGGTATTGTACAAGATTTAGGTGAAGCATATAATTCTCCATCAACTATTTTGATGTGGTGAGTGATTCCTTTGTGTTGGATGATATGGATTTGCTGAAAGTCGATGGTTCAAAAATCCTCTACTTTATTGGTCCTATGTGTTCATTTGGATTTCCATGCCAATTGGCAATGATCCATGAAACTCTTGAATCATATCATCCATATAACACACAATGTGTTGAGTCTTAGAATATCCCAAGTGTCAATCAAATGTGCCTATTAAGATTTGCATGCCATGTGGCTACTATCCTTGTAACAACTACTCTATAATACCCACATTTCATACAATGTATTGAGTCAAATCAGACTCCTCTTCATTATAATAAAATTTATTTTGGCAAAATTCTCTGAGTATTCTTGTGCTATTCTTTTCATTATATTTCATGTAAATGGTATGATTAAAGTGATGTCTTGAAATTAAATCTATACTTTGTGTTTATGTATATATCCACATGTGTTTCGATATCGATGTTTATGTCTATTTACAAAAGTGTAAACATCTCTTAATGCCATGTTGAATTGTATGGCATATTGGTGATTAATGAATAGACTTAAAATGCTTATTATTTAGGGATTAATACATACTTCTTTACATCTAATGCATAGGTTATAATGCCTGAGAGAAGAACAAGCATTCTCTTGATAGAAGTATATAATAGAAAAGATGAAGAAGGGAATTGGATCACTGATACGTATCATTGCTCGTCTTGGGTACATATGCGTCCAAGTATGAAGGGAGCTTTCAAGGTGAAAGCATCTGCAATTGTAGATGTATCAAAGCACTGGAAGGGTAAAATTTTAGCTCTCAGACAAAGGAATATTGATTCTCACCTTGTAACAGAGGTGTTTGTACAACATGTATTCATGCAAAAACAAATACACATTGCGCCCACAGTGCCCTTTCAACGAAACATTGCAATCAATAAGTATTTGCAACTCATTGAGAATGAGAACTTTCATGATACCTATGTAACAACTTGTCTTATATTTATAGAAGTATACCCTTCAGATTGCTGTGAGTGGCAAAATGTTGAGAGTTTCACTGGTTCTTTTAAGTGTTACCACCTCGAAATTGGTAGATTGCTCTTTGAGGGGCGTACAGCTAAGCAACTCGCAGAGGACCTTGTTTTTTTCTATGACTCCAAGTATATATTACCCAAGGGGAGTCGAGAATATGGAACGCTTGAGTATATGTACATATCGAATCTCAATAGCATAGAATGTCCATTGTGTAGTAGCGACATTTTGCACATGTGTAGCACAAAGATTTCAGTAGAGATATTGAATTCTATGAAGCCAAGCACCGACTCAAAGAATGTACATCTAAGCTTATTCATACGGATTGCAATTTTTGCACACATGTTCAAGGAATGTAAGGGTTTGAGACGTACCAAAAGCACGTACATCATAAAAAATACATCAAAGGATTATGTAACAAGGATTCTAGGCAAAGCTTGGACATCAAAAATAACTCACAGTCCTGACACAGTGGAGTGTCGAGTCACAACAAGGGACATTGCTTTCAAGTAAAAAATTTCTCTCTTAGTTAACTGTTATCTTACTTTGGGATGAATCGGCTAACTTTCCTTTCCAATTACAAATACTTTGTCGCATGACAAACTTTATGCCTAGTGTTCAAGTATCGTAGATGGAGGATGCTCAAGGGTAAATGGTTGTGCCTTAATCAAGACATGCGTGAAAGTGCAGCTGTGGATGTTACTGTCATTTGTGAGGGCCGCGAGCCCCAAGTGTTGCAAATGGAGGATGATTGGCCCTAGAGTATAATGCGCCAGGAATTTACAATGTTAATGCAGAATCTACTTGTTAGCTTCTATTTTAAACTAGATGATAGGAAAATTCGAAGCCGAGCTGAGGATACTGTTATCGTGTGGCTCCACATATTTTAGAAATTATAGAGTCTCCCTAAAAATCCCAACACCACAAGTTATAATACCCAACACTTGTAAATTTTTGGATTTTTTTTCCAATAGAATATTGTCACTTACAAACTTTTAATATTTAAAAATTATGATATTTATGCAAAATCATACACTTTTCACATCAACACATTTACATATGCATGTAAACTTTACAAAGATGTAAGTAAAGCCATAACTAAATATCATATGTGAACAACCCTTAATGGTTTAAAACTTAAGGTTTCTAAGGTAGAACTAGTTTAGTTCTTGTTTCATTGTTTCATTTCACACTTTCTCCCTTCATCTATTTATATTCACCACATCCCTCCCACCTACTATGATGGATGCTCGTGCACACTTTGATGAGGGGATCCACAAGACTATCTTTGCCAACCAGGGTGACGAGATATTCCAAGTTTTCTCTAAGAACTTCAACCTTGAAAGCGTGCTCTCATCGCTTGATCCCCCCCTTCAAGTTTTGGAAGACTTTGTGAGCACCATTGCTACATACACATACTCCATCGAGGGATTCGACGTGACTTGGGTGCCTCTGGAACAGCTCATGATATTTCAAGCAGGGAAGAATCACCAAAAAGTGGTGAGTAGGTGTCTGGCCCATATGGATCCTTCGCATAGAGTATGCATTGTTTCCATGGGAAGTGCACCAGGTACATCACCTTTGGATCTCGTGGAGTGTGATTGCACATTGGCAATTTACCTCATTGCATTGGATACACCCCTAGAGGAGAAGAGCAATGAAGATACAACTTCACACGTTGTTTCTATCACATACACGATAGAAGAACCGATTGAAGAGCTCATAAATGTTGAAAAGGAACATCGAGTGGTGAGACAAAGTAAGGGTTGGCTCTCATGGTGCCATCTTCTTCAAAACAGCCACAAGTCGACAAACCCAACATTGCCTCCTTGACACCCATTGAAGTAGATGGTGTACAATACTTACTTCTATCAAATATACTGCAATACTTGGAAATGAAGGAAGAAGAGTTGTTCTCTATCCTAGTCAGGGATTCAATGGAAGACCTGATCGATTATGATTACATGGATGTGTATCCAACAATGGCAGAGATTGGAAGATATGATGGCACAAGCTTAGATATTGTGAGTGTGATCATAGCATCATAGGAGCATATTACCTTGGTTGAAGAAGTTTACCTTGTGCCCGATGCTAAATTTGAAGCACTACAGCATGATTTGTTTAGACCAAGGCCCGAGCTTCCTACCAAGGAGTTTGTAGATCCCTCTACCCAAAGAGGTGCCTCCTTGACACACAAGGAAATGAAGATACAATATGATCTGGAGAAGGTGAGATTTCTAACTACCATATATTTTTATGCAATGCAACTTGATGATAGAGTGTGTCGGGTCCCTTGGAGTCCACCGGTGAAATCTTGGCCAAAAATTATGCCTGCAGCTGCCCTGTCCGAAGTCTGGCATCATCTGGGGCCACTTTCTGGCTAGTGGACTCCGAGGGACCCGACACACCCTACCATCAAGTTTCATTACTTTTTGATAACTCTAGGTTAGTCGCCAAATATATTGTTTGATTTGACTTTGTCATTCAGGACATACTGTATATAGATGACTTTGCATCAAGGCAAGGAGGAGCTGGACATGCGAATCGACGCAAGGATTCAGCTCTTAAGGAGTATACCGGTAACCTTGTTACAAATTTGGTGGTCTTCCATAAGAAGTGCTCACCAAGAGGGCAAGAAATAATTATGAAAATTCGAGCTTTGACCAAGTTTGAACCTTTTTGAGCAATACCTGTGACATCTAGCTTAGAGAAGGTGGTGCTAATCAAGCGGTCAAAGCTTCTTTATTTGTTTGATCAAACGTGGGGGGGAGCTATGTGTGTGCTTGTGACATTAGGCGACCTCACTAAAGTGTCAAATCCACTTCTCCTAGAGAAAGACCTAACGGGGGAGCGCATCATTTTTGAAGCAAAGAAGGAACTTATATTTTCATCAGAAGCTAGCCCCTCCTCTCCACCGAAGAAAAAGCCAAGGAACAATTGAGAGTTCTTGTTGGCTATCAGCTTTTTGTATCTACCATCACTAACAACCATCACATGTATTTTTCTTAATGAATATAAGATACTTTACTTTGTCCCTACAAATAAATATTTATTAAATAAATGTGTGGTTCGTATAAGTGTAACAATAATGTGTGGTATGTGAATGACGCATTCGCATACGTTAACATAATTCAACGCGTAGTACTACACTTGAGATTGTGTAAGTGTGACGATAATGCGTGGTACGTGAATGATGCATCCGCATATATTAACATAATTCAACGTGTAGTACTGTACCTACAATTGTACATAAGCAATAACTTAACTTGTATTCATACGTATTACTAATTTTGATGCGTTTTACATTGAACAAAAATTAAGAGTCATGTGTTACAGGAAACAAAACAAAACAACTTTACTCAATTATTTGAATTCAGTATACATTGCATGAGATATTATGTATATATAAATAAATATTTCAATGTGGCAGAGTACAAAATTTTTTGGGCTTCCAAGATGTTATGGCGCTGTAACACTCATTACAAACCTTGCATCATTAATCTAGTAAACTATGGCGGGGTCCCCTTATCGTGTCGAAGTCGAATGATAAAGTTCATGTCTTTGTCTGTGATTGTAACACGCTTTGCATGGATAGCTGCAAGTTGTGTATCATTGAACAAGTCGATGAGAAACCCCTCTGCAGCGGTTTGTAGGGCCTCCATGGCTGCAGTAGTCCACCTTCCTGCTAGTGGGCCATCCGCACTCGTGCCCAAAATCTTACCATCCCTTTCAGCTCCAAGTCTTGCATGACTTCTCAAACAACTTTATGAAAAGAACTTTTTGGGATGAGAAGCTCCTATCCGCATTGGATTCTCCTTATCTCTCGAAGAGCAACATCGCCTGGTTTCCATCTCCTCTTCTTCTATGGTGGTCCTTGTGCTCTACGGGGAGCACCTGTTGCTGCACTAGAGGAGGCTCCACCTTATGCTCCAGGTGGCGGGCCTTGGCGTGATGTCTTCCCGAGGCCAAAACAGCGACATGCTTGCTTGGTCCGTGCCATGAAAGCTCAAGGAGAGCAAGACGGAGAAGAGATAGAGGTTGGGGATGTGAAAATGGAGGAAGTAAAGAAATCAAGATGTGAAAATGAGAAGAAGAATGAACTTTTAATCCATTTAAACCCCAAAACCGGGTTAATGGAGCTTCATACGCACTGTCATCGTGTGATCGTAAATCCATAACCTTGTATCGGAATGCGACAAAACTTCACATGTGCACTTGTTGGGTGGCCGAGAGCCCTTTTTTTTTTGAAAAAAAAGTGCATGCAGACCCCTGGTCTGAAGTCTAGCATGAAAGTGGCTCCAGATGCCAAACTTCGGACCAAGGTTTCACGTCAGACTTCGGACCAAGGGTCTGCAGGCACTTTTTTTCCAAAAAAGAATTGGGCTCTTGGCCACCCAATGAGTGCGCGTGTGAAGTTTTGTCGCATTTCGATATAGTTTAGTATTTTAAAACTTATTCCACACCAAAAATATGAATGGATTGATAATTGAGAAATCAACATCGCGACTACTGGCCCGTAGAAACTTCGCATCACATAAACTATATAGAGGCATTAGGTGTAAAGTCTACAACAAGAAATGACAAATTTTTGCATGTTATTCCTATTGAAATTGACAATGCTAACAAAAACTATAAGTAAGAATTGAAAATACAGCGAAGATGCACAGTCAAAGTTGAGAGTGAAGGACCAGTGTAAAATTTTAATTCATATTTTAAGGGCGCATACAATAGTTTTGCACTAGGACATAGTCATATGTCCAATGCATGAGAATAACACTATGCCAAAAAAGATAACATTGCAAACTGTGTTCATTCCATTGGAACGAATGCATCCTTCACTGCTTGAAGATTTCTTACAAGTTGGAAGTCCTTGGGAGTTACAGTAATGCACTT
The DNA here is from genome assembly GCF_053477565.2 of Lygodium microphyllum. Taxonomy (NCBI): domain Eukaryota; kingdom Viridiplantae; phylum Streptophyta; class Polypodiopsida; order Schizaeales; family Lygodiaceae; genus Lygodium; species Lygodium microphyllum. Next base: position 121,433,621 of record NC_141146.1, read on the forward strand.
CGCATGTATTACACAACATTGAGCATTAGTCATCAAGTCAACTAAAAAGGCTTTTTTAGCACACTGTAGAGCATGAAGACATTCTTTTGTTAAGCGATCATGTCTATCCTGACCTTGTACCAAAAACCACCTCCTGCTTTTTGTGCAGTAGAGGTCTTGCACAATCTCGCGAACAAGTCTCAAGAAGCTCACCTTCGGAATGATGAGATCAAAAGAGCGTTGATACCTTCTAATTTCTCTCAAGGCCACTGTACCTGGCTTCCACTTGCGTTTTTTTATGGGGATGCTGAGGAGGACCCTTGTGAGGGCAACTTGAGGAAGGTGGATTAGGTTGAGAAGGGGGTGCATCTGAGCTAGTAGATGTTCCAAGGGGCTGAACATGATATGGGGCTTTGAGCGGAAGCTTATTTGCAATTGCCTTAGACCTAGCCATCTTTCCTGCACAAGAGATGTGAGAACTCAATAAATAAGATAGAAAGTGAAACCCTCTTTTATATAACCCTAAATTGTAAGACTCGTTCACATAGATGCACACTCTCTCTTTCTCTCTTAAACTATGAATTGCATTCACACTGACTCACATTGTTCATCTTACTATCTTAGCTCTTTTCGAACCCATTTACTGCCTTGTCGAAGCCTTATTTCTAGCCACTTGGCATGGTTTTCTTTGGCACTTGAGGCTTCATAACGCACTCTTTTAGTGACATGATGTGATTCCATCATGTCTGTAGCGGATTCATCAGCACTTTCATTTGCTCTCTTTTGTGAGAGTTTAGCTTCATCCGCTAGTATAATCCTATACCACCAAGATAGCAATTGGATCATTGGATTGCTACCATTCACCACCCCTCCACCATGATCAGTTTTTCTTTGGTATGTACCACACGCTATCCAATGTGAATTTTCCATCCCTTGTGTGGACCAAATTCCAATGCTTCCCTTTTTTGCAAAGTATGGCCCATGTGCCTCAAGGATATGCTACAAAGACACATATCACACATGAGTAAAACTATGCTCAATAGTTTATACAATTCATACAATTTTAAAATATTAACTTAGTACACACCATGTAATATGTGATAGAGCTTTTGCCCCATGCTTCCACCATGTTTTCGTAGAAGCTATGCACAGCATTGATAAATTCTTGCTTATCTTCATTGTTAAACACCATCTTGCGAAGTAAGAGAGCCAATTTGTTAAGACTTATCCAAACCTTAGCTTTGGCCAATCTTGTTTTTCCTCCATTACTTCGATTAGGAACTACAAAATGTAACTTTTTCCACCCATTGTAGTCCTACGGCCTACGAACCATGACATTCCCTTCCTCATTGACGGATACTAAGCGAAACTTCCTAGCCTTTGCTCCTCCAAAGCAAGGCTTTTTTGGCAAGTTACCTGATTTTCCTGATCTCTTCTCATCTTTTTCAATCGTCACTTGATGCTTGTGTAGCCCAATTTCTGATAGCACTCGCTCCACATTCCTACACGTTGCAATGGTTTCTTTTTCTGGTTACATCCTATAAGCAAAGCAAATGTATTCATATACAAGTTTCTCCATGATTCTGACAAAATCATGCAATGAACAAATGTGAATACGATCCAAGGGAATGTTGAAGATGGGCTTCCAAGTGGGATCTTCTCTATTGCGCGTCGATGCAACACTTGTCACCTTTCGCCAATTCTTCTTTCCATCCTTTCCTTCCACCCTCTCTGTCAAGCAATATAGGTATGGATTCTTTGTATTTGCACCATTGCAGATTCCACACATGCATTTTAAAGTTTTCAAGTCTCCTGCAAGATTCCATTTAACCAAGTATTGACCATACCCTTCAACCGAGAGCATCTCACCATGTTCCTGACGATCGATGATGCTTGGAATGCTTGTGTGTATAAAGAATAGCTGCAACACCTCAAATGTTTCCTTAGGAACTTCAAATGCAAACGAGCCACCACACATGGCACTCAGATTGAACACGAAAGTTCCCTAGGTTGTTCTTATTGAATTGTAAAGCTCTATTCATCAGAGTTACACTAACTCTTTCAAGCTTTACTCCTTTGACGACCTCACTTTCATCTAATTTTATAATAAACTGCAATTTACCATTATTCCTCAACAGACATATTGTAGTAATTACCATTGCCGACTACACCTTGTTCAAATCTAAATAGTAATTATTGAGTTTGGTGAACTTCACCTCATATGCATTTTTGGTCCCAACCTTTAGTATTTCCACACATTGAACATGCATGGGATCTCCTATCAACTCCAAAACCTTTGTATTAAGTTGCCATTGGGCCTCTATTAACTTTGAAGGTTGAGAAAGAGGCACGATTCTATTTCTCTTCAGCACATGACCAAACCCAGCCTTCACACCTTTGGATATCTTTGAGTAAGTCATTGTGCTAATGATGGTCCTATCACAAATAGATTGTGCATCCACAACTAAGAACTCATTTGACACATCTTTTAATGTGCACTCAATCACCTTTTCCTTCACAACCTTAAACTTACAATTGCTCAAAGGGTTTTCTAGTGTACTTGCCTTCAGCAGTCTACTAATACACGATCCAACCTCACCCTCACCTAGGTTTTCTTTCTGAGCTACCTTACATGCTTTGATACGTTGCTTCCACTTGCCACTATTCACAATTAACTCATTGATTGGCTTCTTCTTTAGTTTGTGCTCATGTGTTAGCTTGCTGTTGATCTTTCTCAAGTCTTCCAATTGTGCCTTTGCCTCCTCATATGAGATACCAATGTCATGGATAGTGTCCTACATTGAAATAATTTGATTGTTTTGTTGAATTATAGTGTCATTCAATTGTACCACTTGTCCTATGAGCTGTTGTATATGAAGTTGATGTGTAGCGATCACATCATGGTAACTTTTTATGGTTGCCTGGCAAGTTGTAAATACTTCGAACGCCTGATCATTGAGCCGCCTAGTATAACCAAGTAATCCATTTTCACCCTCACACACATACTTCAGCAAATTTGTGATTCCTGAGAAAGTTAGAGGTCTATTGTTTAAGGGGTCAATTGGGTAGATTCCCCCATCAACCCACAAATCCACATGTTTCAATCCCATTTGCCTGTAACTCTGCAAAACCTAAGGGTTGACACTGGTACGCTGGGTTCTTTTGAATAATGGGGCATATTCAATCTCTACCTCAATATGCAGCTCCTTCTTTCCTATATTCATTTTACTATTAATAGAAACGGGGAGTCTACTTAGTTGTCACAAGAGGTAGAGTGGACATGCACAGAGAGGCACACAAAGGTGCCAAGGGAAAAGAGGGTGTAAGTAATTCACTCTGTTAATGAAGGTTGCATAAACACAAAGAAGATGTCAGAATAGAGCCATGAGAGGGTATAAATATGGGGGGAAATAGCTCAGAGGGTAAGGATGTCCAAGACTTTTCGTATTTTAGATATTTCTATTTTGCCTCCAAAAACATCTCCAAAAAACATGAAATTTGACCAATTGGTTTATTTTTTTACCAAAAGCTAGAATATAAAAAACCCCAAAAATATCTTAAAAGGAACTTTCAAAATTTCATTTTCCTTGTTCTTGATTAAAAAATCAATTACCTCATATCTACTAATTATTTTGCATTGAAAATGAAGCACCACACTCCCTTAACTAACTCCTTTTTGAATATAAAATTTGGTTGAAAAAAACTTCTTCAATGAGGAGAGAGAAGGAATCTGAGTATATCTTTGTAGATAATATAAAAAAGGCAAAACAAGATTGCAAAAGTGGAGAGAGAGAAGGATTATTTTACTATTCTTCTCTCCTCTTTTCCTTGTTTTAAGGAGGGGGGGGGCTAAAAGGCCCATTTGTGGGTTCGTTTTTTTCCTAATGTAAGGAAGCTAGCTGTATATGTTCCAATAAATGTGTTATAGGTAATAAAAAAACTAAAGATGATTCCATCATCAAAGAAAAGCGGGTGGGCATGACCCCGACGGGTCTGTCCAATATTGGTAGGGTGGTCCCGGTTAGCTGGGAGATTTTCTAAATCGGCAATAGAAATAAGAAGACGATAAATTCACCAACTAATCGTTAGGTACAACCGATTTGCATTGTTTTAGGGGGCTAGAATAGGATTTTGCCTTATGGACAGGAGGGTTGACGTACCACACTCCCCTTAGTCTCCCATTCTCTTTGAATGAAGTGCAATGGCAAGTTTGCTTCAAATGGAGTAATCCTATAGAAGTGGGAACTCGAAATTACTGATACTAGATGGTTGCTAGGAGACCTGTTTGGTTTTAGGAGCCTGAAATTAAGGTGGATCCTAGTGGGTTCCACCGGAGCACTTTCGTCACGATGTAGACTCAGTGGGGTCTAAGTAACAAACCCCATGATGTTTCCAAGGGAGCACCGAGGGGCGTCATTTGGGAAAACTATTGATGGACTACAAAAAAGTGTGCCTTGGAATGAGCCTGGCAGACACCTCATAGTTGGTATTAGAGTGCATGTTAGTATAGAATACGATGTAAGCTTAAGAAATAATTTGAGTATTAGACTCTAATATTAACGCTATATAAATTTTGTAAATTTTAACTTGGAAATTGTTGAAATTTTTCCACAATTTCGCACCCACAATAATTCCCAACGAAGCCCAAGAGGGAAGGAATCTTTTGAAGCAAGTCAAACCTCCAAAATTTCATGGAAAATGTGAGAATGTGGAAGCTAATGTAGAAATTTGGATCAAATCCATGGAAGATTATTGCACTACTGCTGAAACTAGCCCAACCAACCAAGCCATGATAGCTAAGCTAAAATTAATTCGTGAAGATCGACTCTAGTGAAAGCAATGGTGTCGAGATCAAGGTGTTCCTGAAAATACCATTACTTGGGATTTGCTAAAAGAAGCTGTAATAAGAGGAAGAAGATATTTACCTCCAACTTATCGCACCCAAAAGATGAATGAGTTCTTTAATTTGAAGCAAATGGGGTTGAACCTGGAAGTGTATTACTCCAGGTTTGTTTCACTTCTTAAATATGCACCTCCCATGGATATTGTTCAACAAGTGTCCAAGTTCTACAATGGATTGAATTCTCCTCTGAACACTCATTCAGAATCAATGCGCCCAATAGACCTCCTAGATGCTTTGATTCGAGTTGCTCCTATTGTGTGGGAAATACAATTAAAGCCTAATAATAATAAGTTCTGGAGCTACAATAACCAAAACAAAGGAGGATTCAAAGGTCAAGCAAAAAGAACCCAAGGCCAATTTTACCAAGGTCGGAAGAAAAAGGAAAAATCCAATGCAGTTGGAAATTTTGTTCCTACCCAAGGAAACATGGATGGTCTTAGATGCTTTCATTGCAATGAGCTAGGACATTTTAGGAGAGATTGTCCAAATCTTGGTGGAAACCATCACCAAGGCCAATTTCAAGGTCAAGGAGAGCTGCCCAAGGCCGTGTTCAAGTGGCTATGGAAAAAGCAAGAATATCAAATGTTACCCTAAAAGAGACTAATAGGGAGGAAGACCCTACTATGGAAGAAGATACTGAAAGAGCAATTGTTCATACTGCATTCCATAGGAAAGGTCCAAATCGTCAATATTTGGTGATATAGACATCATAAAGTCACTGAGGTAAATGATTTAAAGTTTTGATTGACTGTGAAAGTACACACTCATTTATTTCACCCAAGTGTTCCAAGAAGTTAGGAATAGATACAGTAAATGTATCAAAACTGCTTGTGGAATTAGCAAATGGAAAGGAAGTACTTTCTACATAGTAAACTACCAAGGTAGAGTTTAACCTAGGAGAAAACCTTTCAAGTATGGTTCATAGTAATGAACTTAGGAGCTTATGAATGTTTACTAGGAATGGATTGGTTGATTCCCAATGATGCTCATATCCATTGTGGAAAATGCTCATATCCTGGTTCAAAGAGTACACCGATATATTTCGTGAAGAGCTAGCTGAGTTACCTTTGGAAAGAAGTTGATCATGAGATCAAACTTGTTCCACGAGCTGCTCCAGTTGCAAAAAGACCTTATAAAATGTCTATTCCTGAAGCCATCAAACTAAACGAGCAACTCAAACAACTACTAGAACAAGGGCATATTTAACCAAGTAGTTCACCATGGGGAGTCCCATTATTATTCCAAAAGAAGAAAGATGGAATTCTCTATCTTTGTATCGACTACCGAGGGCTAAACCATGTAATAGCATATCAGATCTTTTGTTAATATCACAATGTAAAAAGCAATAGACATTGAAGCCCTTAGGGTTAGCCCTTTCAAGAAGGGTGGATAGCTCTTTGTTGAGCCAAACGCACCAAAAATTGGGACTTTGGACAGACTTCTATTGTTTCAAAAGCTACAACTCACTTTGGTGATGTTCTCTCACCTTGTCTCTCAACACTCCGCTGTAACTAACCAAGAATCCTCCTCTCCAACCCAAGAAAGCAAGAACACAAGACTAGCTCAAGTAGTAGTGAACTTACCTAACGTACCTTCTTGTATTTGATGACTCGAAGGCACAAATATGGTTCCACGACCCCAATCAACACGATCCAACGTTGTCACTCCTTCGCATCCACAACTAAGCGGGATTTATATGGTAGGTGGTAGATAATAGAGAACTCTTGATTTTCAAGAATATTTATCATGCTTGATTCTTGTAAAATTCTAAAGCATACTCAATGCCACCTAACTAGGGGCATTTCTCCTTTCTGTAGGCCACATTAATCCCCTGCTTCATCTCTCTCGCAAGCTCGTAGCATGCGATATGGAGGTTTATATATATATATATATATATATATTGAATTTGGATATTAAGGAGCAAAAATAACGCTCTAGGCAAAGAGGGGGAAGATAGAGGGTGTGAGAGAGAAATAGAGAATATCTTAATTTATTAGTGGCAGTCTCCTCAAGAATATATGTGGTGGGTAGTGGGGCTGGGCATGGAGGTGAAAAAAGTACAACGTGTCTTTAGCTTTCCTAAGGGCTTGGGCTTGGACTTTTGATCTTTGATCAACAAGGGCCTCCCTTTCCACATCGACCAGAGAGGAGAAGGGGCCCATACTAATCTCTATCATGAGCCAGTAATCCTTCTCTTCTTTACATGAGCCTTAGCGGACCTCTCTACTTGTACTATATTATGATAATGCCCTTTGTTACAATCCCGGTAGTAGGCAATCTCTGATGAGAACAACGCACCCTACATTGCCATAGCACTTCTCAGCATCCATCGCCATCCCAAAGAATTCGACTTTAGATACATTCGAAGAAGAAGCAGGCCCTATCTCTTTTTTATTTCCCTCTCACGACACAAGACCCTCCCTGTCCATGATCCTACATACTCTTGTAATCCTAGCTCCCTCTTATTGAGTATGTCTTTCCCCCACTCAATCTAGGAGACATCTTTCTTCTCTGCACCTAAGGAGCTCTCCTTCCCCCTCCACACACCAACCTCACTACCTCTAGAAATATCAACAGCCCCTTCTCTCTTCTTCTTCCCCCTTCTACCACCTTCACCCCTTTTCTTTTTTCCTTCGCTTCACGTGCATAATGCATTCTATTTTCTTTCTTTTTGTAGCTTTGTGATAAGGGTCATTTAAACCCTATTCACGAATCACATGCATAGAAGCACACGAGCACATAAACATGTATAGACACACATGCATGAGCATACACTAGTAGCCAAACAACTTGGGTACATTTAGAAGCACAATTCATGCACTAATACACATATATAGATGTATGTGTCTATCTATCTATACATGTGTGTGTGTGTGTGTGTGTGTGTGTGTGTGTGTGTGTGTGTGTGTGTGTGTGTGTGTGTGTACAAGTCCAAAGTTATTAATATAGTAGGGACCCAAAATTAGTACTATAGTATTGTAGAAGAGAGATGTTGACCTTCTGTGGCAAAAAAGAATTCTAGCAACTCTCTCCTACAATAATACTACAACTAGGCGCTCTCTACCTAGATTCTCCTAGTGCTTCGCATCGAGAAAATGGCTAGTGCTCGACACTAATGTCATTAACAATTGAGGCTATATAATACAATATATTTTATGATTAATATATTAAATCATAAATATATAATTAATAATTAATAAAATATTAATATTTACGTTTTAGTAGCAAGTCATTTATTAAAAACATTTCAATTAACTTTGAACATTAAAATACTTTTTATTATTATGTCATTGATTATTTTAAACTTAGTTATCAATTTTAAGTACTAATATTTTAATCAAATTTTCTTTTTAAGATAAAAGTGCATACTAATAATCACCATAATAATAAAATATCATCTTGAAATTATTATAAAATTAGCTTTATTAACTTCATATTTTTTGAATCATTCATTCTAAACATTATGCCACAATATGTACTTTAAACTATAGTATAATGTACTTAAATTTGTATGCATGTATACACATATATGTCTAGATGTGTGTGATTGTATGTGTGTTTTATAAGTGTGTGCCCATTAGTGTGATTTCATAGTACTCTCTTTCCATTATTATTGTCTTCTCTCTTGTCTCTCCTTTCCTCCCCCTCTCTCTCTCTCTCTCTCTCTCTCTCTCTCTCTCTCTCTCTCTCTCTCTCTCTCTCTCTCTCTCTCTCTCTCTCTCTCTCTCTCTCTCTCTTGTATGATACACACATTTTTTTTATCTTCTTGTTTTTCCTATGCTCCATGGATACATATGCATATATATGTATATATATGTGTGTTTAATATGTGTACGTATATTTGTGTAATCTCGTAAATATGTCCTCTCTCTTGCTCTCATCTTTTTTATTTTCTTCCTCCTGTCTCTCATCTTTCTTCACCTCATAATTGTGCATGTTTTGTAGGCATGTGTATATATGTGCATTGCATGTATATGTATATATTTTATGTGTGAATATGTGCCTTCACCTCATATGTATACATATGTATGCATGTGTGTATATGTGTATGTATATGTATGTATGCATTGCATATATATGCACATGTACATATTTGTGTGTGGATGTATGTGTTTGCATGTGTGCATATTTTTAAGTGTGTATGTTAAAAGTGTGTATCCATTTCAATACATATGTGTATGTGTTTGCACATATGTGTGCACTACATTTGTGCATGGTTTTAGAGTATATATACATTGCATGGACATGTTCAACTACTAAAATTATTACCTCATTCCAATTAAAAAAGATATTCAACTCATTTTTTATAGTGTACATGCATTTGTGGATGTTTTTAAGTATATGCACATTCTAAACATTAAAACATCATATCATTTCATATATCTAATTAAAAATTAAATTCATCCATCTCTCTCTAGGAAGAGAGAGAGAGAGAGCCCAATACAAATTTTCAAAGACTCATCTTTCCCCTTTCTATGATCTTATCCTATCAATTCAGAGAGAGAGAGAGAGAGAGAGAGAGAGAGAGAGAGAGAGAGAGAGAGAGAGAGTGTGTGTGTGTGTGTGTGGTTCTTGATATAGAAAACTACAACATACTTCTACTACTAACATCTAGCTCATTCAAATTTATCATTGTCCTACTCAAAACTAATCAATGTGAATAACATCAACATGTAACAAGAACTGTATAAATACAGTGGGTACTTGCATAATTCCATTTGCTCCAACTTTAATGATAAACTAATCATAGTCCTCAAACACCTCTAAAATATTAGTCTAAATTGAAACATCGACAAAATCGTCATTTGATGCATACAATTGTTGCTATAGGAAAATTTTATAACATGGCTACACAAATAAGAACCTTCCTCATTCAAAATTCTTGAAGAAGAAAACTAGAGTTCTCAAGGCAAACATGGTTTTTTAGACTATCCATCAAACTAGTCCAACATTGCATTCCTTCCATTGTACCAAGCTATGCTCTCTATAAAGTACACAAAATGTACCACTTCCTCTTCTCCACTACTCCAACAAAGATACTTACATTTTGAATACTATCTATGGATAATCTATTATGTTCCTCATCCAAGGTTTTGGATTATCTTGCTTCTCCTCCTTAGTGCCATAGTAATTGCTAATGTTGTTGCCTTACCCACAATTCTCTCAATTCTATGGAATACACAACTTTAAGATTTGTAGAAAATTCCAATGGATACCATGAAACAAGGTTGTTTTTGCTTGAATTTTAAACCAAAAATATGGGAAATCATAGGAGTTTTAAAAGTCTTTGTGGATAATCTATTATGTTCCTTATCTAAGGCTTTGGATTCTCATGCATCTCCTCCTCCATGCCACAATAGTTCTGTTTTTGTTGTCGTATCCATAGTTCTCTCAATTCTATGGAATACAAAGATTCAAGGTTTGTAGGAAATTCAAGTATATGCCATGAAATAAGGTCATTTTTGCTTGAATTTAAAACAAAAAATATGAGGAAGCATAGGTAGGATTGCCAAATTGTTACAGCACTAAGTCTATGCAAAATGCATAACAAGACTACATTGTTGTACGTAGCAATACAACAAACTACTAGGAGCATTGCAACAACTACTCTATTGCTTCAGGACATAATCACACATGTTAAAAATAACACTATGTAACATGAGGAATGACTACATAATACTCATGACATCATTAGAGAGAAAATAAATTAAAAATATTATTGAAAAAAGACAAAAATAAAGCATGAAACAAGGCACAAACTATCAAAGCATGTTTCCATCATCAAATCTCATAATCTCATACAGGGTGATTAACAAGAAGAATAATCATGCTTCTTCAAACCCACGCATGTTCTTATTGCATAAACAATTGATCATACGACTTTTAAAGTCCATTTATATAAGATACTACATGAACTAAGGTAAATATAATACTAATGTCATATGTGAATATGATGTTAGTAGAGCCCATGTTAATTGATACCATCCCAAACTCCCAATGAATATCTAAAGTTTGTGGCCTAGGGTCACTTGAGTCTACCCTTGTAGAGGAAGCTCTACTCCATTCCCATGAGAATTAGCCTATATCAAGGTTTCTAAATGTCTGCTAAGGTCTCTAGCAACATTAGGAGGAGCCGACAGCATAGGCATATTCTCCATTATGCTTCCTTTGCCAACAAGTTTCTAGTGTTGGTTGTGGGCAACTGCTTATGTGAGACAACCCAAATCAAAATAGACCCGTGTCACACTTGGTTCAATGAGAGAGAAACAAGGGGGAGATAAATGCATCAACGTCACTGCCCGTAGGGTAAAGTCTCCTCGATTTCCTAAATGACACAAGGTTAAGATCTATGACAACATTCTAAGACAATTAATGTTTAGCTCTTCCTAGAAATTCACTAATCTAGTGCATTTTTTGGGGAAACCTCTTGGGTAACTAAGACCACCCAATTGTAGGACAAATTCATCATGGGAATTTGCCCTCTCACTTCCCACTTGGGATGAGATTTTCTTAGTCACCTAATTATCTAGCACATTAGTTTAATATATACAAACAACTTCCTTAATTAGCATTTAGCACATGTTCCTTGATATAAATTGAGTTGAGATACAAAGAGAATATCAAACACTCATTTTTTCTAAAAATCAATTACAAACAATGTATGTATATGTACCTTCTCCAAGCTACATTGCCATGCAAGCATTCTACCCCTTACATTGGGACCCATATTCAAAGCACTTGGATACTTGCATTGAAGTTCCATGCACAATAGACATAATCCACACTTTATTTGGAATACGAAATTTTGATACCCATAAAAATTAGTCCAATGAGGTTTTTATCTCTATCCTAGGTCCAAGGAGGGGGTGTCCAAAGCCTCTTAACCTACATTTTGCCATAGAAGCAAACCTTGTCTTTTGCAGTGGCCTTTTCACCACTTGACCTTTGGCTAGTGTGTTAAGCAGTGCCCTTCAAATTCTCTTGCCTTGCCAACATCTTTTCCAAGGTGTGATCATGAAGGTGATCCATACACACATCAAACCCTCCCCCAACAAGTCATCAAAATATAACTCTCCTCCTTAGGGAATTTTGAGAGTTTCAATTAAAAGAAAGGCAAATATCCTATTTGTACAAAAGATAATATTTTCTCATGACAATCATAACATGTCTTCAAGACACATCAAATGATACCTTTGAGTATTCCACAAGGAATAACCAATTTATCAACATATTCTCCCAAGTTTTTATAGAAGCGATATGTGACAATCCAATCATGTTTCCATAAGAGATAAGTCACATCATAATCCTCTACTTAAAAAGTGATGACTTTTAGGAAACTTGATACTTAAAACTTTAGAGTTACTTATAGTCCTTGCTCTTAAAGGTGCATTTTCCAGTGGTGGTTTGTATACTGACTTATATTTTAACCTAGCATTGATCTAGAAGTAAACCTTGGGCTTATATTGACTCAAATTTGAACCTAATAGTGATCTAGAACGTTTATAAGTTTCCCCACCCTCTAGGTAAGTCTAGGCATGAATCCGTTGAGTTTAGAGGGTTTCCTTTTCTTTTGATTTAGTTGTGTTCTCCCAAATTTCCCTTTCCATCTCTTAGCATTTTAGATCATTTTCTTCCATCATTGGAATTTGGGCCTTTTAGCTCCACATCTCCCTCTTAAGTACCTAGCCTTTTGAGTAACTTAGTCAACAATGTATATCACTATCTAAGCAATAGAAAGGATGCCCTAGCCGCTTTAACAAGATCAATACTTTTTTCTTCATAAGTATACTGTGCATGCATTATGAAGGTATGTTCTCTCCCCCCCCGCTAAGGAAGAATATGGAATAAGTTCCTTTCTTTTCTAAATAAAAATATTATAACAATTTGATACAGATAGTAGCATAATCAATTTTCACTTCAAGGTGGTTTCAAGGCACCTAGATGGGTTGTGTATTGATTGGGATTGTCAATGTCACTTCGATTAACGTCTATACTCGAAGTGTTCCTTTTGGGTGCCACCACATACTCCTTGTCTTGATGCCCCTATCCTATGGTCACTCCTCTTTTGTACACTTTCAGGCCTTGACATTCTCTAAAGTATCTTGATAAGGAATTATGTCTCCCATTTGAAGGAAAGCAGTATGAGGAGTATTGCCAACAGGGTAGCAAGGGAATCACATGACTTTAGAGATTGACATAATGGAGTAATGGTGATATGATTTGATGAGAGGGTATAGGCAAGGTAGGATGATAGCAAGTTGCTTGCGAGTATGAGGAGATGTTGATAGAAGGCAACCTGGAATAAGTGATTGTCTTTGAGCTCTCTCTCTCTCTCTCTCTCTCTCTCTCTCTCTCTCTCTCTCTAATATCTTTGTTTCTAAAATAGCACAGTAGTTAAAAACAACAACATATGAACTTCCCTCCTTTATTTTTACTATATCCCTCTCAACAATAAAAATTACGGCCTAACAAGGGTATATGGCTAGCCTTATGGTTGAGAAGATGCCCCAATTCCCTACCTCTTAGGGTAATGACAACATCAATCCGGCCCCCACAACCAACTGCACCCCCCCAAAAATAAATAAATAAATAAATCTATCACCATCCCTTCTTCTCATCTCTAATATTCTATCCCTTCCTTGTTTTCTTCACTTGCTTGGGTGACACATGGCTCTTTAAGATCAAGGCGATAATGATAATGGTGGCGATCACCATTATGCTTGGTGGCTAACTATCCATGGCCAATTTGATGGTGGCCTAACTTACTATGAATGTAGAAGGCAACCTGGAATAAGTGATTGTCTTTGAGCCTCTCTCTCTCTCTCTCTCTCTCTCTCTCTCTCTCTAATATCTTTGTTTCTAAAATAGCACAGTAGTTAAAAACAACAACATATGAACTTCCCTCCTTTATTTTTACTATATCCCTCTCAACAATAAAAATTACGGCCTAACAAGGGTATATGGCTAGCCTTATGGTTGAGAAGATGCCCCAATTCCCTACCTCTTAGGGTAATGACAACATCAATCCGGCCCCCACAACCAACTGCACCCCCCCAAAAATAAATAAATAAATAAATCTATCACCATCCCTTCTTCTCATCTCTAATATTCTATCCCTTCCTTGTTTTCTTCACTTGCTTGGGTGACACATGGCTCTTTAAGATCAAGGCGATAATGATAATGGTGGCGATCACCATTATGCTTGGTGGCTAACTATCCATGGCCAATTTGATGGTGGCCTAACTTACTATGAATGTCCACACAAACTTGGGTAATCTCAAGGATCACTATGTTGATTAGCATGAAGCTCTAGAAGATGATTTTTATGAAGATGATGCTCCTTATCTCCATGCATGGTGTTGTTTGTAGTTGTCCCTTATCCTTTTTCATCATGACGTTGATTTAGGTGAGGGAAAATAATGATTTAAAGAAAACTATTAAACCTTTGCCCCCTTAGCTCTAACTCATGTAGTACTTGATCTTGGGAGCTTGGGACATCATAGTGGCATATTGGAGGTGAATGGTGAATCAAAATGGCAGACATGGCTTGATGGCTACAAAGAGAGTCTTGCTCGAGTCATGAGACCATCAAAGCTTTTCTCAACAACTTGAACTACAATGAGATAGGTAACGTTAGGTGAGTCTACTACACCATTGAGCTTTCTATTACCTTTTATAAAAAAAAGGGATAGAGTGTAGACAACATAGTTGGTTTGCATCAATAGTACAAGTTCGGTGTGTGAGAGGTAGTTGTGCTTGGAGCGAGTGTAAGCTCACGAAAGAGTAAGAGTTTTGCCCATACTGGTGTTGAGCTTGTAAAGCACAACAAAGACCCATAAGGCTACTTTCTACTACTATCATCTATTGATGCAGGGTTTGAAGGTGATTTTTATGTAGGCTTGAGGGGTGACAAGTTGAGCATCCATAAGCTTACATTTGGTAGATGGATCTTTCAACTAGTTAAGGTGCCATCCTTACTTTGTGGATTTGTAAGTAGTTGACTTGTTTCATATTAACATTGTTCTTTAGGCAAGGTTATTTGAGCCCTTTGGAGTTGGAGTTCAATTTTGCACATAAACTCACCTTGCCATCTCCTTGCTACTATGCAATCTTTGTCTTTAACTTTGACGATTTCCCAATTGAATTTTAGTAAACTTAGAAAGGTACCATGTACTTCATTTGCTAAGGCAAGTTCTAATGATGTGGTGCCATTATGTTGGCTGTTTCAAGCTTGATCACTTGTCCTATCTCTTTGATTGCGTCTTCTCTCTCTTCTTATTTGCCACAGGGAGTTTCAATCCAAGGCTCTAACAAAGATGCATATGGATTGCTTTCTTAATGCAAAGGTTTATGTCCAGTTTTTTAATTTATTAACACGGATATTCCTTGTCCGTGTAACCATTTTGGATAAGCCTTGCGCGTCAACAAACGTACCCTCTTGGAGCTAGTTAGATACAGGACGCCAACCTCAAAGCTCACGCAAGACACATTGGTGTTCTACCAACTTGCCACTTAGGGGTTGCATGTGGTTTTTTTATCTTCTAGTCTATTAGTCCTCCAACACATTATCAATTTACGTATGGATGGTCTCTTACCTCTTTGCATGCAAAGGTTAACGCTAACTCACAAACTTTGCCCCAAGAGAATGGAGACTGTAACAATGTTATTTATTTTATAGCATTTACAAATGTTGTCATGTTGTGTACTTTCCTTGGTTGGATTTTCAAAAAATTGATTGACATTCAACTTTGTTTTCATGAAAATTGGCTAGTTATTAGACATTTTTGTTATAAAATTGACTAGTTTTTTCCAAAAACTTGGCATCAACCTCTTTTTTTTTTCCATTGGATGGGGAAAAAGTTTTTTGTGAATACTAATCCTAATGCCTAAATTTGATAGTTGTAATGTTTGAACTTGGCTTTTTTGCCCATCACAACAAGTAAAAACAATATTGCACTTGACATGTCTGGTTAAAGTGACTTGTCTATCATTTTTCACTAATATAATCTGGCGCACAAGTATAACTAGACTAGATTTCTAGATTGTTTGAGGCAGATATAGCAATCCGATACAAATAGATTTCTGGATAGTTTGAGGCAATATAAACGCAAGGTGTTTCTAATGACTTAGCTCTGACATGCATGTCGGGCATTCCATCAAATTTAGGCCTCGACTAATCCGACATTTATCGCACTTGATACCCGCACGTACGCGTGGAAGTGCACGTGTGATATTGAGCACGCAGGGGTGAGAGAGGCGCAGGAGAGGAGAGGAGACGAGTCAGGACATTCCACAGGAGGCGGAGAGAGAGAGAGAGAGAGAGAGAGAGAGAGAGAGAGAGAGAGAGAGGAGAACCTTGCTTTGTTTATTGATAGAGATTTTGCAGAGTTAGGCCAGGAACCCAGAGAGAGAACAGGGAGAGGGGGAGGGAGGGATCGGGGGGAAGGCCTCATCCCAATGGCCTTTGCCGAAAACCCTCTGTCGCTCAGCGTTTCTCCGGAGGCATTCGAGGCGTGGCTCCGTGATAATGGCTACTTGGAGGTGCTAGACCGGTGCACGATTGATCCGGCTCGCACAGGGATGGCCGGCATCATCTCATCTGTCTTGGGCTTCATCTTCAACCCCTTTGGCAGCCTCACTGTCCAGGATTTGTTCAAGGAGCGTGTCCCCTGGACTGGCCAGTTCTGGGATTGTGGCCATGGCCTTTCTGAAAGCTATGGTTGGCCCCTCAGTGGCACCCAATTGAAGCTCCGCATGGCAGAGAACACGAAGCGATACATGGGCAACTACCTGCGGCTGTTTTTAATCATTGTAGCATGTTTCATGTAAGTCATTCTTCTCTTCTTTCCGAATGATAATGTTACCTGCCTCTGATAGTACCTTGTTTCTGCAGCTTAATGTGATTGAACTCTTCTCTGACTTGACGACTTCAGGCTACTGCCTGCAAGCAATCAAATCACATCACTCTTCTCTGAATTGACCCTTTCAGGTTACTGCCTGCAAGCAATCAATCCTTCGATGCAATCAAACTCATGCATACTCCTTCTACATAACCGCCCCCTGGAATTCGTCGTGTCACTATTGAAATCAATCGATAGATGAGCAAACGGGACACTGAATTGGAATTTATCAATTGTAAGAACTGACTTATAAGCAAGAGCCTTAAATATTTGTAGCCTTCACTCTGGCAATTGTCTACACTTATCAGCAGGCGCTTCAAAGGAAAGGCATATGACCTTCACCAGTCAGCAAATATAGGTTAGATGTTCTTCATGTATCCGAAGTATCAAGAACTGTACAGGAGGTTGCTATCTGGATTCAGGATGATATATAGAAACTCTATGCACGGAGATACTTACAATGCTTGCTGATTGAGAAAGTTGGAGGATATCTCATGCCTTGTAAGTCCCTGTTTCATGCAGAACTGGGCATTAGCTGATTTTGCTGTAATTTGAGCGGGGCCATGGCCCAAGCTTGGCTGTGAGAGAGGGAGATAGGGTAATGTGTGTTTGACATGGCAACGTTTTCCTTGTCAATGCCAGACGCCAAACAACTTCTAGTGATAGAATGGGTCACAACCTTGTCTTAAAGGTTCACAGACCATGGTCACATGTTTGGCTAAAGTTTTGGACATTAGGAATGTGTCTGGAGAGTTGTTATGATGGTTAAAAAGGGGATCTCCCTCGATTCGGTGGACTTTGTATTTAATTTGAAGACTTAACCTACATTGAAATTTACTCAAGAGTGTTCACTATTGTAAGCCACTTTGATCCTCATGTTTTCAAATTTTAGATTCAGTCACCTCAGTCAAGCACTTGTGTACTTGCACATGCAAGTGCTTTTCAATCAGTGTGCAATAGAGTTGGGTGTCAACCCTCTTTCTTCCACTCTTTTTGTCTATTGCATGTGTGCATCAGCCATGCACAGACTTGGAGATTGTAGCCCTTGCTGCATGGCCGATGGTATTAGAGTGGTTTTTGGCATCAGACTTGCTCCAACCTATATGCTTTTTGTATGTCCACTCAACTTGTGTGACACAGAGCAAGATGTTGCAGATATAGACAAGACAGCAACCAGCTCATAGCAGCCACGTGTTCTGCATCAGATCAGTCATGGATACCCTCAGAGGAGACCTGAACTGCTGCACTTCTATCCCAGTACAATGTGAGGCAGTTTTCTTTGGTTCACAGACTGGCACTGCTGTGCTTTCCCCTTTGGACAGCAGCCCAGTAGTTTTCTCCAGTCCTCTTTTTTCAGATCAGACTGAAAACTCTGCATTTTCAGTTCAGCAAAGCTTGTCAACTTTAATTATGGATAGTTTTTAGTTGCTTATGGAAGGGCATTGACATATTCAGTAAAAGACTTCTCAAACAATGCATGGTACTTAGACATGATTTGTACGATGTGTTTGGAATCTGTACTAGTATGGCATGGAAAGTTCACAAAATTCGGAGAATAAAATACAGTTTTTTGAATGATTTTGAAAAAATAGGTAAGAAATTTGTTGACCTTTAGCAATAGTAATACATTATAAATTTCATGGAGGACGGGTAGATGAAGAGGAGGTAGGGCCAAGGGTAGAGATAGACTTTAGATATCAAGGTAGAGTTGAGTGCTTAAGAGCTTGAGGAGGTGAGTGGCACGTGTTAGGAATATATTCTCTCATGAGTGGACATACTTATATACGTAAACACACTTTTTAGTATGCATGTGTATCACACCATGTGAGAACACTCTAGGTGCATTTAATAAAGGTCAAGCTAGTTAGTGCCTCATGGCATGTACAAACAAGCCTCAAGGTCATGAACCTTGTATTCTACATTCTATTTTTCCATTTGTCAAGAAACTCTCTGTTGAGTTTTTGTTCCTCTTGGAGTCTCACTTTACTTTTTTGTTAACCTCCTCATCTTTTTCTTTGCCTTTATCTTTACTTTGTCAATCACATACGAATCGAGGAGCTTTGCTCTGTTTTCCTTCATATATTTTTGTCACATACTTGTTTAATGTGTCACCATCAGCTTAGTCATGATTTTCACAACTTTAAATCAGTGTCACTAGTCTTGTGTAAGACAAATAGTCCTAATGCACAAAGAAAGGTGGAAGAGATCCTCAAATTGTTATTACAACAAATAAATAGGGATTTATACAACTATTAGCTTTGATAGTACACCGACACTTCGAATCAATGAAGTTGCTTACCTATCTCATCACTTTTTTAAATGAACGAAAATTGTCCAAATTCAATGTTTAATGTTTCCATGCCATCAAAATTAGATGCCTTCACACAAGAATGTTGCTTTTAGCCTTCGGTTTTGAGTCATTCTACTCCACGATCAACAAGGCGTGATCTAGCTCCACGATCTATTGGTGCTTGTGCACATGTCTCACCTCTTGCACATGCTTCTCACCTCTCGCACATGTGCCTTGCCTCTTGCATGATCTATCATTCTTCTCTTGCATGCTCACTTGGCCATATCATTTGCCTCTACTTGTTTAATTTCTTGGCCAACATATGACCATGTTTGTGGGCAGCGCAAGGTGCTTCCTTACTAAAATCGCCATTGTCCCCAATTGCGTAGTCTCCTAGTGGATTTGAAGAAAAGGTAATGAGTCATCACTAAACTTAGACTTATCCAAATCATTCTCCCCTACTAGAATTGCGGTTATCCCCAGTCACATAGCCTCCTAGTAGATCCGAAGCCAAGATAATGAGTCATCACCGAACTTAGACTCATCCAACCATATTGCCTCTTGCATTGGGTAACCTTGAAATTGAACAAGTATTGGAGTGCTTTCTCATGTTTCCTTCTTGTACTTGTGAAGAAAACACTTATCCTGGCATCAACAACTCTTCAAGTCCATCAACATCCACTAATTATGGCTCCTCTTGATGTGGGGTTGCTGTAGGAATAGGTCCATGATACTCCGCAAGATTACACAAGTGAAAGTTGGAGAAACACTAGATGCATCTTCCAATTAGAGGGTAGCTCCCATTGATAAGTGACATCAATGAGCTTGTTAACAATGCACGAAGGCCCTTTTTCTATGGTGCTAGCTTAGGTAAAACTCCCCAAATTGATCCAAATGCAGCTTTTGGATCCTGAGGTAGCACCATAGACCTTCTTAGAAGATCAACTTGTGCTAATGTTTGTCAGTGACCTCCTTTTTCTACTGTTGTGCTGGCTGGATGCTCTCAAACTTGCATCAACAATTGACCCATATCCACAATTAGTTGATTTGCCATATAGTTCTTGGAAGAGGTCTCCAAAGCATGGTTGAAGGTATTGTTAACCGATTGCCCATAAATTATCTCAAAGGGATCCGCTTGGTACAAGCATTGACCATATTGGTGATTGGATTATTGACCAATGGTAGATACTCCTCCCATGTAGCTTGGTGATCTTGGCAGTAGCAAAGAAGCATGGTAATCATGTTACAATTGGAATTCTCCAATGTAGAGAGAGTAAGCCATGGCAGGCTACTTAGAAACACCACTTTGGGTAAACATTCAAGAGAAGAGTAGGATAAGCTGTTATGGTGACCTCTTGTGTCAGCTCCATAGAGAAATCATGGAGTTTTATGAAGTCAGAAAAGAAGCGCATGCACACTTACCTCGTAATGGTCCTCAATCAACACACCTTGTGCATCTCTTAGCTCATCTTCATTGCAAAGACTTTGGCCTTTGTCTTCAGCAACAAGCAAGATGATTTGCTTGCGTCTTGGCTCTCCCTTCACTGAGTTGTCTCTACTATCAAGGGGCTCCTTGAGCAAGCTATCTTTGCAAGCACGTTTTCCCTATTGAAAGAATGGCGCATCTGGGTGATCTTCCTGTTGAGCTAAAAAAGCATTACAAACCAAAACATGTGATTACCGAAACTTTCATTAAAAAGAAATGCATTCCTAGAGAGTTTTTGCATCCCATAAGCAAAGCTCTAATTTGGGAGGATTTTTCTGCATCTATACATAGATTGGCTACCCACTAGTCATCCCATTCTTGTTTTGTAGGTCACATAAGTCAACACACACACACACACACACACACACACACACTTGCTGTTGGCTTGCAGCCCACATCCATTGTAAAGAAATACCCTAATGTAGAAACACAAATACAAGCGCATGACAAAGCATCGACTAAAAAGAACATAGTTAGGATTAGGGTAACTCAAAAGACAATGAACACATTGAAGATCATAAATGAATGAATCTCAATAATGCAGTGCTCATGCAGCAAACACACTATGCAGTGAAGGAATACTATAACCTGAACTCTTATGTCTTGAGGACCAAGGTAGAGTAACGAGTTAGAGAGTGTAGTCGTACTCCTAACGCATCTCAAAACATAGCAAGGTAGCCTTTGAAACATCTGGGTGGTAGCTGGAAGGATTAAATGCAGTTGACAAGTCGTTGAGTGTAGGGCAGCAGCTGCAACTGCCAAAGGCAGTAGTACAAGGTGGTCGCTAGGCTGTACGGACAACAAACGCATTCACCAGGATGGTCACTGGTGGAATGCAGCCTCCAGAGAGGATTTGACAATTGGCGGCTAAAACCAGCCTTCCTCCTCAGATAGAGTATTACAACTTAATTACAGCAGCAAACAATAAATGCAAATCTGAAAATACAAATTTACCTACTGATCTTGGACAATGCACACCCGATTGGCCCCAAAATTGGCCCCCCTTTCGGTATTTCATTAGCTTTATTGAAGAAAAAGTTGACTTACAATGGGATTCTCCCAATCCCTTTCGGTATTTCAACTCCCCTTGCTGTCCAAAGTGACCAACAAGTCTTAAATCCATTTTGCCCTTTATTCGGGCACTCAATTGGCCTTCACCCACTTCATAGACAATGGAAATGCCTCAAATTCAATGGCTGGCTAGTCCTCCACCTGAATTCAGCTGAAATTCACCTTCAGCCTTGTTGAATCCAAGCCTTGGAGCTTTCAATTTTTATCACGTTTCCCAAGGCTGTTGCTAAACCCTAAATTTTGTTGTAAATTAGGGTTTACAATAGAGAAATTTGCAATTTCTCAGGCTCCAAGGGTCCAAATGTTGAGATCTTCGGGGCAAGGCTATAAAATGGCTGGGAGATGAGAGGGAAAGCTATAGAGAGAGAAAATTAGAGTTTTGTCGCGAAGAATGACTGAAAATCAGTTAACTGCAGCTGTTGCCTTGCCACAACAGCATGCAGATGCAAAGAATTGAAGAAAATCAGTCATTTACTGTTGTGCCCTGCCTCAACAGCTTGTAGATGCTGTCTCCTGTTGTTGATTGGTCTTCCTTTGCCCTTGGCTGCCTCAAAAGGTCCTCCAATGGCTGCAAATCAGACCAGTAGCCTCTCCTCCCTCTCTTGCAGGCTGAATTTATAGAAATGTCTCTCTCCAGCCTCTAAAGACGTTTTTCAGTCTTGCATGGGCATTTTTCACAAGTGGTAGCATGGAGAGGAGGTGACGGACTGAATGTATCAGCCGTGGTGAACGAATGATAGAGTGGCCTATAAATAGGCACAGTCAGTCTAGGGTGGCGCCCCTTTTTGGGGCTGCAAACCCTAAACGCAAAACGCAGAAATGAAAAAATGCAAACTGCGGGTGAAGGGTTTCTCAACAAAGGAAGCGTGTGTAAGAAGCTACCTTAGGCAGCTTGTGGAAGAAGCTATCATGGAGAAGCTTTTGAGAGCTTTTTTGTAACAAATTGCTTGTTTTGCTTGGTATTTTGTATGAGAGCTGAGCAATAAGTTTTCTATATTAAATTAGTTGTCTCTATTCTAGAGTTTTCTTATGTCTGTCTTAGTTAAGTGTGACAAAAAGTAAAATATTTATAATGCAATTCCTACTAAGCTACAACACACTAGTGTGGGTGGTTTAGGATTATAATTCCTACCAATTTACAACACATTGTCATGCAATTCCTTCTAAGTTGCAGCACAATAGTGTGGTTGGTTTATATGTAGCTGCTTTACAAAAATGCTTAAAAAGCAAGGCATGATTGATTTCTCTCAATTTCAAAGCATTTGTTTAGCAAAAAGAAAATCTACCTATCCATTGGTAGATGATTGTTATGTGGTTATAAAAGTCCACATCGATCAAACTACTACTACATTGTTAGGACCCATTAGGGCTAAGTCATTAAGGATTAAAAAAGCTTGTTTATAAAATCAGGGAAAGTTTGATCATGTTGTCGTGAAGAAGGATGGACCTCTAGGAGTGGTTTAACTAGGAATGAATGATAAATCTTTGTTTTTAGTCTACTAATAAGTGCTAGTTTTTCTAAATATGAACTCATTGACTCAGATGGTTTCATGTATCACATGCCAAAATATAGCTGGGTTTTTCTAGCATTTTTCATAATTAAATATTAAATTTCAGTCTAAAAATATTAAAAATTAATCCAATAATTATTTTGGTACATTTAAAAATAATCTGATTGGCCAATAATTAAATTGGCTAGGCAACTTCCATTCTTGAGTGTCTCTGTGTCATCTTTGACCATCAGATTGGCGTTAGATACCATTAAATGCCACTTCTCTAGTGTCACCAATTGACACTTATGGCCAAATGGATGACCTAGGCCAACAACTGGCACTAGATACCACTAAGTACCTGTGCGGCATAACTTACAACAACTTTTGCCTTTGACATCCCGTGATTTCTTCGGGTTCTAGGTTCGTAAATTTTCTTTAACCCCAGTTGCATCTCACATATGCAACATTTACTTAATCATGTGATTAGCAATTAATCCACATGTTAAGTGAGGTTTCAAAAATACATGTCCTCATGACAACGGCAATAAGTTGTTGCTAGATGGATGAAGATAATGTCGGGCAGCCTCGATTGAGATGTCTTCCTCAAACGGGGTGTGGGTAGTGAAGCTAGATCATTTGAAACTTGCAGAAACGAGATTGGGTGAATGGGAGGGGCCAAGGCAGACTGTCTATTTATAGAAATTTTGGGACCTAAATTAGGGTTTACATGTAGGACATTGAAACTCTCTTGAACCACTCTTGGTTTAAAAAGAATGGTTAAAATTCATTAATTAACTTGAGTTTTGGGACTGTTTAATTAAAGCTAATGATAATGTAGCTCAACACCCTCTCGTAGGTCCAAAACTGGAATGAGAAAGGGATTGCAAACAAGCTCAAGTTTTTTTTTTCCTTTACTTCAAGGTGGCCCAACCCAAAGCAACTAGGGTATTAAGCAAAGGTGCATGTCAGTTGCCCAGTGCAAGGTTGTCCATGTCCGACAGACGGGTCAACTCGTTTGACCCGTCCAGTCTCGTCCACCACGTCTAGTCCCATCCTCGGACCTGTCCGGTCCGTTTTTCACCAAGTCGCCTGATTGCGCCCTGTCCGACCATGGACTCAAGGGTTGACCGTTACGCTGGCAGCAGGTCCCATACGCCTGGGCCTTGCGGCCAACAAACGGTCACTTTTTTTTACCATTTTCAGGCCCCGTAACCCGTTTTCTTTCTTTTCTTTCTTTTCTTTCTTTTCTTCTTTTCCTTCTTTTCTTTCTTGAATCTTCTCTATTCTTCTTTTCTTTCTCTCTATTCTTTTCTTTCTTTCTTTTCTCTCTCTCTATCTTTTCTTTCTCTTACACAAAGACTCAAGAGAAAAGGTTAAAGATTAAAGTTTTAAACTAACAAATTTAAAAACTCACTCTCCTGAAGCCTCTCCCTCTCTCATGATTCAAATTTCATCCATCTCTCTCTCTCATACACACACAATGGATTATGGCACAATGCAACCAATGACCATCCTCTCCCATGGATGATGGGCCACCATTCAAATTTCAAAATTTGATCTCTCTCTCACTCTCTCTCTCTCTCTCTCCTGGGATCCCAATCCTAAACCCCAAAGCACTCTCCCTTTCTATAAAAATCTCCCTTTCCCCGCCATCTCATTCATCCTTTCAAGTTCTCCCTTTAAAATTATATGTATGTTTTCTTTCATCGGATGTAACATCGGACGTCCAAGATTTATTAGTCCGATTAGTACCGTACTAGCATCGGACTGTACTAATCGGACGCCATTGGACGTGACAACCCTGGCCTAGTGACCTGTTGAGAGTCATCTCTTGCGCCACGTCAGCAGTGCCACGTGGCAGCAGTTGGACTGTCCAACCTGGTTATTTCGGTTAATTTTTGAGGCATTCTTTTCAGCCTTTATAAGGCTGAGTTTCCAGCAGTCTTATACACTTGTATCTGACAAATTTCAGCCGCTGGTGAGGGAGACTGCACTCGGGGCCGACGGAGATCGAGGTCCTCGAGGTGGAGATATACGCAGATATTTTCTCTGCACCCGTGTATAATTCTGCATCCTTATACAACATTCTTCATTGCAGATTTTTTGCGTTTCGCTGTCTCATCTCTTGCGCCACGTCAGCAGTGCCACGTGGCAGCAGTCGGACTGTCCAACCTGGTTATTTCGGTTAATTTTTGAGGTATTCTTTTCAGCCTTTATAAGGCTGAGTTTCCAGCAGTCTTATACACTTGTATCTGACAAATTTCAGCCGCTGGTGAGGGAGACTGCACTCGGGGCCGACGGAGATCGAGGTCCTCGAGGTGGAGATATACGCAGATATTTTCTCTGCACCCGTGTATAATTCTGCATCCTTATACAACATTCTTCATTGCAGATTTTTTGCGTTTCGCTGTCTCATCTCTTGCGCCACGTCAGCAGTGCCACGTGGCAGCAGTCGGACTGTCCAACCTGGTTATTTCGGTTAATTTTTGAGGCATTCTTTTTAGCCTTTATAAGGCTGAGTTTCCAGCAGTCTTATACACTTGTATCTGACAAATTTCAGCCGCTGGTGAGGGAGACTGCACTCGGGGCCGACGGAGATCGAGGTCCTCGAGGTGGAGATATACGCAGATATTTTCTCTGCACCCGTGTATAATTCTGCATCCTTATACAACATTCTTCATTGCAGATTTTTTGCGTTTCGCTGTCTCTTCTCTCTCTGTTCACTCTTTGTCACGGTCATTCGCTTCCGCATTGCTTCACTCTGAGAAGGTATCGGAGCATTGAAGGACTGACTTAGGGTGGACCTATTTGGAGAGGAGTTTTCAGCGTGACACAAGGCTGCGTTTTCAGCGTTCAAGTGCGAGCAAGTGGGTTGCCCATTAGAACAAGGCTGAGGCGAGTGTGGGCGTGTGAGAAAAGAGAAGATTTGCTGAAGCTGTTGCTGTTTACTGCTGTTAAAGAAGGAAGAAGTCTGTGTTCTTGGCCTTCAAGTGCAGATTTTACCTTTTCATCGCCT
Organism: Lygodium microphyllum; assembly: GCF_053477565.2. Taxonomy (NCBI): domain Eukaryota; kingdom Viridiplantae; phylum Streptophyta; class Polypodiopsida; order Schizaeales; family Lygodiaceae; genus Lygodium; species Lygodium microphyllum. The sequence continues at coordinate 121,459,759 of NC_141146.1, forward strand.
TTGATGGCTGAAGAAGGTTCGGGAATTAGAGAGAAGAGCCCTAGCAGGCTGCGTTCTCAGAGTCAAAGGGGGTCTCTTTTGTGTTTGTGCAGGCATTGTAGGTGAAGATGTCTACAGAGAGTGACGTGGAATTCCAGGCGATCATGGATTGGAAGGTGCTTGTCTTATTGGCTCTTCCATCATATCAAAAGCTCGATGGTGACAATTACCGCATTTGGCGTGTGATGATGTTGGCCATATTGGAGTCTTACGATTTGGCGGAGCTTGTGATGGAGGAGATCAATTGGCCCTCGGTGAGAGATGAGTCCAAACTCTCTTCAAATGCTCGTGCGGAGTTGACCATGGCCCAGTCTCATTGGGACAAGCTGAATGCTAGGATTCATTCTTTTCTTTTTGTCTTGTATAGTAGCCGTGATAACCCATATAGAGCACTTGACGGTGGCTTGAGAGATGACTGGAGCTTGACCAGATGTGCAACCGGATGACCCTTATGAAGAGGATTTCTTTGGAGGTGCAGATGCGGACCTTGTCTGTGAATAAGTCTTCTTCGTTTCGGGAACACATCAACAAGCTTCGGCAGCTTTGATTCGGTAGCTTTTATTATGATCTTATTGCTTTAGGGCGGCGGGAGTTGACTCTTCATTGGGAAGAGTTAGTTCCTATGGTCTTGGACCAAGAGGAACAGTTGAAGGGACAGAATGCTTCCAAATCAGAGGCATTGATTAGTCAAGCCTCTCAGAAGAAGGGGAAGGACCAAAAGAACACAAAATCCAAGGAGGACAAAGAGAGAGAATCGACATGCCATATTTGTGGTAAGACGTGTTGAGAGTCATCTCCTGCCACATCAGTAGTGCCATGTGGCAGTTTGCCCTATGGCAGCAGTCAGACTGTCAGTCGACTGCACCGACCTGCCTATTTTGGGCATTTTTCAAGCATTCTTTTTAGCCTTTTAAGACTGAGTTTATAGCAGACTTCCTTACTTGTATCTGACAGATTTCAGCTTGTTGGTGATGGAGACAGCACTCGGGGCTGATGGAGATCGAGGTCCTCAAGGTGGAGACATACACAGTTATTCTCTCTGCACTTGTGTATAACTCTGCATCCTTATACAACATTCTTCACTGCAGATTTTTTGCGTTTCACTGTCTCTTTCTCTCTCTGTTCACCCTTTGTCATGGTCGTTTGCCTCCACATTGCTTCACTTTGACATGGTATGAGAGCATTGAAGGACTGACCTAGGGTGGATCTAACTAAAGAGGAGTTTTCGGCATGACACAAGGCTGCGTTTTCAGCATTCAAGTGCGAGCAGGTGGGCTGTGTATCAGAACAAGGCTGAGGTGAGTGTGGGCATGTGAGAAAAGAGAAGATTTGTTGAAGCTGTTGCTGGTTTTCTACTGTTAGAGAAGGAAGAAAACTGTGTTTTCGGCATTCAAGTGCAGATTTTACCTTTTCATTGCCTCTGGCGGGTGAAGAAGGTTCTGGACACGGAGACAAGAGCCCTAGCAAGTTGCGTTTTCACGGGCAGAGGGGGTTTCTTTTGCGTGTGTGCAAGCATTGCAGCTGAAGATGTCTACAGAGATTGACGTGGAGTTCCAGGCGATCATGGACCGAAAGGTGCCTGTCTTACCAGCTCTTCCATCAGATCAAAGCTTGATGGTGACAATTACCGCATATGGTGTGTGATGATGTTGGCCATATTGGAGTCTTATGATTTGGAGCTTGTGGTGGAGGAGATCAACGGGCCCTTGGTGAGAGATGAGTCCAGACTCTCTTCAAGTGCTCGTGAGGAGTTGACCAAGGCCTAGTCTCATTGGGACAAACTGAATGCCAGGATTTGTTCTTTTCTTTTTCTGTCTTGTACAACAGCCGTGATACCCCATATAAAGCACTTGATGGTGGCTCGGGAGATATGGTTGGAACTTGACCAGATGTACAATCGGATGACCCTTATGAAGAGGGTTTCTTTGGAGGTGCAAATGCAGACCTTGTCCGTGAATAAGTCTTCTTCGCTTCGGGAACACATCAACAACCTTCGGAAACTTCAGATGCAGGTTCAAAATGCTGGGAAGCCCATTTCCTTCGAAGACATGGCGATCACTTTATCGTCCCAGTTACCGCCACAATTCGTTACTTTTTATTCCGCTCTCATTGCTTTAGGGCGGGAGTCGACTCTTTGATGGGAAGAGTTGGTTCCTATGGTCTTGGACCAAGAGGAACAATTGAAGGGATAGAATGCTTTCAAATCAGAGGCATTGATTAGTCAAGCCTCTCAAAAGAAGGGGAAGGACCAAAAGAAAAAAAAGTTGGACAACAAATCCAAGAAGGACAAAGAGAAAGAATCGACATGCCATATTTGTGGTAAGACCGGCCATTGGAAGAATGATTGCCTCAACAAGGACAAGAAGGACACCAATAACAAGGACACGAAGGATTCTGGAGCGGTGGCTTCACCCTCATCAGCTGCTTTCCTACACTTAGCGGTCATTAAGGACTCTACATCGAAGACTCTTGATACTGCGATGACAGCTCCCCAGGCTTGAGAGTGGATCGTGGATCGTGGATAGTGGTGCCTCACAGCACATGACTCCTTCGATAGTTGGTGTTGTCTATTTGCAACCCTCGCGTGGGCAGATTCTCATAGGATACAGCTCTTCTGTGTCTATTGTCACACAGGGTGAGATGCAGTTGATTCCAGATGGATATGGTGGTACCCACACTTTCGAGGTGTTGCATGTGCTAGGTTTAGGGTATCATTTGCTTTCGGTCCATAAGATTTGTTCTCTTGGTCTCTTAGTGGAGTTTGACAGTGATGTTTGAGTTCTTGATCGTGGATCGAGGAAGGTTCTCTCTTTAGGGTATGAGGAGAATGGCATCTACAAATTGAAGTCTTCTTCCGCTCTTACCTCTCTTCTTCTTACCTCTCAGACACAGTCCGAACTATGGCATGCTAGGTTTGGCCATCTAAAATATGAGTACCGTCGAAAGGTGTGGCGTGGATTGCTTGTTTGAGGTTTGCCAGACATAGTGGTGAGCTAGCAGCCATGTGTCTCTTGCATTCGTGGGAGGCAGCATAGGGATGTGATTCCCAACAAAGCTTCGAGGTAGTCTACTTCACCTATGGAACTTGTATCTACGGATCTTTGTGGCTTGATGAGGAATGAGTCCCTGAAAGGGAGCTTGTACTTCATGTTGGTCGTAGATGACTACAGTAGAATGACGTGGGCCTACTTCTTGGTGCTGAAGTGGGAGGCTTTCTCCCACTTCAAGGATTGGCTTCTCTTCGAGGAGAACTGATTGGGTCGGTGATTGAAGACCTTGCGATCAGACAAGGGTAGTGAATTTGTTTCTAATGAGTTTGCTCATTTTTCTTCAGATAGGGGCATTCACCAAGAGTTTGCTAATACCAACACTCAAGAGAATGACATTTTGGAGCAGAAGAACTGAAAACACCATGATGGAGCACCGACAGAAATCTTTGAGGCAGTGGCTACGGCAGTCCACATCCTAAATCGATCTCCCACTTCAGTCGTTGATAGGATGACACCTTTTGAAGCTTACTTTGGGACTAAGCCTGATGTCTCTTATTTTAGGATCTTTGGGTGTGACGCCTATGTGCACATCCTGAAGACGCAGCATGACAAGTTTGAGGCGGCTTCCCGATGATAGGTCTTTGTTGGCTACAACTCCCAGTCCCAAGGTTATCACTTGTATGATCCCGTAAAGTGAGACGTCTACACGAGCCAAGATGTGCGGTTTGTGGAAGTTTCGGCCACAGAGGGGGGTGAGGAGCACCCCGTACTTGGAGATCTAGGGGAGAGTTGGGCTCTCGAGACAGTTCCTTTGGAGCCGGAGTCTCTTGATGGAGATTCTTCTTTAGATTTCGATTCTTCTCCTCCACCGGGCACCCCAGTGGAGATCTTGCCGGTGGATGTACCCGAGTCTTCCGTAGACGGGGAGCTCCTAGGAGAGATCCGACATCCTCCTCGTTGCGCTTGTGATACACTTTGAGATTCAGGGATCGACGGTGTCCCTGAGAAGTAGGAACCGTAGGATGGACCGCGGAGGTCATGGAGGCACCAGGCACATTCTACGGAGCTTTTTTGCTCTAACTACTGTTTGATGTCCCATGTTCTGCAGGATAGAGAGCCTACATTAGTGAAGGAGGCTTTACAGTTTGATCATTGGCGGAAGGCGATGGAAGCTGAGTGGGAGGCTATTGAGCAGAATGGCACTTGGTTCCTTGTGCCTTGTCCCTCTCATAAGAAGGTGATTGGTGTCAAATGGGTCTTCAAGACCAAGTACCATAGTGATGGCTCTTTTGACAAGCACAAGGCTCGCCTTGCTGCTAAAGGTTTTGCATAGCGCCCAGGTGTTGACTTCCATGATACTTTTTCCCCTAGAGCTCGCATGGCGACTATTTGTGCTATTCTTGCCTTGGCTGGTGATACGAGATGGCCTTTTTTTTAGTTGGATGTGAAGTCGGCCTTCTTGAATGGTGGTTTGAAGGAGGAGATCTATGTCGAGCAGCCTCTTGGTTTTGGTTCCTCAGATGGGCAGGTTTACAGGTTAAAGAAGGCCTTGTATGGCCTAAAGCATGCTTCACGTGCTTGGAACAAGAAGATTGACTCGTTTCTCTAGGCCAAGTTGGGATATTGGCATTCTAGGGCCGATCTGCAGCTTTATGTGCACACTTCCGAGGGAGGTCGTATGCTGTTTGTTTTGTATGTTGATGACTTGATTATTGCAGGTGCTCATACCCAGAAGGTCGAAGAGATGAAGGCAGCCCTACACCAGAAGTTCGAGATGACAGATTTAGGACTTTTCCATTTCTTTTTGGGCCACGAGATTTATCGGTCTTATAGGGGGATTTTCATCTCTTAGTAGAGATATGTATAGGAGCTCTTGGTGACTTTTGAGATGGAGGAGTCCATTTCTACTTCTATGTATCCGAACTGGAAGGCCACTTCACATGCAGATTCTCCTTTGGCGGATGTTACTCGCTACCGTTAGTTGATTGGCTCCTCAACACACGGGTTGATCTATATTTTCCTGTCGGTCTCTTGGCTGGGTTCATGAGTGCGCGTAGCAGGTGCATTAGCAGGCTGCTCAAAGAATACTACGGTATCTGAGGGGGACCTCCGACTTAGGGATTCTTATGAGAGGGATGAGGTAAAAGGAACCAAGTGCCATTTCGCTCAATAGCCTCCAACTTGGCTTCCATCGCCTTCCACCAATGATCAAACTGTAAAGCCTCCTTCATTGATGTAGGCTCTCTATCTTGCATAACACAGGACATCAAACAGTAGTTAGAGCAAATAAGCTCCATAGAATGTGCTTGGTGCAGGTTGGAGTGATTCAGATTGGGCTGGCGATGTGGATCATAGGCGGTCTACTACAGGTTATTGTTTTACCTTGGGTGCTGGTGCTATCTCTTGGAGTAGCAAGAAGCAGCCCATGGTAGTCCTATCTTCTATTGAGGCAGAGTATCGTGCTATGCCTTCTACCACATGTAAGGCTATGTGGCTTCGGCGGTTGTTGGAGGTGCTTGGCTGCCCCTAGACTCATCCTACTATCTTGTGGTGCGACAATGAGAGTTGCATTGCCTTGGCCCAAAATCTTGTATTCCATACTCGGACGAAGCACATAGAGATCCAATATCACTTCATCAGGGAGAAGCTTCTGGATGCGACCATTGATGTGGAGTACTTTAAGACTCAAGACAATCTTGTAGACTTGTTTATGACGGCACTTCCCCAGGCTTTACTTCATCTACATTAAAGATCCCTCAGTTTGCTACCTTGTCCAAGATCTGAGAGGGGTTGTTGAGAGTCATCTCTTGCTACGTCAGCAGTGCCACATGGTAGTTTGCCACATGGCAGCAGTCGGACTGCTGTCCAAACTGCACTGCTGCATTAAATGCAATGGACCTGTCTATTTTGGGCATTCTCTCTCCCTCTTCTTGTTCTTCCCTTCTTCTTCTCCTCCTCTTCTTCTCTCCTCTCTCTTACTCTTCTTCTCCCTCTCTCTCCCTCTCTTCTTCTTTCTTCCCCTCTTCTTCTCTCCTCTCTCTCTCGCTCTCTCTTACTCGTCTTCTCTTCTCCCTCCCTCCTCTTCTTCTTCTTCTCTTCTTCTCCTCTCTCTCTCCTTCTCTCTTCTTTTCCCTCTCTCTCTTGCTCTTCTTTTTTCCCTCTCTCTCTCTCTCTCTCTCTCTCTCTCGTCTATTTCAGTGGCAGCAACAGGCAAGGTGGAATCCTTTTTCACTCAAGGGGGGCTCTATAAGGATAAGGGGGTATTATTTTGGGGGAGGGAAAGAGAATGAAGTACTCTCCTTGCTTCCTTATGATGGGGGTTATATAGGGGAGAGGAGAGCTTTTGTGGGGAGGGATGTGATGGAGACTCTCCCTTCCATGTGGGTGGCCAGGGTGGAGCTGCCGCCCTGTAGTCCACTCTGTCATCGTCATCTTTGGTGGCTCCCTCCACGTCGATGAGCTTTGTCCTCCTCCCGTCATCATCTCCTACTCCATCTCCCTGTCGACGTCATCGCCACTCCCTCTTCTTGTCAGCAACGACAGGGGAGGGACATTTAAAAAAATTTAAATGGTTTTTAATTATTAAGGGAGGGGGTTATGCCATGCGGCGACAGGGGATATTACACATGATAAACAATAACATTGCGTTGTAGGTCAAAATTGAAATCACGTTCAACAAAACGAGTCGTTTAATTATAGATACACGAAGGGTAAACATCCCTCACGGTAGTCCGAATAATGAAATATGGATATGAACCCGAATCCTTGGCCATTGAAGCTATCTATATTGATGTAAGCCAACTGCACGAAGGCCAAACATCCCTCACAGTAGGTCCAATAATGAAATATGGATTTGAACCCGAATCCTTGGCCATTGAATCTATCTACGTTGATGTAAGCCAACTACCTGTTACATGTTCTTGTGTTATTATTTTTCACAATATGTTCTATGATTAGGCCCTGTTAGTACCACTAACCTGTTTCATCATTGGCACCCGTTCTACAATTGGCCCCTTTACACCAAGTCTTAGAAAGATGGATAGAAACACAATGGACTTTTTTTTGTTGAGGGATTTTTGTTGTTTTTCAAAAGATTGATCATTAAGTGAAGATTTCAAATAAGTTTTCGATCGATTGAGTAAGAATGCCCTAAGGGGAGATAGGGATGGTCAGCCCCAAGACTTTCACAAAAGAAACCGACCTATCCTAACCACTATTGGGTGTCGATGATAAAGGAAATAGGGTAGGTGTGGTGAAGCAACTATGGTGGTATGTGAAGAGGCAAAAAAGAAGTGCGGAAAAGCAAGCTAGACAAGCTAAGCAAGCAAGACAAGCTAAGCAAGCATGGGAGATTGCCTCGGAGATGGCCATGTGCAATGTCACGAATATGGTGAATCCATAGTCAACCACTCCAAAGACTGAAGAGTAATAAATACGCACAGATACATGTTTACAAGAATAGAATGCCAATGCATTGGTGTTATGCAAGAGGAATGTAAGTGTAATCATGCCCAGCAAAATCCAATGCAATGGTGTCATTTGGATTGAAACCAGCCTTCCTTGTGAGAGAGGTGGTATTAACCTGATTTAATAGTAATTACAGCAGGCATAAAATTCACATAAACTGAAAATACACACTTGACCACTTTAATCTTGGAGAATGGATAGCTTGTTGGCTCCAAAACTAGCCCCCCTTGCGGTATTTCTTTAACTTTTATTGTAAGTGGATTGAGTACAATAGAGATCCTCTCACCTTCTCTAATCCAAATGTCCCTTGCTGTTATAAATGACTAGCAATTTGCCCCTTGGTTTACTCGAGGATTGGCCTTCACCTTGCTCCTTGAAAGATAAATTCAGCCCAAAATCTGATATTGGTTGGCTGGTCTCTTGAATCTTTGTGAAATTTCTCGATTTTAGTGGTTGGAATTGAAGTCCTATGCCCTCAATTTACAGCACACAACCCTAGTTTCTGTTGTAAATTGAGATTGATTGAAATCTCTTTCTTTGACAACTCAAATTGCTGGAAAATGCTAAGATAACTTTAGAGATGGTTGGGTGATGAGAGAGAATGTTGCAAAGAGAGAATTTTAGAGTTTCATCGTGAGAAACACTAAAAAGCTACCATTGCCCTACTCAAATAGCGATGGAAGCTATCACCTACAGCTTAGGACTATCGGAAAGGGTGCTTACTCCCTCCTTTGTATGTTGTCACCTGCACTAGAAGGACCTTGGGCTGATGTCATCTATTCCTGGGGGGCTCTAAACTGCAGTCACATGCCGTAGAACTGATCCTTGGTGGTTGCAAATCACATCAACAATCTCTCCTTGCTCTTTAACAACCTCTTTCTCTCTCACAATGGCTAGATTAGACTTCCACTAGCTCCTAAAAACGTTTTTTCCACTTGCATGGGTAAGTTTTGCCGAGCGACAACATTCTAATCGTTTTTCAACATTATCTAGCTTATTAAATGAAATTTTAAAATTAATTATTCTAGTGGCCAAGAAAATAATTCCGCCATCCAATAATTAATTCAATAATTATTCTAGTTTTCAGAAAAATAATGCCACCAACCAATAATTTAATTGGATATGCCAATTTGTCTTCCAAGTATCCTCGAGCAGTTATTGACCATTAGACTAGGATTAATTAATTAATTAATGCCTAGTTTCTAATGTCCACTGACATTCGTGGCTAATAAATTGGTCTGGGCCCAAATTTGACACCGGGTATAAACGCCCCGAACAACATAGTATGCTTAACAATTATGATATTCGCTTGTTTTCGAGATTTAATATAAAAGAGAATGAACACTTAAAGTTGAAAATGAAAATTACTCACAAAATTACAGCCATGAAAATGTAAAAGTAATTGAGACAAGATTGAGGGTTGAAGATGGGCAACCCCCCGAAGGAATGTATTTTTGCTCAACCCAAGTCCCTTAGGAAAGAGCTCAGCTACAATCAACCTGAGAGTGAGGAGAAGTAATTCTCACTCTCACAAGATCATGCAAAGATGTACAAACACACATGCATTATCTATTATGCAATGATAAGAACTGATTTCTTTACAGTATGAGAGAAGAAAGAGGGAAAATCAGCCTTTCTTCATCGTTGATTAGCAGTACATGGATAGGGCTTGCTTCTTGTTGCTAAAATGGAAGAAAGAGCTCGAGAAGGAGGTGCTGTAATGAATTTACAGGCTTGCTGTCCTGTAAAACAGCAGTGATAGAAGAGGGAATATGGAGGAATTTGATAATGGAGAAGTGGGGGATGATGATGGGGATGGATGTGGCTAGTTTCTGGCTATCTGTGGGTGCTGTACATGAGTTTACAGCAAAGAAAAATGATGATGAATGAAGAAAAACGAGCTCTTATTTATAAGAGAGGGAAGAGCTAGTACAAAAGGGGAAAGCGGAGTAGCACAAGACAAGTGTCCAACCACATGTCATGAGATGTGATAAGTGGTGGGACACTTGGAAACTTGTGTGACAAGTGTCTTGACACTTGTCTCTTCTCTATGGCCTTGCTTTTTGAGCTGAATACTGTTAATAATAGAAACAACCAAATTTAGTAAGCACAGTCAGAGTACAGAATTTACTATTTTTAGAATGACATCCCTATTTTTTAGGACTAGCGTTTTTAGGCTGATTCGAGGCTCCTAAAATTTAGGGACCCCCCAATATAGGTGTCATATGAAAGCTTTTTCCGTATACATCGCAAAAACGGTATCAGAATCTTCATGTGACTTTCCTATGCAAAGAAATGTGCATTTCAAGCTTTCAGCCCACACATGCACATTGTACAAGCATTTCATGATCATGCCATCTTGTTAATTGTAACTGTCTATTCTGGCGGATCTAGCCCACACTTCAAGGCATCAATCCTTTTTGTGTGCGAGTCTAATCCTGATGTGCGTGAGTTCTGGTCACAGGCGCCCAATCGGGCCGTATAGGTGAAAGTGTGAACTATCTTTTCTCTAACCCACCGCATGGGTCCACCATAACCTGTGACCACTCGTTAGTGGCCAGCTCCAATGCACTTTTCTTTATATCTAATTAGTGCAAAGGAAACAAATTTAATAAATCATTATATAGACAAATTAATGAAAAAGGTTACAAATTCTGTTTCTATAGAGTTGTGACACCGGGTACAATCTAGTACCTATTAGGTATAACTTATTATAACTTTTGTCTTTGGCACCAATTAATATCTCGGGGTCCTAGGCTTATTAGCATGAAATAATTGCCATGTGCAATACATACGCTAAATAACCTTGCACATTTTGATTAATAACTTAATCAAATATTATTAGCAAGACCAAAGCATCTGAAAATTTCAGGTCTTGGTGACATGGACACTGCCCTTGTAGGGAAATTGTTCTCTTATTGAAGCACCCTTTTATAATCGTAGTCATCTTGACAATATGGATGAAGATACAAAGTATAATATACATAATGTTTGAATCAAAAGCCATAAACAATACCTTGTTATCATCAAGAGAAGAAAGCTGATTTCTCTCAAATTGGAAGGAAAAGTTGGAGGGAAGCACCCTCTCTCTGTTAATCTAAAGAGGTAGGGGAGGAAGCACCCAAGCCGATCGTGGGTAGTAAATATTGTAGCACTGGCCGATCGATTGCCTTGGTCAATATATTTGCAGAATTGTTTGATGAAGGCACAAACTCTAGGCGTGTGGTGCCTAGCTCAACGTGCTCTTTGGTAAAATGAAAATGTACTCCAATATGCCATGTTCGAGGTGTAGTAATTGTCAGAGTGCAGCGGTGCGGAAGCGTAGGACTGAGAGAGAGAGAACGCAGAGAGAGAAGGGAGAGAAAGAGACAGTGTACGATGAAGATCTGCTGTATATAGAATGCTGAATACAAAGATATACACGGGCGCAGTGCGCCTGAGGAAGCGCCTTCGTAAACAAATCCGCAAGATTATCCTCCGTCTTGCAATACACCACAGTGATGGTCTCATCCAAAAGCTTTTCTCGGATGAAGTGGTACTGGATCTCAATGTGCTTCGTCCGGGCATGAAAAACAGGATTCCTCGCCAAGGCAATGCAACTTTCATTGTCACATCGCAGCAATGTAGGACGAGTCTGGGGACACCCAAGCTCCTCCAACAATCTCCGAAGCCACACAACCTCGCATGTGGTAGCAGACGCGGCCCGATACTCCGCCTCAGTAGACGAAAGGGCTACCGTGGGCTGCTTCTTGCTACTCCATGAAATAACACATGCACCCAAAGTAAAGCAGTAACCTGTTGTAGACCGCCTGTGGTCCACGTCACCGGCCCAGTCCGAGTCGCTCCAACCTGCAAGTACAAGATCTGACCCATCTGTCCCTGCGGGGTAATGAATCCCCGAATCAGACGTCCCCCTCAGATACCGAAGTATCCTCTGAGCAGCCTGCCAATGCACTGTCTTAGGTTCACTCATGAACCCTGCCAAGAGCCCAAGAGCAAAACATAGATCAACCCTCGTGTTGAGAAGCCAAATCAAAGACCCTATCAACTGTCGATAGCGGGACGCATCCGCCAAAGGAGAAGCTGAATGGGAAGTGGCCTTCCAGTTCGGATCCATAGGAGTAGAGAGGGCCCGACAATCTTCCATCTCAAAAGACACCAAGAGCTCCTGTACATATCTCTGTTGGGAGAGAAAGATCCCCCTTTGAGACTGATAAATCTCATGGCCTAAAAAGAAATGGAGTAGCCCCAAATCCGTCATCTCGAACGTCCGATGTAAAGCTGACTTTGTCTCCTGGACCTGCTGTGCATCATCACCTGTGACAATCAAATCATCAACATATAATACAAACAGCACACAACCATCCTCGGAAGTGTGAACATACAGCTGCGGATCGGCCTTGGACCGCCGATATCCCAACTGAGACTGGAGGAACGAATCAATCTTCTCGTTCCAAGCTCGCGGGGCCTGCTTGAGGCCATACAGGGCCTTCTTCAACCTGTAGACTTTCCCATCTGAAGAACCAAAGCCAGGAGGCTGCTCTACGTAGATCTTCTCCTTCAAATCACCATTCAGGAAGGCCGACTTCACATCCAACTGATAAATAGGCCATCTCCGATGGCCAGCCAAAGCAAGAACAGCTCTAATGGTTGCCATACGAGCTGTGGGGGCAAAGGTGTCATGACAGTCAATTCCTGGGCGCTGGGCAAAACCCTTAGCAACAAGGCGAGCCTTGTGCTTATCCAAAGTACCATCACTGAGATATTTGGTCTTGAAGACCCACTTGACTCCAATCACCTTCTTCTTTGGGGGCCGTGGCACAAGTGACCAAGTGCCATTCCTCTCAATAGCCTCCAACTCAGCTTCCATAGCTTTCTTCCATGGGGCGGACTGTAAAGCCTCCTTCACGGAGGTGGGCTCTCGATCCTGCATAACACGGGACATCAAACAATAATTGGAGCAAACAAGCTCCGAAGAATGCGCCTGGTGCCTCCGTGACCGCCGCGGACCATCCTGCGGTCCCCACTCCTCAGGAACCCCCTCGATCCCTGAATCACGGAGTGTGTCACGGGCCCAGCGAGGAGGAGGCCAAACCTCCCCTCGTCATTCTCCATCAGTAGAAGACTCTGGAATGTCCACCGGTGGTAACTCCTCAGAAGGGTCCGGTGGAACAGTAGACTCTGTGTCAGAAATAGAATCATAATCAAAAGGCACGGGCTCCAGTGGAACTGTAGAAGGAGCCCAACTCTCCCCTGGATCTCCAAGAACGGGATGCTCCTCACCCGTTGAAGTAGCCGGAACCTCTACAAACCGCACATCACGGCTAGTATATACATCCCGCTTGACGGGATCATACAATCGGTAGCCTTGGGACTGGGAGCTGTAGCCAACAAATACCTGTTTTCGGGAAGCCGCTTTAAATTTATCACGGTGAGCCTGGGGAATGTGAACATAGGCATCACACCCAAAGACTCGAAAGTAAGAAACATCTGGCTTCGTCCCAAAATAAGCCTTAAATGGAGTCATCCCTTCCACGGCCGAAGTAGGGGATCGATTAAGGATGTGGACTGCAGTAGCCACAGCCTCGGCCCACAGAACCTGAGGGGTCTGTCGGTGCTCCATCATGGTGCGCGCCATCTCGATCACACTGCGGTTCTTCCGTTCTAGAATACCATTTTCTTGAGGAGTATGGGTATTGGCAAACTCCTGGTGAATTCCTCTATCTGCACAAAACCGAGCAAATTCATTAGACACAAATTCACCTCCCTTGTCGGATCGCAAGGTCTTCAACTTTCGGCCTGAGCGGTTCTCCTCAAAGAGAAGCCAATCCTTGAAGTGCGAGAAAGCTTCTGACTTTAGTGCCAAAAAATAGGCCCATGTCATCCTGTTGTAGTCATCCACGATCAGCATGAAGTACGAGCTCCCACGCAGGGACTCATTCCTCATAGGGCCACAAAGATCCGTAGATACTAGCTCCATCGGTGAAGTAGACCGCCGCGAAGCTGTGTGGGGAATGGCATCCCTATGCTGCTTCCCCCGTATGTAGGAGACACATGGCTGCTGGCTCACCACTATATCCGGCAACCCTCGAACAAGCTGTCCACGTGACGCCCTCCGAAGATAGTCATAGTTCAGGTGACCAAACCGAGCATGCCATAACTCAGACTGTGACTGTGAGGTAAGAAGAAGAGTAGAGAGGGCAGTGGAAGACTTCAGTTTGTAAATGCCGTTCTCCTCATATCCAGATGATAGAACCTTCCTCGATTCACGATCAAGGACTCGCACAGTAGAACTGTCAAACTCCACCAAAAGACCAAGGGAGCAAATCTTATGAACTGAAAGGAGATGGTACCCTAATCCTGGTACATGCAAAATCTCTGAGGTATGGGTGCCACCTCGGCCATCCGGAATAAGCTGCATCTTACCCCGACCTGTAATAGAAACTGAAGAGCTGTCTCCAATGAGAACCTGCCCACGCGAAGGTCGCAGCTGGGCAACACCATCTGATGAAGGAGTCATGTGCCGTGAGGCACCACTATCAACAATCCACTCTCGAGCTTGGGGAGCCATCATCGCAGCATCAGAAGCATTCGGTGAAGCGTCCTCAATGACAACTAGATGTAGAAATGCAGCTGATGAGGGTGCAGTCATCGCTCCAGAATCCTTGGTATCCTTCTTCTTGGTGTCCTTCGTGTCTTTGTCAGGGCAATCCTTCTTCCAATGGCCAGTCTTTCCACAAATGTGACATGTGGAGTCTTTGTCCTTGTCCTTCTCCTTGTCCTTCTTGGACTTGTTATCCCCCTTCTTCTTCTTTTGGTCCTTCCCCTTCTTCTGAGAGGCTTGACCTGTCAACGCCTCCGTCTTGGAAGCATTCTGTCCCTTTAACTGTTCCTCTTGGTCCAAGACCATAGGAACCAACTCTTCCCATCGAAGAGTAGACTCTCGCCCAGAAGCAATGAGGGCAGAGTAAAATGTACCGAATCGTGGCGGCAACTGGGACAGTAGTGTGATCGCCATGTCTTCCGAGGAGATCGGCTTCCCGGCATTCTGAACCTGCATCTGTAGCTGCCTTAGCTTGTTAATGTGTTCCCTTAGCGAAGAAGACTTATTGACGGACAAAGTCCGCATCTGTACCTCCAAAGAAACCCTCTTTATCAGGGTCATCCGATTGTACATTTGATCAAGCTCCAGCCATATCTCACGAGCCACCGTCAAGTGCTCGATGTGAGCGATCACGGCTGTAGTGCATGATAGAAAGAGAAAGGATCGAATCGTGGCATTCAGTTTGTCCCAATGAGACTGGGCCCTGGCCAACTCCGCACGAGCATCGGAAGAGAGTTTGGACTCATCTCTTACCGAAGGCCGGTCAATCTCCTCCTGTACCAACTCCGCCAAATCATAGGACTCAAGGATGGCCAACATCATAACGCGCCATATGCGGTAGTTGTCGCCGTCGAGCTTCTGATCTGTAGGAAGAGCCGGTAAGACAGGCACCTTCTGGTCCATAATCGCCTGGAATTCCAAGTCCATCTCTGTAGACATCTTCACTTGCAATGCCTTCTCAAACGCAAAAGCAGCCCCCTCTGACTGGGTAAACTCAGCCTGCTAAGGCTCTTCCGCGTCCTGAAGCTTCTTCACCCGCCGGAGGCGATGAAAAAGCAAAACCTCCACTTTTAGGTTGAAAGCTCAAACTTCCTCCGCATCAAACAGCAGTAAACAGCAGCAAATCCACCACCTGTACTCCTTTCCTGTGCGCCCACACTCGTTTCAGCCTTGTTCCAAGGCGCAGCCCTCCTGTCTGCCCTTAAACGCAAAAAACGCAAATTTGTGTCGCGATGGAAACTCCCCTTCAGGTTGATTCTGCGCTCAGTCAGCCCTCAAACACTGCTCTGATACCATGTCAGAGTGCAGTGGTGCGGAAGCGTAGGACTGAGAGAGAGAGAACGCAGAGAGAGAAGGGAGAGAAAGAGACAGTGTACGATGAAGATCTGCTGTATATAGAATGCTGAATACAAAGATATACACGGGCGCAGTGCGCTGGACTGCGTGTCTTCACCTCGACAGTGCGACCTGCTGTCCACCTCGAAGTTTGCTACAGTCTGCACTGTCTGCTGTCTGAAATCTGTGAACAGAGACAGAAATCTGCACGGCACCGGTCTGTAATCTGCGACAGAGAAGAGTGGCCAGACTGCTGGAGACGTCGGGTATTTATAGCCGAGATCTGCCAGAAATAGGGCACCAGAAATGCAGCCGACTGCCTGCTGCAGGGTCGGACTGCCACGTGGCAGTCCGACTGTGCAGTCCGACTGGACTGCACCAGGCTGAAACCTGCCTGGCTGTGATCTCTCTAACAGTAATAGGGTTACTAGCTAGTGCAATTGCACTCAGGGTGTCGCAATAGAGGACAATTAGTGTAGCACATGGGAACTGGAGTGTTGCTAGTAAGCTCCTTAGATAGATGGCCTCCATGGTAACATCAAAGAAAGTGTGATAGTTAGCCTTGGCCGTGGAGGATGCCATCGTCTTTTGCTCACGATTGGCTTAAGAGATGGAAGCCATATCCAAGGTAAAGATATAGTTGCCATGGAAATGTTGAGTGTCTGGATCTCTTGTCCAAGCAGAATTTATGTATCCTTTAAACCAGAACCATAAGTCAGGCCATAAGAATAGGTACATTACAAATAACTCAAAACATGAAGATATGCGATCCAATTTGACATCCCATGTACAATGAAATACTAATTGAGCAACTTAACTGAGTATGCTAAATCTGGCCTAGTATGAATTAATCAAAGTAATTTTCCTACTACATATCTATAGGTGTGTTCGTTGAAGGGTTGACACAGGGTATCCCTAGACAAGTGGATAGTGGGATCAAGAGGTGTGGCCACATGCCTTGTTTAATCCTGACAATACCGTACTACCAAATGAAGAGCGTACTTCTCCTGTGATATAAAAATAGATTCCCCAGCTTCAACTACCTCCATCTCCAAAAAGTAAGATAACAAACTGAGGTGGGTCATCTCAAAACTAGCACAAAGCTTGGCCTTAATCTTTGTGATGGCAGGAGAATTTGAGCTAGTGATAGGTAAATCATCTATATACTGTTGGGTGTAAAGGCTCTTTATGCGCTCTCCCGTGTATAAATTACTTCACACATGTGAATCCACCCTAATGGGTGTAAGTGTACCGTACCCTAAGTATAAATACATTCTTTTATTCTTTGTGTGTACCACACTGGTACACACCTATCCGACGACTCACTCTCACACTATCACTGTCAAATGCTGTTTAGCTCTGAGTCATTGAACTCCTTGATCACTGCTCTCTGCTCTTAGCTCTTAGCCATCAGCTCTCTTTTTCTATCTGCTTCCGCTTCGACTCTGCAAACTGGTATTGGAGCCAATGGCTCACTCAAGCTGTTGAGAAGTAGACGAGTAGGCAATACGCGACGGGATTGGGGGCGTGCAACGAGATGGAAGGCTGCCATGTGACGAGCGATAGGGTGTTTGGCTGCACGAATGACGGGCAGAAGGTCAACGACCCATTTTTCCTTAATTTACTTCACCTTATTTTTCCCTCTCTACCGAGTGTTCACAATACAAGCACAGAGTGCAAATTTGTGCAAATCAGTCTCTTAAAATTTGGGGCTTTTCCCAAATTTGGTGCTTGACACATATTGCAATGACCTCTACACCATAAATTGCAGACATTGAGTGCACAGGCCTTAGAAATTTTTGGGGATTCTCAAATGCAAGTGAAAATTTTGCTTGGATGAGTATTTCTTGGAAATTGTGCACTGTTGGACCGTGAAATTTTGGGCTTTTGCAGAAATCGTGAAATTTCTGTAACATTAGCTTGCACTTGATGCTCGGGAAGATGTATTTATGCAATTGGAGCAGATTCACTGCAGAAATTTTGGGGCTTTTCACATTGGTGATGTATTTTTGAGTCATTTTGAGAGTGGACAGTGAAATTTGCAGCAGATTCATTGTTGAGTGGGTCTTTAGAGTTTTGGATGCTACAAATGTTGAAAAAGGGCAGCTTCTCTTGGTATATGTATTGCTGAATACTCATTATGCAGTGAAACAGTGGTAAATACAGCATTTGGGTCATTGCATTTGGGAATTTCGGTGATGTACTACTGAAGTGGGAGCTATCCTTAATGCAAATGTATCAGATTTGATTCGTGCATATGCTGTAATCAGTACTTGAGACTGAAATTTGCAGCTAAACATCTGCTTCTTGGACACTTTGGAAGTACAAGAGTGTGTACTTGCTGATACAATTCAGAAACCTTGCTATTGATTGAAAGCATTCAGCCCTTTATTGCAGTTGTGTATTGCTGAAGATGGCTGGTAGTGCATCTACATTTGACACAAAGAATCTCTTTGAGATTTGTAAATTTGACGGAAATGGTTTTGATCTTTGGAAAGATCGTATGCAAGGTGTACTCTTTCTAAAGGATTGTGATGATGCTTTAGAAGAACATAAGCTTGTTGCTTTGTTAGATGAGGATTGGGCTAAAATGAATAAAAAGGCCATCACTTACATTAAAATGGCCGTCACAAATGATATCTTGGTTGATATAAAGGGGCTTGATACTGCCTATGTAGTTTGGGACAAACTTAAGGCTACTTATGAGAATACAACTCCTGTCAATCAAGTACATCTCATGCGGAAGTTGGTCAACTTGAAGCTTGATGAGTCCAAATCTGCCTCAGAGCATTTGAATGCTTTCACTGATATTTTGAGTCAGTTACAGGATGCAGGTTTGCCGGCTTTTGATCCTAAATTGAGGGCTATCTTCTTGCTCATGACCTTGCCCGATTCATGGGAAGCATTGGTTGTGTCATTGAGCAATAACCCCAACTTGACATTGATGGTGTGTGTGGTTCTATTCTGAATGAAGAGATTAGATGCAAGGCAAGTGGGAAAAATAGTGGATTAGCCTACAATGTAAGAGGAAGAACTGAAAAAAGGTATAATGTTGCAAATAAAAACAAAAATCACAGCACAAGCAAAGAAAAACAACAAGATGTAACTTGTTATCAATGTGGTCGCAAAGGGCATAAAAAGCCTGATTGCAGGTACTTTAAAAAGGAACAAGAATGTAAGAAGCAGGCTAATGCAAAAGGCAAGAAGAATGACAAGGATGGCAGCTCTACCCCTAAAGAGATAGAAAAAGCAAATGTAGTATCTAGTGCTGTCATTGAGAAAATAAAAGATGATAAAGATTCTGATTTGCTGGTTGCATTTTCAGATCCGCTTGCTATGATAGTGGAGGACATGTATATCACTAAAACAGATGTGGTAGATGTCTTGTTGTTAGCTCATGATGGTTTGTCACAATCGTGGATTGTTGACAACGGTGCTTCTTTTCATGTAACTCGATCTCTGGACTGTTTTTCTACTTATGCAGAAGGTAATCTTGGAAAAGTCTACCTTGGCAACAATCATGTATGTGATATTGAAGGAATGGGCAACATACAACTAGCTCTAAAAATTGGTCAGGAATTGATTCTTCATGATGCTAGGTATGTTCTTGGTATCAAGAAGAGCTTGCTTTCTGTTGGGCAGCTAGGCAGCAAAGGTTACTTTACTCTTTTGGTGGTGGTATGTGGAAAATACAGAAAGGATCTATACTAGTTACTAGAGGTGGTAAAAAGGGGACTTTGTATTATCTTTACTGCAAGGCTCTTCCTGGAAAGTTTGTTGCAGTTGCTGAAGTACAGTCACACATAGAGTTATGGCACAAGCATCTTGGACATATGAGCCAAAAGGGTTTGCAGGCACTCTCTTCACTTGAAAGAGTTGATGTGAAAAGCTCAAAGCTTGACTTTTGTGATGATTGTATTTTTGGTAAACATGTAAAGAGTCCCTACTCTCATGGAGCCTCTAGGAAGGCATGTATCTTGGATTTAGTCCATTCTGATATTTGTACCATGCCAATGAAAACTCATAGTGGTTTCCGTTATTTTGTGACTTTTATTGATGATCATTCCAGGAAGCTATGGGTCTACTTGCTTTAGCAGAAAAGTGAGGTATTGGATGCTTTTAAAAGGTTTTATGCATTGGTTAATACTCAAAAATGCCTAAAATTAAAATCCATAAAAACAGATAATGGGGGAGAGTATGTATCTAAAGAAATCAATAAGTTTTGTGATGACAATGGGATTAAACGAGAGCTTATAGCTCCTTACAATCCATCTTCTAATGGTGTGGCCGAGTGAATGAATGGCACGTTATGTGAGAAGATTCGGTACAAGTTGTCCACAACTAATCTCTTGCAATCGTTTTGGGGAGAGGCACTTAAAACTGCGGTACATATTTGCAACAGATCTCCACATCGTGCCACTTGAAAGTGGCATCCTTGAAGAGGTTTGGTCTGGCAAATGTGCTTTATATGACCACTTAAGAGATTTTGGCTGTGAATGCTATGTACATGTACCTGTTGATAGCAGAACCAAACTTGTCATGAAATCTCATAGAGGCATTTTCATGGGTTATGGAGATGAAGGTGAAATGGGCTATCAAGTTTGGGTTCCAAGCATAAAAAATATGCTACACAGCCGGGATGTGATATTTAATGAGTCAAAGCTGTTGAAAAATGTCACATCTAATGACTCATACAAAAAGAAAGTTAAATTTCAGCATGATTAGTTGCTTGAGCACCCATCAACCATTGAAAATTCAGCTCCTTTTGGTGCTGATTATGACAATCAGCGTATCATTATTGAGCCAGATGAAAATGGGCAGCAAGGGGAGGCTGAACATCACCTTGAGCACCAAAATCAGAATGCTGGAAATTAATTACAGCAGTCTGAAATTGTATTACAACAACCTGAATATGCAGTTCAGCAGCCAAACAATGAGGTCATTGACATTCCCTTGGATGTGGATCCATTACCTGATAACACAGATCATTGGGTAAGAAGGTCTACACATGTCAGAAGACCTATAGAAAGATTTGATCCTTCTTTGGACTGCATTTTGCTCATAGATGAAGGTGAGCCTCTTACGTATAAAGAGGCCTTATCATGTGAGTTAAAGAAAAAGTGGGAGCTAGCTATGTAGGAAGAAATGAAGTCATTGTATTAGAATGATACTTGGGATTTGGTTACATTGCCCAAAGATAGAAAAGCCATTCCTAACAAATGGGTCTGTAAAATTAAATGTGTGGATGGCAAACCCAAATACAAAGCCAGACTTGTGGCTAAGGGATATACACAAAAGGAGGGCATTGTAGTGTTTTCTCGTGTTGTCAAAATGACCACTCTTTGAGTGTTATTTGCCATTGTAGCATCTATGGATCTTGAACTTGATCAGATGGATGTTAGAACTGCATTTTTGCATGGAGATCTAGAAGAAGAGCTGTACATGAAACAGCCCAAAGGCTTTGTTATACATGGAAAGGAGCATTTGGTATGTAAGCTTAAGAGAAGCTTGTATGGTTTGAAACAGGCTCCTAGACAATGGTATAAAAAGTTTGATGCCTTCATGCTCTCACATGGTTTTAAAAGGAGTAGTGCAAATCACTGCTTATATATTAAGAAGGCTGATGATGGAAGCCTTATTATGCTCGTGCTTTATGTAGATGATATGCTTATTGCTGGTAAGCATAAAAGCTAGATTAATGCATTGAAAAGGTAGCTGAATTTAGCCTTTTCTATGAAGGATTTGGGTGCAGCTGATCATATTTTGGGCATGCGTGTAACACGAGATAGAGAGCAACAACTCTTATTTCTCTCACAAGAAAAGTACATCAACAAAGTACTTGATCGTTTTCCTATGGCTAATGCTAAGCCTCTTGGTATACCTTTTCCACCCTAACTTAAGCTTAGCAAAGCAGATTGCCCAAAAGATGATTAATCAGCTAGTACCATGAAGGGTGTTCCTTATGCTTCAGCTTGTGGTTCACTCATGTATGCTATGGTTGCTACTAGACCTGACATTGCTTATGCAGTGGGAGTTGTAAGAAGGTTTATGTCAAATCTTGGCAAAGCACATTGGGAAGCAATGAAATGTAGCTTATGGTACCTTAAGGGCACACAAAGAAAATGCATTTGCTATGGCAAGGATACGTTGGATTTGCAGGGGTATTGTGATGTAGACATGGCAGGTGACTTGGATACTTGTAAGTCTAATAGCGGGTATATCTTTACCTTGACGGGTGGGGCAGGTTCTTGGTGCTCTAGATTGCAAAAAATAGTAGCACTCTCTACCACTGAGGCTGAATATATTTCAGCCATTGAAGGTTCAAAAGAAGCAGTTTGGCTTGGTTGTTTGGTCAAGGTTTTTGGGCTGCCCACCAAAACACCTGTACTTAGATGTGATAGCTTGAGCACTGCATGTCTGGCTAAGAATGCCATGTTTCATACACGTATCAAAAATATTGATGTTCGGTATCATTTTATCAGACAGGTTCTAGATGATGGTCTAGTCACCCTGACTAAGATCAAATCACAGGATAACCTTGCAGGTGTTCTCACTAAAAGTCTTGCAACGGCTCAACATGAGCATTGCATTAGACTTGGGGGAGTTGGTTAAAGGTTTGCTTAGGACCTTTAAGTGGGAGGTTGTTGGGTGTAAAGGCCCTTTACGCGCTCTCCCGTGCATATATTATTTCACACACGTGAATCCACTCGTTGGTGTAAAGGCCCTTTATGCACTTTCTCTTGTATATATTACTTCACACATGTGAACCCACCCTAACGGGTGTAAGTGTAGTGTACCCTAAGTATAAATACATTCTTTTATTCTTTGTGTGTACCACACTGGTACACACCTATCCGACGACTCACTCTCACACTATCACTGTCAAACATTGTTCAGCTCTGAGTCATTGAACTCCTTGATCACTGCTCTATGCTCTGTGCTCTTAGCTCTCAGCTCTCTTTTTCTATCTACTTCCTCTTTGACTTTGCATATACAATAGGATATTGCTGATTCCTCTGAAGTGATATGTACATGTAAGTTTGGGTTATAAGGGATAGAATGGTATCCGTGAGTTTGAATGAACTCATCCATCCTTTGGAATCAAGATTGCGACGCTTGTTTCAGCCCATAGAGAGCTTTACGGAAGCGAAAGACCTTATGTTTTCGGTCAGTAGTAAAAAACCTAAGTGGCTGCTCCACATAGACTTTCTCTTTCAGATGTTGTTCAGAAAGGCACTTTTGACATCCATTTGATAGATCGGTGAACCGTGGTGAGTGGCTAGCACAACCAACAAACGGAATGATATCAACTATGCAGTGGGAGCAAAGGTCTCTTTATAGTCAATGCCTTGCTTCTGTTGAAACCCTTGCACTACAAGGCGAGCCTTATATTTATCTAAAGTACCATTAGCCTTTGGGTTAGTCTTAAAAATCCACTTTGTCCTAGTGACTTTCTTGTGACTCAGACGGCCTACTAAGGTCCAAGTCTCATTTGGGTCACTACTCTCCAGCTCCTTCTCTGTGGTAGCTTGCCATTGGGGGTGCTAAAGAGCCTCCTGCCAAGTATATGGCTTAGAATGTGCTTTGTAATCATCTGTAAATATTGATGTAAATGAAACCTGAGGTGCAAGCCAGATAGATCTTCTAGGAACCTTTGGAGTGGAATCTTGTGGAAGGATTCCTAAATCTTGCATGGTTTTCTGGTACTGGTGAGATAACGGGTCTCGTGGAGGGGGTCTAGGAGCGGAAGCATTTGCAAGAAGGTTAGAAGTGGGCAATAGACTTGGGTCATAAGGCACTCTCTCCGATGGAATAATCTTAGGAAATGGTGTAGAGTATAGTGTAGAAGAGTGCACAATATCCCTCTCATCAAAAACTACATCTCTCCTAATGATTACCTTGTTTGTTCAAGGATCGAACAAAGGATAGGCCTTTGATTTAGAGGAGTAATCTATAAAGGTTAAGAGATCAGCTTAAGGAGTGAGTTTTCCTATCTTATCATCAGGGGATGTGTGTATGCATAACTTTCGAAGACTCTGAAGTGGGAAATGATAGGTCAAGAGCTAAAAAGTGTCTCATATAGAGTCTGCTGAGGGACCGGTTGAGGATGTATATTTAACAGCCTTGACCCATAGGTGCTCAAGGAGCTTTGATGCAAATAGTAGAGGATTCCATGTTCATGATGGTCCAGTTCCCATGCTTTACGACTCCATTCTTAGAGGGGGAGTTAGTAGAGGTAAGCTGGTGAGATTCCATGAAACACAGGCAGCAAGCTGGTCACCAAGCGGAGTGGAGCCTTCGGAGAGGAGTTGACAGTTGGTGGCAGCAAACTGAGGTAGGAAACTGTGCGGGAAGGCTGGAAACTAGTGTTGGATGGATGATGTCGGGCAGCCTTGGCTGAGATGCCCTTTGCAACAGGGGTGTGTGTAGCAAAGCTAGATCTCTTGAATTGTGCAAAAATGAGATTGGCTAAATGGGAGGGCAGACTGCCTATCTATAGAAAGTTTGGGACTTCCCAAATTAAGGTTTACATGTGGGACATTGAAACTCTCTTGAACTGCTCCCAATTTGAAAGAACGGTTTCATCTGTCTTTTCCGGCTATTTGTGCATGTGATCTTCTTGGAAGATAACATCATTGCTATGTACTACTTTCCTCTTCTCGGAATCCTATAATTGATACCCCATTTCACCCTTGTCACCATATCCTAGGAGACTACATTTACAAGACTTTGACTCAAGTTTTGTTGCGTTCTTCCTTGTGAATGTGCACAAATGCCTTGTAGCCAAACACTCTCAAGTGAGCATACGAAGATGGGTTGCTTGACCACGCTTCTTGAGTGCGTCCCCCTAATTCCCCCCCCCCCCCCCCCCCCCCCCCCTCCCCCCCTCCCAAAAAAAAAAAAAAAAAAAGACCTGTTTAGTGATTGACTAATCAAGTGTACGGCTGTGATAATAGCCTTTGCCCAAAATCCATGAGGTAAAGCAGCATGTGATAGCATGGTACGGACCTTGTCTTGAATGGTCCTGTTCATACGCTCTGCAACACCATTTTGGGATGGATTGCGAGGGGCGGTGAGCTTCCTTTTAATCCCTTTGCTGTCTCAAAAGTCTTAAAAGGCTTTGGACACATATTTCCCACAATTGTCATAGCGAAGACACTTTAATGTCTTGCTGGTTTGATTTTCAGCAAGTACCAGGAAATTTTTATATTTATCCAAGGCCTTGTCTTTACGAGACGGATTGGATAAACCCATACTTTGCGTGTGGCATCAACAAAAGTAATGAAATACTTATCCCCTACTTCGGCCGTGGTTGGTATGACCCCTTTTGAGGCTTATTTTGGATAGAAGCTGGAAGTCTCTTATTCCAAGGTGTTCGAGTGTGATGCCTATGTTCACATCTTGAAGAAGAAGAGAGACAAGTTTGAGATAGCTTCCAAGGGATATAGCTTGCAGTCCCAAGGATACATGCTTTATGATCTAGCTTCCCAAGAGGTGTATACAAGTCGAGGTGTTTGGTTCTTGGAGTTTCTAGCTGCAGAGGGGGGTGTTGAGCATCCCATTCTTAGATACACTTGCTCCAATGCCTTTGGAGCCTTTGCCTATTGAGGCTCCACCCTCAATAGAGGAGAATATTGTTTTACCATTGGATTTACCCATGGAGTTAGCCTCGGTGGCTATTCCAAAGACTTTGATAGATGGAGAGCGGTGAGGGGAGTATCAGCCTCTTCCTTATTGGGCACAAGACACACTCCCGAATTCAGGGATCGAGGGAGTCTTTGAGGAGTGGCAACTGCAAGATGGTCCACGGCATTCTTAGAGGAATCGGGCATATACTGTCGAGCTTGTTTGTACTAACTATTGTTTGATGACCCATGCCATGCAAGATAGGGAGCCCACCTCCGTGAAGGAGGCTTTGCAATCACAACATTGGAAGAAGGCTATGGACCAAGAGTTGGATTTTACTGAGTGGAATAACAATTATAAGGATAAGGCTTAGCTCGTTGCAAAGGGTCTTCGCATAGCGGCCAGGGGTGGATTTCCATGAAACCTTTGCACCGACAATTTGGATGGCTATCATTGTGGATTGGTCCTTAATTTGGCTTCTTAATACTTTGGTTGATTTATGCTTTCCTGCAGGTGTTGCTATGAGGATTTTGCAGTTCTTGAGGAAACCCCCGATCTTGGGATTCATTATCCAACAGGTAGTGGAGATTCACCTTTAGTTCCTATAGGCTGGACAAATTCAGATTGGGCTGGAGATGTTGACCAAGGGAGGTCTACAACAGGATATTGCCAGAGATGTTGACCAACAAAGGTCTACAATAGGATATTGCTTTACTTTGGGTGCAGGTGTTATCTCGTGGAGTAGCAAGAAGCAGGCCACAGTTTCCCTTTCTTCCATAGAGGTGGAGTATAGAGCGGTGTCTTCCACCACATGTGAGTCATTGTGGCTTTGAAGGTTGCCAGGAGAGCTTGGCTGTCCCTAGATAGGTCCTACGACTCTTCATTGAGAATGAGAGTTGCATTGCCGTGGCACAGAACCTTGTGTTTCATGCTAGGTCATAGCACATTGAGATACAATACCATTTCATTCGAGAGAAGATCTTGGATGAGACTATTGATGTGGTTTACTGCAAGATAGAAGATAATCTAGTAGTTTTTGTTACGAAGGCACTTCCTTAGGTTGTTCTTCGACAACACTCTAGATCTATGAGTCTTATACCACATCTAGGATCTGAGAGGGGGTTTTAGAGAATAGTCGTTCCCTGGACTAGCACTTAGGATATGGTTGGTTTAGTCAGTTCTCTTGGAGGGACTTACTTATTTCTTGTTAGTTGTTTGGGCATTCTTTTCAGAAGTTGTCAGTGTTTGGGCAGTTTTGGCAGGCAATTCAGTGCCATGGAAGGTTGGGCAGATTACATTTATTGCAGCATTTATGGCAGCTAGTTTAGTGCGATTTGGCCAGATTTGGCAGGTTGGCCAATAGCAATCGGCCAGATTTGGCTGGCTGGCCTGCCATATTTTTTACCTTTCTTTTTGTGCTATTTATAGGCACTTTGCAGCTTGCCCTCCTCACTTGTCCTCTAGGTGTTGGTGAGAGATATGGTCGGAGGAGATACATTGACAATCCTTTTACATCGGCCCTCTTCATTTCAGCATTCATCGACTGCAGATTTCTGCGTTCTTTTGTCTCTTTTCTCTCTCCCTTTTCTCGTGTTCATTGTCTTTCAGTCTTGTCCATATGCTTCCGCATTCGTGGCACTTTGACAAGAGTACTCTTATGCAACCCCCAGCCCAGCCCACCCACACCCCACACCCCACACTACCACCACCACCCACACTTGTGTTGTGTGCATAGTTGCCAAGAAACCTATTCCTAAGGTTAGGAAACTTGTTTCATACTTAGGCATTTCATAAATGTATGAAACACCTATTTTAAACTTTCACAAATGCCATACCCTAAATGTCTTCAGACTTTTGTAATCATCGTTTGTCATGGATTTATTTAATATGTTGATATGGGTATTGGCATTGATTGCTAGAGTTTTGTTTTGGAGCTGTTATCCATGATGATTGCATATATTGACGGCTCGTTTTATGGCTAAATTTGATGTTGGACATGGACAGTGGACCATGATGCATGCAATATTGAT
Source organism: Lygodium microphyllum (assembly GCF_053477565.2). Classification (NCBI taxonomy): domain Eukaryota; kingdom Viridiplantae; phylum Streptophyta; class Polypodiopsida; order Schizaeales; family Lygodiaceae; genus Lygodium; species Lygodium microphyllum. Next base: position 121,486,851 of record NC_141146.1, read on the forward strand.
GCTATGTTGAATGTTCATTTGCATTGTATAGAATAATGAATAATATCAATGCATTTTCTTAATTTTGTGTCACGAGTCATATAGTGTATGTATATAAAACTTTCATACTTTTTTCATCTCGAATGAAACCCGTTTCTAACATTTTATGAAACTCGTATGAAACCAATGAAACCTGTTTCATACTTCTGTTTCAGAAACCCTTGGCAACTGTTTGTGTATGTTTCTTTTTTCCTGGGTGACTTCCACAACTATTCTGGAGAGTTTACTGTTTCTGCTTCATGCATAATGTTAATTCCAGTTCATGGACCACAGTTTTTGCAGCCGTGGTTGTTTTGGACGGATTTGGAGATCTACTCTTTATGTGTTAAAGGGAGCATCTACATATGAGAGACCTGGCTGACATCATCTACAAAGGAGAGACCTTGGTGACTTATTTGTGCCCAAGTGATGAACATCGCATATTGCTCCCATGACAGAAAAATATTGCTGTTTATTGGTTGGAAACTTGTAATGAGGTACCTAAGAGATGATTGTTCACAATTGGGCATACTTACTAGATCACAATGTGCCTTCACTGCTCGAAAAACAGCAGCAGTAATCTAACATAACTTGTTAATTGGCAGTAGTCATCTTGAATAGGAGTATAAGTTCATGAAAAGATTGGTATTGATGGCTGTTGCTAGTATCCTTTCAGGTTACTTGTTCTTTCCTCAAGCTGTGATACTGAACGCCTGCATTGTGTGCATCAAAGAAGTCTTTGTTTCAGTGTGATTGTTTTGCACACATGGGTACTGCTACTAACTGGCACTCATTTTAAAGGATGTCTTGAATATCTTTTGATTGCTCTACTTTTCCCTCATTGATGAATAATTCAATGTGCCTTGTGTTCTCCTGGTGGTTGAACTGGGACATGGTTGGCCTATTAAGTCTTTTGTCAGATGTGTTCAAGTGCAAGTGACTTGTCCAAACATGATACTCCTGTTTTGGATAGTCATCTCAAATAGTTTTCAAGTATGCGCTTTATCGTTTCTACAGAGGTGCTTATTTACTTGAAAGTTGATGTATGACAGATACAAAATGCCAATCAGTTTGGTTGGAATTGTTCTGGTGTTCTTCCTCTGGGATGCTATAAGAAGGCTTAGCAAATATTTCAACCTTCAAAGGGCGGGATATTCTCACCAAGCCGTGCTGCTATTTGGTAAATTAGGTGGGTCTTCTCATTTCCTGTATTGCAAAGTAGCCAAAAGTGGATGTGAACTGAAGAGTCTATCAACCTGAACATTGTACTGACTGTTTCTTCTTATAATCCTGCTGTAGAACATTGTTTGAGATATGATTCATTTGTTAATTGCCAAGGGAACAATGGAGTGAACTGGTTTCATTCAAAAACTCAGTGAATTCTCGGCCAAGTTGTCACTGTTTACATGCAGCTTTTTTCTGTAATGTTCTGCCATAAGGCCAGCCTGCACACACACACACACACACACACACACCACCCCCCCCCGCTTAAAAAATCGAATTAAAAACGAAATTTCTTTTAATTACGTTTTCCCCCCCTGTCAACGCCATCATTTGGCGGAGGGAGGGGGGAGCTGAACGCTCAGTTGATGAAGGTGAGGTAGGGGATCCTGATGGCAAAAAGGAGTCGACGTGGCGGGCAGAAGAATTTTTGAAGATCACAAGGGCGATGGAGATTTTGATGGGGGAGGGGCACACGTGTGCCACCTCCAAACCCCCCACTCTTTTCCTTCCATTAACAGGCCACATGGCGGCAGGAAATCTGGGGGTCCTGTGTAGTTGATAAGGGGGTGAGGTCGGAAACTAGAGGCCCCCCAGATTACATAGGGGGTGAGATCGGAAAGAGGGTATGTCCTTGAGGGACACAGAAAGCAGTCTTGTAGCGGTCTTCAGCCTTGATAGAAAGTTGCCAAAATCTTGACTTCAAATCAAACTTGCTGAAAATATTTTCCTTTTTTAGTTTCTTCAGCATCAAGTCTTGCAAAGGGATTGGCTGTCCATGGCCAATTAAATACTTATTTAATGGCTTATACTTTATGACCATGCGTTTTTTTTAACCTCTTTTTTGCTCAAAATGCTTATTAACATAGAATGCTTGGAAAGCCCATGGAGAGTTTATGGGCTCTATAAGACATTTTTCAAGAAGAGTTTGTATTTCTTCTTTACATAATACAAGGTCTTCATCCTTCATGCCAGAGTGGACAGCCTTTGTAGGGACAACGTTTGGCTATATCGGAAGAGAGATAGCATAAATAGCTCCCTTTTCTTTGTACATTAATGGGTCATCATGCATGAAGGTTTTCATATGTGCTTGTATTCTTTGTATTTCTTAGGTATGTATCTACATTTCATTTTTGATCCATTGATCCCGGGCAACAGTCTTCTATGGAGCAGTAGATTCTGTAATGGAATATATTGTTCGACCAATTTTGGGTAGAAGGGGCATGTTTGCATGCTTACCTTTATAGGAAATGGTAAAATGGTCGGACCAAAAGGTGTAGGGGACCAGATGTTGGAGGGTATCTGTTCCTATAAGCAGATCATATCTCATCTGCTTCATTAGCTGTATCTCAATAGGAACTTTTATGGAACCAAGTTGAAGATAGGCATGTGTAACATAAATAAGAGTGACTTTTGTGTTGTTGGATAATTCTACTATAATAGGGATAGTAGCCTTGATGCAATTTTTTGGAAAAAGCTCGAAAGGAGTAATTGTGAGGTTAGAACCTATATCCAAAAGAGCAACTACATAGAAAGAAAACGGAGGCATATTCTTCAACTATACACATACCATTGGAATGGGACCACCACTATTGAGAGCATTTACTTTGTATACTTGAGGTTGAGATAACCTCATTGGTTGATTGGGGTAGCTGAAATATTTGCAGAGGAGGAATAAGCTCTTGTAAGATGGTAGTAGTGCCATGGGCCAATTCTTTTTTGCTTACTAAAATCCTTCTATACACTTTACACGGGGAGTGTAATTCTTGTTGCATCACATAAAAAGCATTTGCCATATCTGCACTTGCTTGTGTTCTTGTGGTCACTGAAGAGAGTGACTGTAATAATTGTGAAGCAGTCCTGGGTTGATGCAGTTTTTCAAGACTATAGGGGACAAACTTGTTGGCTTGTCCGTTAGTCTCAAGTCCAAGAGTACATGGTTTTGGGAGATCATATGGATTTGAAAAGAATTACCCTATTTTTATGCTTTTTTGATCTTGACGACGAGGTTGTTGTATTATCAGAATCATTTGATTCTGATGAGCTCTGCTTTATTTGCTTGCTTTTGGCCTTCCTTGAAGATTCTCCTTTAAAAGTAGAGGTGACACCCATAAACAACTTGTCTATTTTATCATTTCTTCTAGGGAAATGCACTGCATGTGCATTTATAGGTTCAAAGTTGTCAAGATGAACCATTTCATCCTTAGAATCTTCAGCGGAGTCTTCAGTAGAGTCTGATACAGTATTAGATTCAGAGTCTATAGATTCACTTGTATCTGAATTGATTATATACCATGAAGTGTTGCTATTCTTGGAGTTAGTAGAGCTGTCTTCACTGTCATAAGAATAACTGTCAGTATCAGAGTAATCTGAGTATTCTTCTGAAGAGACAAAGTTATAATGATTGATATTGACTTTGCCAGAATTAGCTTGTGCTTTGCCTTTCTTGGGACATTTATTTGCCAAATGAGAGGAACTTCCACAAATGTAACATTTGAGTTTTATCTTTTTTGAGTTTTTCTCATAATCTTTTATCTTATCAAATTTGTAATGAGATTTTCCTTGTTTATGGTGATGAGAATGCTTGGAGTGTCTGGAACCATAGTCTTGCTTGTTGAAGTAAGATTTGAGGTTTCTGTGGTAGCAATGGCAATGCTTAGGGCTAGTATAGCCATTGTAGCCATTCATGCTAGTAGTTTCATAGCTACAATTTTTACATCCAAAATCAATTTCAAATTTGGAGACAGTTTTACATATGGACTGGGGAAACTTCTTGTTAAGTTGAGTCATTTTTTAGTGGTGACAGACTTATTTTATAGTTTTTTCAATTGTTTGAATAATCTGTCCTAGACTATCATTCAAGTCTCTATTTTCATTTTTCTTTCTTTGTTTACAATAGAAAGGAATTGGTTCTGGGAATGAACATACCAGATGTTCTTTCAATGAATTGCCATGAGCACCAAGACCTTCATAGAGCAAATCTCTCATGTAAATGAGGTATTCTTTGTACATTCTAGCGTCTTAACTATGTAATAGCTATGGATGACCCATAGCTAGCTGAATTATTAATGCTTTATGTAAGAACTATGAGATTGCAGATGAAGGCATGCTCTGGCCATTTAGCTATACAGTATAGGATGGTATTTCGCTGTATGTCATTTGCAATATCTAGAGTTGTGGAAGGAGTCGACTCTACCAAGGATCAGGGCCAGACCATTATAATGAAGTCAGATGAGACTACACAAACGTTTCTACGTGACTGTGTCAATTGGTTTGAGATAGAGTTACCACATGAATGGTAGATGGACATATCTTTAGTCAAAAAGAAAGAACTCCTGCCTCCAAAAGTTATTAAGGTACAGAATATAAAAGGAAAAACATTGTTTCTGCCACAACAAGCAAAAGAACCACCTGCAACTGACCCAGTGGTTCCTGGACTGCCATTATAACCACAGCTGAAGGTTTCCCCTTTACAAAAGGCAAATGTTGTGAAATTCCATATACATGCTTGTTCCCATTAACAAATTGTACATGGTGTGTGCCAACATTGCAAAAAATTAATAGAGAAGGCTTCCTCTTCTTCATTAGTTCTCAATGTAGTCGAGGAATTAGAAGATGGATTCTCTTCATCAATTATCTGATCAAATACTTGCTTTGTGCCCACAATTAATCAAATATTTTGATCTATTTCTGAATTAGAAGATTGAAATATTTTTGAATTAGAAGATGGATTTTTGAAATAGATCACATTGTCTTCACTTGTGCCGACTACAACTTCTGTTACAGATTGGACAAACTTCTCCAACAAAAGATTGCAAAAAGGATGGAGCTCCCATTTTGCATGTCTCTCTTTAGGTACTTTAAATGTTCATCAACTCTCTAACTCCAAGGGAAAAGAAAAAATGATAATACCTACAGGAGAAGGTATTTCAAGAACTACAAAAACACCTCTAGTTCCAGAAAAAGACCTTTATTGCTATGAAGACCTTGACATTTTTGACGAAGAATATGCAGATGACTTGTTACAAGAAACGCAACATATTTACTGCCCCATGATGGCAAACTTACAAAATCAGTCTCCTCTCAATTCTGATCTATTTCAAAAATCTCTTCAACCTGGCCACATTGCTGAAGAATTAGCAGCATACTTAGATTTTATGTTTCGAGATTGGTCAGACAAGATTATCATGCTGCTTTTAATGTCATTGATGATTATGATCTTGGCCGAATTCAATAGCAAAGAGAAGCTAACAAAGTATTGGATAAAATGCCTCTGTGCATTGACCAAGAAGACAAGGAAAAAGATGATTCCACTCGTCACGTCGAAGACTCACTTCCTTATTGATAGTTTTTTTCCAAAGAAATGCAGTATATATACTCACTTCCTTAGATGAAGATGGTGACAGCGTGATCGATGAGGACTTTGCTCCCATAAATCCACAGACACAGATCACAGACCTCTCCAACTTTAATTCTACGAGCTCAACTGAATGCTCATCATACAAGCAAAACATCTTCTAAGTCCTACCTTGTTAATACTTCTACTATTCCAGTAAATGCTACATCTGCTTCAAAATCTACCTACAACCAATTCTACAAGAAGATTGGTGTGCCTGAAAAAGTAGGTTCATTCCCAATTTGGTCAATAGATGGGAAATCCCTTGAGGAAATAAAACTCCTCATATACGTGATGTATACATACATTGGACAGAAAATAGTGGAAAAGTCCCAAACAAACAAAATAGACATCTTAAATGCTATGACACGTAGATTTGTTGGTGGACTCAAGCAATGGTGGGTATCAATACACCCACAAGTTAAAATGGCTATTGTACAGTATGCAGATCTAGTCCAACTTTTCTTTGAACTCCTTTTGGGTGAGTTAGTTGCAAACAAGTTAAATGACGTGCTTGAAGCTCGAGAAGTATTCTTTAAGTCTAAATTGTGTGACCTTAGAATGTACAAAGAATATCTCAATTACATGAGAGATTTGCTCTATGAAGGTCTTGGTGCTCATGACAATTCAATGAAATAACATCTGGTATGTTCATTCCCAGAACCAATTCCTTTCTATTGTAAACAAAGGATGAAAAATGAAAATAGAGACTTTATTGATAGTATGGGACATATTATTCAAACAATTGAACAGACTATAAAAGAAGTTTGCCACTAGCAAAAAATGACTCAACTTAACCAGAAGTTTTCCCAGTCCATATGTAAAACTGTCTCCAAATTTGAAATTGATTTTGGATGTAAAAGTTGTAGCTGTGGAACTACTATTAGGAATGGCTACAATGACTATATTAGCCATAAGCATCGCCATCTCTATCACAGAAACTTCAAATCTTACTTCAACAAGCAAGACTATGGTTCGAGACCCTCCAGACAGTCCATGCATTCTCATTGCCACAAACAAGGAAAGTCTCATCACAGATTTGATAAGACAAAAGATTATGAGGACTCAAAAAAGATAAAACTCAAATGTTACATTTATGGAAGTTTCTCTCATTTGACAAATAAATGTTCCAAGAAAGGCAAAGCACAAGCTAATTCTGCAAAAGTCAATATGCATCATTATAACTTTGTCTCTTCAGAAGAATACTTAGATTACTTTGATACTGACAGTTATTCTTATGACAGTGAAGACAGCGCTACTGACTCCAAGAATAGCAACACTTCATGGTATACAGCCAATTTAAATACAAGCGAATTTGTAGACTATGAATATGATAATGTATCAAAATCTATTGAAGACTCCGCTGAAGATTCTGAGGATGACATGGTTCATCTTGACAACTTTGAACCTGTAAATGCACATGCAGTGCATTTCCTTGGAAGAAAAGATAAAATGAACAAGATGTTTATGGGTGCTATCTCAACTTTTAAAGGAGAATCTTCAAGGAAGGCCAAAGGAAAGAAAATAAAGCAGAGCTCATCAGAATCAGATGATTTTGATAATACAACAATCTCATCCTCAAGATAAAAAAAGCATAAAAATAAGGTAAGGCAATAATTCTTTTCAAATCCATATGATCTCCCAAAACCAGGTACTCTTGGACCTGAGACTAATGGACAAGCCAACATGTTTGTCCCCTCTGCATCAACCTAGGACTGCTTCACAATTATTACAGTCACTCTCTTCAGTGACCACAGGAACATAAGCAGATACAGATATGACAAATGCTTTTTATATGATGCAACAAGAATTACACTCCTTGTGTAAAGTGTATAGAAGGATTTTAGTAAGCCAAAAAGAATTGGCCCATGGCACTACTACCATCTTATAAGAGCTTAATTCCTTCTCTGCAAATATTTCAGCTACCCTAGTCAACCAAATCAGGTTATCTCAACCTCAAGCATACAAAGCAAATGCTCTCAATAGTGGTGGTCCCATTCCAATGGTATGTGTATAGTTGAACAATATGCCTCAGTTTTCTCTCTATGTAGATGGTCTTTTGGATATAGGTTCTAGCCTCACAATTGCTTCTTTCGAGCTTTTTCCAAAAAATTGCATCAAGGCTACTACCCCTATTATAGTAGAATTATCCAACAACACAAAAGTCACTCTTATTTATGTTACACAGGCTTATCTTCAACTTGGTTCCGTAAAAGTTCCTATTGAGATACAACTAATGAAGCAGATGAGATATGATCTGCTTATAGGAACAAATACCCTCCAACATCTGGTCCCCTACACCTTTTGGTCCGACCATTTTACCATTTCCTATAAAGGTAAGCATGCAAACATGCCCCTTCTACCCAAAATTAGTCGAACAATATATTCCATTACAGAATCTGCTGCTCCATAGAAGACTGTTGCCCGGGATCAATGGATCAAAAATGAAATGTAGATACATACCCAGGAAATACAAAGAATACAAGCACATATGAAAACCTTCATGGATGATGACCCATTAATGTACAAAGAAAAGCGAGCTATTTATGCTATCTCTCTTCCTATATAGCCAAACGTTGTCCCTACAAAGGCTGTCCACTTTGGCATGAAGGATGAAGACCTTGTACTATGTAAAGAAGAGATACAAACTCTTCTTGAAAAAGGTCTTATAGAGCCAATAAACTCTCCATGGGCTTTCCAAGCATTCTATGTTAATAAGCATTTTGAGCAGAAAAGAGGTAAAAAAAAACGCATGGTCATAAATTATAAGCCATTAAATAAGTATTTAATTGGCCATGGACAGCCAATTCCTTTGCAAGACTTGTTGTTGAAGAAACTAAAAAAGGAAAATATTTTCAGCAAGTTTGATTTGAAGTCAAGATTTTGGCAACTTTCTATCAAGGCTGAAGACCGCTACAAGACTGCTTTCTGTGTCCCTCAAGGACATTACCAATGGACTGTCCTAGCTTTTGGTATAAAAATTGCTCCTACCAAATTCCAAGAATGAACAGATTCTATTTTCGCCATATTCCCTTTTTGTCTAACCTACATTGATAATCTTTTGGTCTTTAGAGAGAGTATCACCGACTGTGAGTATTCCCTGATCTTCAATATACATGGTAGCAGCTTTGAACTTAAACAATTGATTTTCACCATAAATATGAGATGCACCGATTTTAGGTAGTATCCATTTGGAACTTGGTTGAGACTCATCCATGATGATTGTTGAGTTGCCCGAAGACTTGTAACGCTCAGAAAGTGTCTTGAGTGGAGAGGTGAACACATTACCAGACTGATGGGAGGAAGCCATTAGGGATTACTAGACGGTTGAGGATGAACGCTCAAAAACATGGTAAACACGGGGACATAGTCTTACCGCCTATACTCGAGCAAAACCTCACTTTGTCACTGATTAGCTTGCTTCTCTCAAGTGGTTATGTGATATGGCTCTGATACCAAACATAGGGTAAGCATAGCACAAGGGAGAAACACACACAAAACAACATAGAACAAGATCGAATAGAAAACTTGCTAGGAAGAGCAAATATTGAAGGTGAATTTCTCTCTCTTTGTATTTGTTGTTGAATGAAGATACAAATGAGGTATTTATAGGCTTTGGAGAGATAGCACAACTCATCCGCATAAAGAGATAAGGAAGCGTCTTGTTAGTGCGGACTGATGAGAGTATGTTGATGCCTTTTGGCGGGAAATAAAAGGTATTGTACAATAATATCATGGGAATATTGTACAAAGCTTTTACAAGTGTCAAGGTGGTTGTCGGGATAAAAGATCAACAACAGTGTTTTGGTGTTTTTGGATTTTTGGATAGACGAGTGACAATAGATTGACATGTTGGTCTTTAGAGAGAGTATCACTGACTATGAGTATTCCCTGATCTTCAATATACATGTTAGCAGCTTTAAACTTAAACAACTGATACTCACCATAAATATGAGGTGTACACATTACCAAATTGATGGAAGAAAGCCATTAGGGATTATTGGACGGTTGAGAATGAATGCTTAAAAACACGGCTTGACCAAGAAATGGGAGCCATGCCTAAGGTAAAGAGATAGCTGCCATGAGAACGCTGAGTGTCGGAATCTCCTTCCCAATCAGAATCAATGTACCCCTGCAAACATAAAATAGAACCATAGGTCAAGCCATAAGAATAAGTACAGCATAGATAATGCAACACACGAAGGCATGCAATCCAATGTGACATCCTAGGTGTTGTGAAATATTGACTGAGTCTGTTGCCTAAGTAAGCTAAATGTGGCCTAGTGTGAATTAACCAAAGAAGTTTTCCTACAATAGAGCGATAAGTATGTGCATTGAAGGGTTGTCCTAGGGTATCCTTTGACAAGCAGATAGTAGGATCAAGAGGCATGGCCACTGGCCGTGTTTGATCCGAAGCGTGTTGTTCCACCAGCTGAAGTGCGTACTTTTGCTATGACTCAAAAATGCATCCCCCAGAACGAACTACCTCCATCCCCAAAAAATAAGACAACAAACCAAGGGCTGTTATCTCAAAAGTAGCACTAAGCTTTGCCTTGATGTCTGCTATGGCAGCAGAATTTGAGCGTGTGATGAGTAAGTGGTCAACATATAGCAGGATATAGTTGACCCCCTCTGCAGTAGATTGAACATATAAGTTCGAGTCATAAGGAGTAGAATGGTATCCATGAGGCCGTAAGAACTCATCCATCCTATGGAACCAAGATCGCGGTACTTCCACCTTGCAGCTTGGTATCTAATGCCAATGAGGCTACAATGGTCATGCCATTTTCACTCCACCTTGCCATGGACCTATCTCACTCCCTCGCCTCGCAGGGTCGACAACATCTCCTCTTTCCCTTACTCTTCATCATCCCCACAATAGTGAAAGCAGGCAGCATCAGCACATGTTTTCAATCTTCTCCTATCATAATGTCTTTGACTTATCCCTTATCCACAAGTCGAATTCTGGAGTATTTCTTTTTCAACTTTAAACCTTTACATCACCAAAGCAAATATTCTAAATCTTTAATTATAAAATCCTTCTCTAAAGTACATTCATATGAAACTCAATCTATATGAAAATGCTCCCACCAAGATCACCAATCTCCAATGCACAATAACTTTTCATAACTTTTGCTTTCTCCAATTTTTACTTGCTATTTTTTAATAATACTACCTTTCTTTCCTTTTCTAAAATCCATAAATTGGGTGGGAGAACTTTCATTCAATATCCTTTGTAAGGGTGTACTTCATTTATATATCTTCTTCAAGCTTTTTGCATAAGCTTCATGTGTGGTTGTCTCTCAACTTGTATTGAGTGTGATGCTCATCCTTGCGTTTAGATTGTTTGGAAAGTTGTATCTTTTGAGTGGTGTATGACTTTATTTAGGGTGTTTTGAATCTAGGCTCAATGTCTTGGTTGTGATTCTCTTTTATGTGTTATTTCCCTTCCCTATCCACAATGGCAATTTAGAGATCAATTATGAAGACAAAGACCAATGATGAAGGTGAAGTCTTGCTCTAGCTAATTGTGGTTCTTCTCCAAGTCTGCTCGTGAGGGCACCTTACTCTGAAGTGTGAAAGGAATGATGATCGGGAAATTTGTGCAAAAATAAGCACCAAAATGTGCTTAGCATGGGAACATCTATTGTAAAATAGCATTTTAATTTTGCATTATCTTGTCAAAAATTCAAATATGAAGCAATCTGACTTGTGGGTCCAAAAGCTCACATTTAAAATTGAAGGAAAAGGGATGGTCAAACACCTTTTGTCCCATTCTCAAAATTGAAGGGTCCTTAGACCTTAGCCAAAATATATGCAACCCAATTTTATAATATCAAGAAAGGAAAAGGTAGAGACTTGTCAGGTGTTTCAAGGAGGTGGGAGATTGAGGTGGTTACAATTTCTATGTTCCTTTGCGTTCTCCTTTCACACTTCATTTCTCCCTCTCCCATTTTGGCACAACACTTGCCTTCTTGTTCTTGTTTCTTTCTCTTATGCTTGTATTGCAATATCCTACGGAGAGTGAGGAAGAGGAAGAGAGTGAGGATGGTGATAGTGACAAATATTTGTGTGCCTTCTTCTCTCTTGTGTGTTTTAAGAGATGAATTCTTGGTGAAGAAAGAAGAGTTTTCTTACAGGTTTTTGTGGGTAGCAAGCTATTTGTAACCTTTACTTAGTCGGTTCATGGTAGTTTTTGTCGTGGCAGGGTGCTTTTCATTTGGTGCATTGGCTAGGAAAGAGATGGCAATGGAACTTACAAGAGATTCAAAGGTTTGCTGTCAGATCCAGATCCCAAAATTTCAAGTTCTAGACAGACAGGCACATACTCTCTTTATTCTTCCTTCCTCTCTCTCCCTATCTCTTCAAGAGTAGCATAGAGAGCCCAAAAAGATAAAAATTTATCAACATAATCAAATTGAAAAAATCAAGCAACCCATTGTAGCTAATGCAATGGTTAGTCATATAGCCTTTCTAAGGCTCGTTTATCTGTCTCTCTCTCCTCCTCAAGATGATCACTGACGATTGTTGCTCTCCAAGATGCATGTAGTTATGTCTTTCTTTCTCCCATTGGTGAAGATAAAAGTGAGAGTAATGCTAGTGAGGAGATAAGCAAAATAATGAGTTTGAAAGATATTTTTTCTTGATCAAGTTTGCAGCGTGTATGGTGATGTGGGTAGCACAGCAGGTGGGGCATACTGTGCAACAGGTGGAGGCGGCTCAGCTTTGGCAAGGAGCAAGGTAGCAGGGTGGTGTTGGGCAGCAAGCTCCTCCCTCTCCATCTTTTCCTTGTTAGGGCTCCTCCTCCTATTGAGTGGAGCAAGTGGTGACGAGGTGGCTCGAGGCCATGATAGGATATTGTGTGGGTGGCAGCTCTGATACCAAATGAAGTGGCTATGGAGGAGAGAGAAACGAGAGACAGTAGACAATGACAGTGAGAGAAAAGAAAGTGTATTAGCTCCTATTGCGACGATGGATTGAAAGTAATGAATGAAAGTACAACTAATGTCTAAGGTTGACCTAATCAATCTTGCACACACTAACTAGAGTTAATTTAACCGACTCTAGGGCCTAGTATCACCACATTAAAGTCCTAAGACACAAGGTGTTCACACCACACTTTGACACTTGAATAAGTGTCCACACACCACACAAATTACATCGGGCATTACCTTGAATTGGCAAATTCTAATAGCCCCCAACTGATCTAGAGGCCATTGGAGGTAGGTGACAACCCTTATAGGTTGTCTATAGGTAAGTGATAGTAATATTGGGTTCCACAAGGGCACGCAAGTACATGTTGACTCCTCTTGATAGTGGATTGTAGTCAATCAGCCATTTACAGTAAGGCAACATTAGATTTTAGTACACGTGGGACTCCCCTTGATAGTGAATTGTAGGCAATCAGTCATTTATAGTAAGGTAGCATAAGATTTCAGTGACTTTTGGTGACAAAATTTTGAAATTTCTCTCTCTTCAGCTTCCTCTCTATTCTCTTAGCCAATTCATAGCGTACCTCAAGAGATCTTAGCCAAATCCAATCCCAAGAGGGTGCAATTGAAGAATTTTTGTTGCTAAACTCTAATTCACAGCAAAAACTAGGTTTTACTAGCCAGTCTAGGAAGAGCTCTCAGAAATTAGGGCCTAGATATGGAGATTTCAGAGACTTTCAAGAGGCCAGCCGTGCAACATTAAGCTTGGGGTAGAGTTTGTCTTCCAAGGAGCAAATTGAAGGACCAAGGGGCGAATTGCTTTGAAGGCTTGTTGGTTGCTATGGATAGAAAGGTGTGTTGAAGATTGAAGGAGATTAGGCTAGATCTAAGTGTACTTCAACCTTTAGCAATACAAATTAAAGAAATACTATAGGGGATGCTAGTTTTGGGGCCAGTTGAGTATCCAATGTCCAAGATTAATTGGCAACATTTGCATTTTTAGTTTATGTGAATTCTATGCTTGCTGCAATTAGTTCTTAATCGAGTTCTTTACTACCCTATCTGACAAGGAAGGTTGGTTTCATGGTTCCCTTGTAGGGATACCATCAATTCCTTTGAGTAGGTGGGCTTGAGGCACTTGTGTGCAAGCCACTTCGATTGCATTTTTTTGAATTTGTGGTCACCTGAGTGCTAACAAGGATGTCTTTTGATTGTGAGATGGGATCAAGTAGGGATGCTATCTCTCATTTTGACAAAGTCATGAAGTGTTGGGGGAAATGCAATTGCCAATATCTAATCTTGGACAAGGCACTCAACATGGGCAACAAGTTGAGAATGTGGGAATTGGATAAGAGATGGATCCTTCTAGGCTTTTCAAAGTTGACAACTAGCAAGAGGGAGAAGAATTTAATGATGGGTTTAAAGATCAGCTAAGGTAGCTAGTAAGTGTTCAAACCAAATTGCCCCTTGGTTTGCTTAGGGATTGGCCTTCAATTTGCTCCTTGGAAGACAAAATTTGTCCCAGAGTTCATTTTGGTTGGTTGGCCTCTTGAAATTCTCAAAAATCCCCATATTTCAGCTCGTGAATATCAAGTACTAGGCCCTAATTTTTGAGCACTCTTCCCAGAGTGGTTGGTTTAGCCTAATTTTTACTGAAAATTACGGTTTATTAGCAGAAATTCTTCAATTGCACCCTCTTGGGATTGAATTTGGTTGAGATCTCTTGATGCAAGCTGTGAATTGGTTGAGAGAATAGAAAAGAAGCTAAAGAGAGAGAAATTTCAAAGTTTCATTGCTGAAATTGGCCGAAATCTAATGCGGCCCTGTTATAAATGGTTGATTGACTACAGTCCACCATCAACAATAGCCCCACATGCAATTGCATGCCTTTGTGGACTCCAATGGCTGGGCTAATCACCAATGGTTGAAAAATTGTAGTAGCATCTCTCTCCCTTTCTCTCACACTTCCACCATGTTGGAATGAGGCTCCACTAGCCTCTAAGAGCCTTTTCTTCACTTGCATGGGGACAATGGCTTGGCTAATCACCAATGGTCAGAAAATTGCAGCACCATCTCTGTCTCTTGCTCTCACAACTTCCACCATGTTGATTTGCCAAGTGGCAACTTTCTAATTGCATTTTTCCAGTAATTTTCAGCCTAATTAAATTAGTTTTTAAAAGATTAATTCTAAAAATTAATATAATGATTAATTTTTGCTCAAAAACATAATTTTACCAGCCAACAATTAAATTGGCCAAGCCAATTTGTTACCAAGTATCCTTGAGCATTTATTAGGCTAAGTTGGCATTAATTAATGAATTAATACCTAGTTCCTGATGTCACTATTGGCATTTATGGCCAATTAAAATCTTCTTGGCCAAAATATAATACTGGGTACAACCTAGTACTTGTCAAGGGTAACACTACAATTTTTGCCTTTTTCACTCATTGGCTTCTCAGAGTCCTTGGCCTGCCATTTTGAAATAACTAACTTGCACATCACATGTGCACCTCACATTTGCACATTTAATTACTACTTAATCAAATGCTAAGCCAAGCATCAAATTTAATGTATTGTACCACAAGACTTGGAAAGAAGAGGGTGATGATATTTGGGGAACCTGTAGAGATACCCAAAGGAAGAGACTATAAAGCCTTTGTACCATGGAACCCTATAATCCCTTTGCAGATGCAATCGTAGAGCTGTCGACAAGCTTCCATGCAGCCTTTGTTGAAGCAAGATGAATTGTGAGTATGCCTTGTCCCATCAACACCATCTTTGCTATGCGTGAGGTGCTGATGCACAATTGAGAGTGAACCTAGTCTTGGAGCTGTGCTTTGGATGGGAGTGATCCATGACCTGTTTGAAGACTGTAGTCTCCTCCAATTCTTTCTCCATAGCGTGAGCTGTTTAAAGCTGTTCTTCAGAGAGGATTACTGACAAGGAGTATGGGTAGGGAGCATTTGTGGGGGGTTTGGTGTTAGACCAAAGATTCCCATCGAGTGCATTCTCTGGAGAACTCTTGAGTGAGGTCATAGGGACGAAGATAGGGAGCAGCAATTATTCAGCTAGGGGTGGAGGGGAAGTGGCAAGGTGGGGTGAGGGGAGAGGGTGGCAGATAATGGTGATGTGGATGGGATTTGGAGGCATGGCCATCTAGGTGCTGCAGTAGCAGGTTATGGCAGTGGCAGTAGGTAGGTGACTGGAACACATGGAGGCAGGGGCAATGGCGGTGACAGATAGGAAGAAATGATGCAGTGAAAGGAAGAGGTGACAACAGGAAGGGGTGGGGGCGGTAGGGGAGGATGAATCTGGTGGGGGCAAGGTGGCAGCAGGGACAAGACGTGATTGCCCTGAGAAGTAACACTGCCCTGAGAAGTAGTCACATAGAAGTCCCAACATAAAACCTAATTGCAGAAGTAGAGATCTTGGGCTTAAAGAGATATTATTGTTCCCACTTGTTGGAAATCTCCATACTGGGGTGGAGATGAAAATCTTAGCACTCAATATTGCCAATCCAATTTCTAGTATGGCTATAGTGTGAACTCCATAAGAGGGAGAGGTAGCTAGGCTTCCTTGTTGGCACTCCATACCTTAAAATTGGGTCATAAACCTAGCCAAATAATGTTGGGATGTAAGGAAGATGTTGAAGTTGCTGCACATGATGAAGAGGTATAGATCAGGATACACAAATGTAAAAAGAGGCTGTCTAAGAATAACTGTGGTTGATTTATACATGCATTGGCACTAGCAAACTTGCAACTGGCAATGGGCACATTGGCTCTCACATTGGACTAACACTGATTAAAAAAAGCACTGGCACTCAAACCATAGTTGTACCTTGGTATGGTCCATCACGAAGGATTGAGTTGATGCAACATGGAAAGGATTCAAGCCTCAAGATGATCGAATCAGGCTGGGGAAAAATCCATAATACAAATCCTTAAAGGAAGTAGAGCATTAAGGCTGGCTGCAAAACAGGCTGCTTGGGGCGTTGTAGTCCACTTCGAGGTGGTTCCATGTGCCGGGGATGGGTGCAGGATTGAAAGTGCAGCTCCTGCCAGCCAGATAGTGGCCAAATGCAGTTTCAAAGTGTTCTGTATTACCAGCAGAATGCAGCTCCTCCAATCTCTTGATGGCGGAGGCTACACATGTTGCCAAGCTGCTGCCCCCCTTTCCTT
Source organism: Lygodium microphyllum (assembly GCF_053477565.2). Taxonomy (NCBI): domain Eukaryota; kingdom Viridiplantae; phylum Streptophyta; class Polypodiopsida; order Schizaeales; family Lygodiaceae; genus Lygodium; species Lygodium microphyllum. Next base: position 121,503,600 of record NC_141146.1, read on the forward strand.
TGAGCAGCATAACATAGATCCTCCAATCTCCACAAAACTCACAGGCAGCAGACAGCAGACTGCAGCAAAAACACGGCTGTCCCTGCGCAAAATGCAGATTAGCTCCTGGAAGGCTTTGTGAGCAGCACATGCAGCAGCAGATCCTCCCCATATAAACAGGAGCCTACACTTTACTGAGTATCCATCCTTTTTGGGTCATAGCAATCTTAAGCTTTCTTTTATTGGCAAACACAGGCAGTAGAACCATCCAGAGCAGAAAACACACGGGGTAGTGAAAAGAAATAATTAGTATTATTGTCTTCATAAGGTTAAAATGACGTCAGAAAAATATCTATAGGTCAATACATGTAGCATCTCACCATGATGAAAGAAAACCGAAAGAGAAAAATGGTGATTGATGACTGATGTCTAGTACCAATACTTGTGAATGGTAGTGTACAAAAGCGAAGTATATTAAGAGAAGGGCAGCTGTATTGTTCTTGCAAGCTCCTCATGGGGAGCTGTAGCATGTTTAGGCTAACATGTCATGTCGGATGGCTCTAGGGGCGGGCTTTCATACTTCTGATCCACATGCACTCATCCTGCTCCTTCATCCACCAAAGGCAATGATGCTGCTTTTTGTGTTTTGTGCAAGCATTGTAGGTGAAGATGCCTTTTTAGGCCGAGACAAAGTTTTAGGTGATCATGGACTAGAAGGTGCTTATCTTACTGGCTCTTCCATCATATCAAAAGCTTGATGGGGAGAACTAACGCATCTGGTGGGTTATGATACTTGCCATTTTGGAATCCTATGATTTGACGGAGCTTGTTATAGAGGCTATTCATCGTCCTTCTTCATGAGACGAGTCTAGAATCTCTTCCACTGATGATAAGGTGGAGTTTAGCAAAGGCTCAGGCACATTTGGACAAACTCAATGCTTGCGTCTGCTCGTTTTTATTTCTCTCATGCACTACAACTATTGTAACTGTTGTCTCTCATATTGAGCATTTGATGGTGGACTGGGAGATATGGTTGGAGCTTGATCAAATGTACAATCATATGACCATCATGAAATGAGTTTCTTTGTAAGTGTAGATGAAGACCGTGAGTGTCAACAAGTGATCTTCTATGTAGGAGCATATTAACAAGCTAAGGCAGCTTTAGATACAAGTCCAAAATGCAAGAAAGGTGATCACTTCTAAAGACATGGCAATAACTCTTCTTTCACAGTTACTGCTCCGTTTTAGTGGCTTTTATTCTACCTTGATTGCTTCAAGGCGTATTGAGACTTTTCGGTGGGAAGAGTTGGTTCCTATGGTCTTGGACCAAGAGGAGCAGTTGAAAGGGACCAATGCTTCTAAATTCGAGGCCTTGGTTGGTTAGCCCTCTTAGAAGAAGGGAAAGGACCAAAAGGGCAAATTCAAAAAGGACAAGGAAAAGGAGTTTACTTGTCATATTTGTGGCAAGATAGATCATTGGAAGAAGGATTGCCCTAACAGGAGAAGGAAAAGGAGAAGGAGAAATCTTCAAAGGATTCCAGAGCAGTAGTTGCTCCCTCATCAGCTGCTTTCCTCCACTTGGAGGTGGTTGAGGAATCGACCATGATGGTTTTTGATGTTGCGTTGATGGCCCCATACACTCGGGAGTGGATTGTTGATAGTGGCGCCACTCGGCACATGACCCCTTATTCAGCAGGTGTTGCTCATTTGCAGCCTTTGCATGGCCAGATTCGCATTGGTGATAGTTTGTCTATTCCAATTTAAGGACGGGGTGATATGCATCTTATTTCAAATGGGTGAGTTGGTGTCCATACATTTGAGGTGCTTTATGTGTTGGCTTTGGGATACCATCTACTTTTGGTGCACAAGCTTTGTGCCCTCGGCCTCTTGGTCGAATTTGATGTGGATTCTTTTCAAATTCTTAATTACGAATCGAGATAGGTTCTTCCGGATTTGAGGAGAATGGTGTCTATAAGTTGCGGTCTTCTTTTGCCCTGACTTCTCTTCTTCTTATCTCTCAAACTTAGTCCGAGCTTTGGCATGCTCGGTTTGGCCATCTCAACTATGATTTATCTTTAGAAGGCATTAAAGGGATAGCTTGTTCGAGGTTTGTCAGATATTGTGGTGAGCCAGCAGCCTTGTGTATCCTACATACGTGGGAAACAGACTCGTGATGCTATTTCTAGCAAGGCTTTGAGACGGTCTTGAGCACCCTTGGAGCTTGTTTCTACTAATCTTTGTGGACCAATGAGGATGGAGTCCCTTCGAGGGAGCTTGTATTTCATGCTAATTGTGGATGATTACAACAGGATGATATGGGCTTATTTCTCGAAGCCGAATTCGGAGACTATCTCCAACTTTATAGATTGGTTGCTCTTTGAGGAGAATTGATTGGGCTGGAAACTGAAGACCTTACGATCGGATAAGGGTGGAGATCTAGTCACCGGACTTACCAATTGTGTCCTAGTCGTCGATGGACCTTTCAGTAACTTTTGTAGGAGCAACGAGGCGAGATTTGGTCTCCTCCTCGTTGGGCTCAAGATACTCTTTGTGATGTAGGGATTGAGGGGGTCCTTGAGGAGTGACAACTGCTGTAGGATGGCCTGCAACGTTCTCGGAGGAATCAAGCACACCACACCGAGCTTGTTTACACTAATTACTATTTGATGACTTGTGTCATGTAGGATTGGGAGCCCATCTTCATGAATGAGGCTTTACAACATGGTCATTGGTAGAGAGCGATGGAGCAGAAGCCGGAGTCGATTGGGAGGAATGGCACTTGGTACCTTGTACCGAAGCCTCCTCATAAGAAGATCATTGGAGTCAAAATGGGTCTTCAAGTACCGCAGTGATGGCAGCACAAGGTTCACCTTGTTACTAAAGGTCTTGCACTGTGCTCGGGCATTGATTTTCATGATACTTTTGCACCTACAACTTGGATGGTTACTATTCACATAGTTCTTGCCTTGGCTAGCCATAGGAGATGGCTGGTCTATCGGTTGGATGTAAAGTTTGCCTTCTTGAATGGAGAGTTGGAGGAGATCTATGTTGAGCAGCCTTTAGGCTTCATTCTTTTGATGGTAAGGTGTACAGGTTGAGGAAGGCTCTCTATGACCTTAAACAAGCTCCTCGTGCTTGGAATGAGAAGATTTACTCATTGCTCCAAGAGAAATTGGAGTATCGGCATTCCAAGGCCAACCCCTAGCTGTACATTCACATCTCAGGTAGAGGTTGTGTGTTGTTTGTCCTTTATGTGGACGACTTGATTGTGACAAGTGACCATACTTAGATGGTTGAGTAGACAAAGGCAACACTTCATGAGAAGTTTGAGATGACAGATCTGGGACTTTTTCACTTCTTTCTAGGTCATGAGATTTATTAGACTCTAAGGGGGTTCTTTATTTCCTAGCAACGGTATGTATAGGAGCTTTTGACTACGTGTGAGATAGAAGGATGCAAGTCTCTTATGACTCCTAAGGACCCGAATTGGAAGGTTCCAACTCATTCTGATTCTCCTTTGGCAGATGCTACCCGTTATAGGTAGTTTGTTACTTCCTTGATCTGGCTCCTTAATACTCATGTTGACTTATGTTATGCAATAGGTGTGCTAGCTGGGTTCATGAGTGAACCCAAGATGGTGCATTGGCAGGCTGCTCACAGGATTTTGTGGTTCCTATGGGGGGACCCTTGCTCTTGGGATCTATTATCCAGCAGGTATAGGTGCCATAGACTTGGTACTTACAGGATGGAGTGATTTAGATTGGCTTGGCGACGTAGATCATTGGAGGGCCGTGACAAGTTATTGCTTTACCTTGGGTGCTGGTGCTATTTCATGGAGCAACAAGAAGCAACCCATGGTTGCTCTATCTTTGATTTAGGTGGAGTATCGGGCAACCTCTTCTACTACATGTGAGACAGTGTGGCTTCATTGGCTCTTGGAGGAGCTTGGCGATCCATAGAGAGGTCCTACTGTTCTTCAGTGTGACTATGAGAGTTGCATTGTTTTGGCTTGGAACCTTGTGTTTCATGCTCTGATGAAGCATATAGAGATCCAATACCATTTCATTCGGGAGAAGATTCTGGATGAGACTTTTGCCCTGGTTTATTGCAAGACAGAGGACAATCTTGTAGAATTGTTTACGAAGGTGCTTCCTTAGGCTTTACTTTGATAGCACTCTAGATCCCTTAGCCTTTTGCCGTGTCTAGGATCTGAGAGGGGGTGTTAGAGATTGGCATTCCTTGGACAGGCAGGTGCAGCAGATAGTCCACATGGCAGCTGATGTCAGCAGGCAATAGGCTGGGCAGGAGACACGTGTTGGCAGGTTGGATAGTGGGGCTGCAGACTCTTCAGGTCAGACAGTTTTCTGTCCACCGGCCTGCATTATTTGCTGTATTTTTTGTGGCCTATTTATTGGCCCCAGTTTCCACATTTTTTCACAGTTGTGCTCTCAGTTTTCAGGCTACAGACTGTGGAGACTGCCCTCGGGGTTCACGGAGAGTGAGATCTTTGAGGTGGAGACATACACAGACATTCTCTCTGCACCTGTGTATATATCTGCATCCTTGTACAGCATTCTTCTCTGCAGATTTTCTGCGTTTCACTCACACTGCAGATTTTCTGCGTTTCACTCACACACACTCTCTCTGTCTCTCTTCACTCTTTGCCTTGGTCATTCGATTCCGCACTGCTTCACTCTAACACTTTGTACTTGTAGCAGGCTTTTGTGGTGTTAGCTCAAGTAGAAGCAGTGCTCATTTGGCAACTTTTATGAACTGTGTGAGTGCTCTGAGTCCCTCTTTGAAAAGGCAGTGGGAATGTCCTTCTGATCTCATAATAGACCGGGCAGCTATGTACATAGTGCTCCTTTTTCTCCATCTGTCAGGCACGTTTGGCAAATGTGACCCTCCTGTGCTATTGGACTCTCTCGACTTGTAGTTGGTGCAATGATATTGGGAAGGGGGAAGGGGAGGGTATGTCTCTATTTTCGTTTTGTTCCTTGGCCCTTTCCAATATAGTTGCCTTGACAAACCCTATTATTTTCTGTGGGTTTTTGCAGGCACTGGAGTAGTCATGATATATTGCAAGGTTGCTTTGGCTATATGTTGGGCTGGTATTCTAAGCTTTGCAGGTAAAGGTTTGATTTACATTAGTGGTTGGTTCATGACAAACTGATAATGTCAAGTGGGCTGATTTCCTCCCATCTGCTACTGCAGTTGTCATTGTGCATAGTTCGTTGCGGAAGATTACACCTTCAACAGGACACTCCAAGTTGGCGAATAGGCATTAGCATACCAGATGCTTTCTGTATAAGCCTTAATTGTAAAATCAATCTGAAGCCATGTGTATAAGCAGCAGTCCACCAATGAGTCAAGATTGAAGCCTCTTTAAGGAGAGGTTTTTCCAAAAGTTCAGAGATGGGAAAGCAATCTAATAGAAGGTTCAAAATGACAGGATTGTTAGGCTGCACCTTTCAAGTGCATATCTGAAGCAGCAGAGAACTTACACAATTCAGAGAAGTTTCCCTTGAGGGATGCAATGGAAGGTATTAATGAGTAGAATTTTTGATCATGTACACTGATGTGAATTTTCATCATCAATGGATAGAATTTTACCCTCGTGGGTGGCGAGCTGAAGGGCCACATCACAAGAAATTTTTCTAAGGAGGCTGTATGGAAGAGATACAATGTATTTGTCAAAGTTAGATGTCACCTATTTGATGACCTCTACTTTTGTCAATTGGAATACACGATTTAGTAATTTTGCTTACAATAAGAGGTGAAACACCAATTAGTTGTACATGCATTTAAGAGGCTTCTTGAAGAGTATATGGTGACATACCTCAAGAAAACACCTATCCACTTTCTTAAATCCCAAAAAGCAAATGGTCTAATGACTTTTAAAGAGCTCATAGTAATCAAAGTTTGCTTTCTATAACTAGTCCTATTTAAGAAATAGGAAATTGAACCTAACTAAATAGAGTTGCTAATACACTACTTGCAAGTGGCTCTTTTCCACACATTGTGACAATGTCATGAAGTTCTTTGGTGTATGGGTTATGAGGCTCCACAATTTCTCCAATAGAACAATATATGATGAAAGATGAAAGTGTGATAAAGGAGTATGTTATGCAAGTTAATGTTATGGTGGGTTTTTGGGATCCAAAGGGGGGGTTGAGAGATTGGTGATCAAGGTGAGACAACTAGTGTGATCATGTATGCATGTCTAAAGATAGTGAATAGGAGGTTGCCTAGTACAACGACACTTTTTTGTCCATAGATACAAACAATAAAGTATTGAATATCAATTGCATGAAACAAATTTTGAAGGGGAAACATTTACATCGAGCTCCTGTTGCTACAAAGTTCTTCACATGTTCAATATTTTTAGGATTTTATGCAAGGTATCTATTTGGACTTTCTTATGCTAACAAACCTTACTTTATTAAGTGCTTTTAGATTCATGTTTTTTCATTATTCAAAATATAGTTGATTGCAAATGAAGCGAAAATTAGTCGCATTGTTTTCCCTTTCAAGTTCAATTATTTCTTAGTAGATGCACCTAACAATTACGACATTGTACAAGTGATCTGGTCCACTTTTATCACCCAAGTAAGGATTGTGCACTACTAGCATGAAAATCTTAGATTACATACGAATATTGAACTTTGTTATCAACTAGTTGAGTAAGGCTTGTGCACTACCATTGTGCAAAAACCAAGATTACTTAAGAGTATTGAACTTTGTTATCGTAAAAGTAAAAGTATTCCTAATTGCACATATGAAAATGCAAACATGGCTCTTGTTTGCTCTATTGGTTATTATTCAGAGGGAGGTGGCAAGGCGTTGGGTGTGTGCCTTGTTTAAGAAAAAATAAGTCTCAACTATAATACAACATATTGCTCACCAAACCCAAGCATAACTAGAACATAGGCCTCTTTTTCTCTACTTAGCATTCATTGAGTGCTTTAGTCCTTGGGGGGTCAGCAATTGGTATGGATCCTTCTTTAACTTGAACAAAATTGAGCGGTGTCAAAGTGTAAGACAATCTTATCATATGCTATTTCTCCCAAGCAATATTGGAACTTCAAAACTATTTAGTTGAAAGTAGATTCACTTGATTGGAACATCTTAAGGGAAGACATCGTAGGTGCCTTATTTTAATAATAAGTGCCCTATTTTAAAGAAATGACACTTCTTAATCTTAGGGTGATGTAATTAGAGCCACATGAGCTTCCTAACGTTGTTTTAGGTGAGGGAGTGTGTGGGTCTAAGGGTCCAAAGAAAATTGTGAGATCTAATACTTGATACTTGATTACATTATTGTGATTTTTGCCATGCACTTTTGGGATCAATTGTGGCTTGGTGGGCTAATGTTCGTGTACATAGATGATAACTTGCATGCGGAATGTCACTGCCCACTAGGAAAGATGGCTTGCCCCCCTCTTAAGGGAATCAGATAGCGATCTTTCTTCAGCCTCATAAGAACAGAGCATTGTATTCAAACTCGTACCGAGTATCCCAGGGTGTTATTTGCGATCAAGAGTGGGCACCCTTGTCCTCTCTCACTAATTGAGCATGTTGTACAATCCCTCTTCCCCAAATATATATGATTACTTTTCTATATTGAAAGTATGAGCCCCTGTTTAATGGCGGTTTCGTGGTGTAGTTGGTTATCACGTCAGTCTAACACACTGAAGGTCTCCGGTTCAAGTCCGGGCGAAGCCATTGTTTTGCTCCGCAAAAAAGTCGGAAATTTGGGCGTTCCCGTGTGTTGTTGGTTATCATTTCAGCCTTTTCGAACAAAATTTATATGGCGCTTCTGTATTGTTGCTGTCATTTACCTTTTCTGAGCCTATCTAGTTACAAAAGTAGGACTCTAGGAACCTAAACCTTCAGAACCGTATAGGGATGGAATAATATCCTCTATAAGGAATAGATGAACATCCTTTGTGATAATAGAAGTAAAGGAACTCCAAGGTATAGGTAAGGAGGAAAGAGAAAAACACCTATTTTGGTAATGCCTACACAATTCAACGAACCAGACCTTCCCAATGGTATAGGGATGAAATAACATCCTTTGTCATAATAGAGGTTGAGAGATCGTATCTTTCTAAGGTATAGGTATGGATGGAAAAACACCATTTGTGGGAATGCATGCACATTGCCCCCTTTGGAAGAGCATTAGGGGATGCCTCAACAAAGCTATTTGAAGGCAAATTTTGGAATGACTACCACCTTTGAAGAGCAAGGGTCTTAAGATGATGCCAATTGGAAGCTTGTTAGTCTACTTATTAGTGCTTTGGTCCTAAAATTGATTTGGGCTAAAAGAAACGAAATAGTCTTTAAGAAGGCCCGCTCTGTTAGCATATGCAAAGTTAAGTACTGCTTTCAACTACGAGTGTCTAGGGTTTTTGCTAAAAAACTATTTGCCATGGCATAATGCCACATTGCATCTTTGGAGGCCATTCGTATTTCTTTACTATTTTAATGTAGTTACCTCATAATAAAAAATACATGCTGTCATAGTCATTTCTTACACTAGAACTCAAGGAATTCACATTGCATCTTTGGATGCCATACATATTTCTTTACTATCTTAATGTAGTTACCTCATTAGAAAAAATATATGGTGTCATAGTCATTTCTCATACTAGAACTCAAGGAATTGTACCTTCATAAGGTCTACGAGTATAAGGATGGAGTAACATCATTTGTATGTTGGGGTATATGCTTTTGCAAAGCTTATTTAAATATTACCACTTTTTAAAAAAACGTCTAATATATAGCTTTTTGAGTAAAATTATTATTTAAAAAATCATATTTGTGAAGAGAAAAAGCATAGTCCTTGCTTTTGGAAATTAAAGTAATCCTTGGTTTGAGGAAAGGAAATGAGAAAATCAAAAGGTAATGGTCTAGTGCGCATGCTCATGTGCACTTGTTTAAATCAAATCATAAATACAATTTGGCCTTTGACAACATTTTACTTTGAATCACATTTACTCTTTACCTTACCTTATGTATTGATTCCTGGATTGAATGTTGGACCCATGATCACTATACAAGAGTTGAATCCTAGCAAACTAGTTGGCTTGGCCACCATTCCTAGCTAGGGGTAGATTCTAGCAAATGAGTTGAAAATTGGTGAATGAAGGCTATATGAGGCATAATTGTGAACCATCCACCACCCCCATACAATGTTGTCTCAGTTAGCATTGATCTAGAGGGTAGACAAAACTGTAAGATAATTGTGAATTTGTGATAAGAGAGAGAGAGAGAGAGAGAGAGAGAGAGAGAGAGAGAGAGAGAGAGAGAGAGAGAGAGAGAGAGAGAGAGAGAGAGAGAGAGAGAGAGAGAGAGAGAGAGAGAGAGAGAGAGAGAGAGAGAGAGAGAGAGAGAGAGAGAGAGAGAGAGATTGTTATATTGCTTGATAGAAAGGATATATATATGTATATATATACACACATGTACAAGGAGAGATCAATGAGGGTAGGTGAGTCCACTTTATGCGGACACATAATTTCCATGCAAATGATGTATATATGCAAGGAGATCAATGAGGGTAGGTGAGCCCACTTTATGAGGTATACTTAATATACATAAAGAGTACACATACATTCAATGAATGTTAGTGAGCCCGCTTTATGATGCACTTATAATATCTTACCTAACATCATTATGGGTGCATATAATAAATATCTCATCAACATTGCAATGTACATGAAATATCGGAACTATCCTATCAATATGGATGAGTTTCTATATATCACATCATATCACATATGTGCAAGCATATGGATGGTATGAAGAGCTCCTGCAATTGATCTCAATTCACTTACAAATTTGGGATACATCTAATGATTGAACCATCTAGACCTTCAAGTGGAAGATTATCAAAGATATTCAAATTTCTCATGAAGATTTAGAGAATATGAAAGAGAGTTAGGTTGTCTTGGTTCATCTTGATTCATGTTTTTGGATCTCTTTTTCACATAATAGATATGCATAGAACCAAAACAATGTGGTTAAAAATGTGACATCCACCTCATTGGAGAGTATTTTAAGACCAGACTAGGAGCCATTAAAAAAGTACACATGGGTGATCTTTTTCTTTGTAAAGCTTCTACAGATATGGTCATGTTATCATACAAGGTTCCAAGACAAAAACTACATCCTAGTTTATAGTATAGAAGATGGAAGAAGCCTAAGGGTATATGATACCTTTGTACTTCGAGGAAAGCAACAATCACATTGATATCAATATCCATTTGGATGATATGAGTCCAAAGTGTTGTTTTAGTACACGAGAAATGGACATTGGTAGATGTAAGAGGATCTCTTAACATTTTGTCCATAACCATAGATATGAAACCACGATACATCGATACCAATTAGAAGAAGGCACAATAAACATATAAGTGGGATGAGCTATTCCAACAAGGCACTATAACAATTTTAAAGCAATAAGCTATTTAGCTTTTTAATATTTCCATTTCTTAAAAGGTTTTAGTTTTAGGATTCAAACACTTGAATCATTAAACAACATGACTTGCAATACTCATAATGAAACTCAAGATATGACACCCCTTAAACACTCAAAAAATTTAAAGAGTACAAAAAAAGGGAATGTATTGATTTTGGTTTGCGCGAAAGTCTATATAAAATGATAAATAGTAGATATTTTTGTAGCAACATTTTCAAAGCACCTTTCTTAGGGTCTTTCTAGGGGTCCTTCTAGGGGATGTCTCACCCTTTGTATCTTGCTTGGTGTCACCATATAGGGGTCCTTCTTAGGGTTTTGCTAAGGGTCCTTCGTGGGATATTTGACCCTATGCCTTCTTATTAGGGGTCTTCTTTTGAAGTATTCATTGGAATCTTTCTTGTTGTTTGCTCTCCATCTGATTCTTAAGTTTTCTTGTGAGGGTTTGTTATTTGGAGTATTCTCAATAGTTTTCTCCCCACCAAAATATGCAACTTCTCTTTTTGGTATTTTTTGGCCTTCTATTGTTCTATCTTGGCCCTTCTCCTTAGTAGATGTATCACCTTGTATGTTTCTTCCTTTCATGTGTTTTTTACTTCTTATTCGCTCTTTGTAGCCTCCTTGTCTTCTCTAAAACTTTATCCCATGCTAGCATTGCACACCTTTCTAGCATAGGACATTTCCACTCCCTTCATAGGAATAGGTGATAGAGAATTTTGATATTCAGAAATGTCTACTTGCATGTTAGGCAATATCTTAATTGCTTTGGCTCTTATAGGACGATAAGGATCGTCATCTTTGTAGAAAGCAGATGTACATTGCATGTATAAGACCATGGCTATTAGAAGCCATGCAAAAACTTATTTAAAGTTATAGGAAACTATTAATTAGGTAAATTATATCCATCTTATTTTTTATAACCATACAAATTTGTTCTAAAAAGTTTAATGCATTTGGTAATACCCTTGATCCGCATGTAAAGCTCTTTGGTCGACTTGACAAGTGCTCAAAACTGTACTTTTATACATTTTCTAGTGGGGATACTTCTTTTCTAGTGCACCATATACTCTCTTAGAAAAATTATTTCTAAATATATTAAAAAAACATAAAATTTTAGATATTACAATGTACCAAAAAGGTACGAGCACTTCCAATTTGATATCCTTACAAAATCCAAGAAAGGAATCCATCATGCGAATTTTTAAAAATCATAAGTAAAAAACTACCCCAATGTGAATTACATGTGCTTATTGGAACCTTAACTTAGACCCCATGGTAGGAGAGGACAACATAATAAACCTCCTATAAATCTATTTCTTGTAAAAAGCAATCCCTAGAGCTGGCATGTGCTTTAGCTAACATGAGGGAGAAAGAACAAACAATGTGCATCAAGCACCCTCAAGAAATAAAATTGAGATCAAGTCAAACAACACCTTCATAATAAGACACCTACACAATAATGATACCATAAAACCAAGATCTTTGGGTATGAGAATCTATGGTGCACAAACGTCACTTCCAACCAAATGGGAAGGGGCTTTTGAGCATTGTAGGGTGTGAGTATAGGAGCACCATAAAGAGACCATCATGTATCCACAATGCATTGAAATATGGGGTGCGCACACTTGAGAGCACCAAGGTCCTGAAAACTTGTGCCATTGATCTCCTTATTGTTTCCATGAAAATGTATAGTCCTTTTAAGAAATGATCAAGTATTTTGGGATACACTCTCTACTTGCATCCACCATCACTTTTGTTTGAATAGGTAGGAGCTTCTAAGAGTTCTATTTTTTTTCAATATCCATTAACTCATTAAAGATTTCATGCTCTTTCTTTCTCCTCTCCTTCTCCACTAGTTGTTCCTCTTTAATTTTTCATTTCTTCCCTTTTCTCCCTTGCTCTATCAGGCATAGTTACATCCTCCACTTACAATAGCATCCCACTCTCCTAGCACCCACCTCTAGTGGTGGGATAGGTGGGAGCCTTTAAGAGTTTTTTGGGGATATCCATTAGCTCATTAAAGATGCCATGCTCTTTCCTTCTCTTCTCATTCTTCAATTGTTGTTCCTCTTTAACTTTGAGTTTCTTCCTTGGTCTCCCTTGCTATCATGTTTACTTAAAAAAATGCTCTCCATCACCTTCGTTATATTAGGAGAGGTATTCAAGATCTTATGGACCTTTTTATCTACTATACATGCGAGCACAAGACACTAGTCAAAGTTGTACCTTTGGAGCTTTGTTGTTTGCATGTCCTTATCCATATGTGTGACCTTGTGGGGATTAGAAGCACAAATTTAACCATCATGCATGAAATCTTTCAAAAACTCTTTTGCAAAGTCTTGAGGCAAATCAACTACTCTACCATCTCATAAAGATCTACCATGTATTGCAAATGTCATTCATTAATATCAAGAATGATGCTCTAGATATGAGCACATCCATTGCTTTTTGTGCCCTTTGTATTTTTCTAAAGGTATTTGATTATTGATTCACAAAGGAAGAGATGCATGTTGTTGGAAGAATAGGACAAGAAGATGCAATAATGAGCATAATTGTCTACATATCATTTTTGGCCATGCTGTAAGTAGCCAAGTCTCATTTATCACGTCGATGTCTTACAACATGTATTGCCACTTAAGCATTGTCATAAAGATTACGAATGCACACACACATGCACGCACGTACGCACGTGCGCACGTGCGCACGCACGCGCGCACGCACGCACGCACGCACACACGCACGCACACACACACACACACACACACACACACACACATGCATGGATAACAAAACAAAAACAAAAACATATACATATGTATAGATAATAGATAAATAAACAACCAAATATGCACATATGTGTTCATGCATATGAGTGCGTGTGTGCGCGGGCGCATGCACACACACACACACGCACGCACGCATGCACGTGCGCACGCGCGCACACACACATGCATGCATGGATAATAAATAAAAATAAAAAATATACATATGTATAAATAATAGATAAATATACAAACAATCATGCACATACATGTTCATGCATATGAGTGCGCCTGCGCGCGCCTGCGCGCGCATGCGCACGCACACACACACACACACACACACACACACACACACACACACACACACACACACACACACACACACACACACACACACACACACACACACACACACACACACACACACACACACACACACACACACACACACACACACACACACACACACACACATTTTCCATCCAAGAGGGGTTTCTCGATAACCCTCTTTTTGGCAAAAAAGAATCAAAGTCATTATCACTATTGGGCGGACGAATAGACGATAGAAAAATGAAGAGGCTTTTGGAGGTCATATTGCATTCAAGATCACTCTATAGAAGATATTGTAGGGAGGATATGTGTAGCCTAGTCACACAAAGAAATGTAAATCATTGGTGCAAGTCACACTTGCAATATTGGAAGATGGAGAAAAAGCTTTTAAAGTATATAGTTGGGAGCTCTATTTTGGCTCATGATATATTTGAGAGGAGGGGAATCAATGCTATTGGATGATTGCTTATTATAGCTAGGAAGAGGGAGTACATACTCATTATGGTGGATTATCTTTGTACATGGGTAGAGGCTTAAGCCACTATACTGGCATTATGAGGAATGATGGTGGAAATTTCATCTATGAGGACATATGTTGCAGGTTTGAGTACCACTAGAGATTCTATCTGACAAAGGGCTTGGGCTTCGAGGAGACATAATGGACTTTTTGTGTGAGAAAATGAAGACCAATCATCACAGTTGTAATACTCCTTATCATAATTTATGCAACATAATGAATGAGAGATCCAACGGAGAGCTTATGATAACCTTGATGAAGATGAATATGGAGAATAATGAGTTTTGGAATCTAGAGTTACCAAGTGCATTGTGGGCTCAAGGACAATAGTGAAGAGTGATACAAATTTCTCTACCTTTTCAACTAGTTTTGGGAAGGTGGCTCTTCTTTCAATTGAAATTTTTGAGAATTTTTGTTTATCATGACTTACCAATTCACAATGTTAACAATCAGTTGCTTTTGCTTGCTTCCTCTCCTCCCAAAAAATATTGCAATGCTTCTAAGCATTGTGGGATAGTGATAGTGTGTTGTGCATAGGTTTTTTGATTTTTTGATTTTTTACATTTTAGTGATTTTATAGATTATCTTCTGTAGAAAATTGTAATGTACAAGTGTTGTGGATTATGATACATAATTACTCTGCCAAGATGTGAGACATTGAAAGAAGTCATGATTGTATTGGGCTGTAGCATATATGTCAAGAATTTGTAATTTTTCCATTAGGGTTAGATATGTTGCAACATCAAGTACCACACCTCGCAACATGGAGCTCTTTTTCTATGAGGATTTTGTCGAAAGAAAGGGAAGGTCTAAGAGCTAGTGTGACTCCTTATACAATGGAAAGTGCTTAGAGGAAAGTCAAAGCTAAGTACGTTGGGTCAATTTGGGATTTCCATATGGCATGTCTTTGCTTTAAAATGGTCATGAGCTGAGTTCCAAGTTCGGGCATTGAGACTCTCATTCTGTACCATAATTGCTTGAATAAGCTTCCATGCTCTCCTTTCTATTCTAGTGTTGATATTTCCTTAATGGTTTGGGGACCAAATGGCATCCCTCAGCTTCCTCATTAGGGATGAGTATTAGAAGGTCATCTAGGCAGTCGCTATATTGCTCAGTGATTTGTTCCTGCTGTTTCCATGATAATGGGCATACTAATAATTTCTTCAATTCCTCGAGTAGGATTCCAACATCGGACTAGGCATAGACATGAGTAAGAAACATGATTTTGCCACTCAATTCCATAAGGCAAGCATTTACTGTTTGATGTTAATTTTGCACAATTTTCACTGCAATGTCCTTCAATTCTCTCAACTGTAAACTAGGTTTTACCTAAGCTAGAGGATTTTTTTAGGGGTTGAGATCAACTTAAGAGCTATTGACTTGCTTGGGCCTATTGGTTTTGTGCTAGTATCACTCTTTTCCAAGGCATGATAAATATGCTCCTTGGTGGATTTAGTGAGTTTAGTCACAATTAGAAAGTGCGACTATTGTGGTTCCACATCTTGATGGGAAATAGTAATTATTGAGTTGGTGGAGTAGCAATTTTGAGGGCAATTGTTATTTTAGATCCTAGGTTGGTTTGAAAGGAACCTTAAGGTTAAGGATTTCATGTGTATCTTTGGTCCCTTATAGACATGTCTCCAACGAGTGTGGTTCTTCCCATTTAGAGCCTCTGTTAAGGGTTTCTTTGAGAGATATGGATTCTTGGTCTAGATATTTGGGATTATCACTCTTTTTTCCTCTATCATTGTGATTAGCATAATGAGTCTATCTTGATACTCTTTGGTATAAAATAGCTGATTAGTCCCTAATTAACCAAGGTTCAAACACTGCCACTTATTAGCGGCTCCTAGCCCAATAAAGGAACCACCTATCAAGACCAAAAATGGACCCAACACTAGTCTAGGGCTCCTATCGGTCCTCCTATACTCACCCAAATAACCCCATAGCCTCACAACAACTAGGAGCATATAGACACTATGAATTGATTTATCGAAAGAATGCGCTTGTAGATACCATCTCTAGATTGTAGTCCAACGTGACGCCCTTCCCGACTCCAAGTAGAGGGAGTACCCAAACATAATAGTGGCTAGCACCTCGTAACACAAACAAAGGGAGAACACCCTAGCCTATCACTATGGCCCCACTATGGCTCTGTTACACCCTAGGGATTAGCCCTAGGATGTGCCATCTCAACATATAAAACATATGCACAAAGTCCACTCTTTACGATATTTGTTTCAAAAGATAGTATATTCCTTACCAAATCAGTCCCCAAGGAAATGATTATAATAAACCTACAACATAGGGAGCCTCACACTCATTGTGGATCAATAGTTTGAAACCAAGTGCTATGCATCCAAGAGATAGTTCTCTTTTATACTATGGCAATGGAATGCAATGTAAAGTGGATGACTTTGAGTGCACAAATATTTTACTTGAATGAAATCAATATTGTGAATGTTCTCAAATATTCTTTCATCATTTTCTTCCACTAACGAGACAGTGCCAAACTACTTCATGCCATTGTATCTCTTAATACTTAAAATAAGATCAAAATCTATATGAAAAGTGTAGCACACAAATTAGATTTTGAACCATATTCAACACATAAAATCCCCTCTCTCCCTACCATTTAGGGTTTTGCTCACTATAGGTAGTTAAGAGGTGTTTTCATGTATGTTTGCATGAGTATAGTTCTAATTTTCCATGTGCATTCCCTCTTTTCTTTGTCCCAAAACTCCATTTTTGGTATTTTTCTTGTTTTCTTTATGTAAAATGATGTATTGTCTAATTTCTCAAGTTCAAAAAATTAATTTGAACTCTGATCCATCATCACATTTTATATGGTTCCACATGAACATGATTTGATCATCCAAAACTAAGAAAAATATCATCTTTTCTCTCAAACGTATTTTGAGTTCTTATTATAATACAGATTACCATCATGGGTTCTACATTTTATGATTTATAGCTCTCAAGTACATTAAAACCAAGGTTCAAACAAATTTTCATCACATATGAACGTGATTTGAACCATAAAATAGCAAAAAGATTCAAATTTTAATTGATAAATAAAGTTATCACTATGTTGCATGTCTCAGGTCTCGAAATTTGACTTTATGGGGAGGGATCGGACCCACCATTAGTCTCCAAAACAACTAGTCATCACTACTCAGTGTTAGCATGGCCGCACATCAATCCAGTTTGAGCCAGACAATCAATCTCCATCCCTATCTTCTCTTGTATTCTTCACACATGAATAGCCCAGAGAGAGAGAGAGAGAGAGAGAGAGAGAGAGAGAGAGAGAGAGAGAGAGAGAGAGAGAGAGAGAGAGAGAGAGAGAGAGAGAGAGAGAGAGAGAGAGAGAGAGAGAGAGAGAGAGAGAGAGAGAGAGAGAGAGAGAGAGAGAGAGAGAGAGAGAGAGAGAGAGAGAGAGAGAGAGAGAGGGGGGGAGAGAGGGAGAGAGGGAGAGAGAGAGATTTTGGATCTCCCTGATCACTCCATCATTTGCAAAGGTGGAAATTGGAAGTGAAAAATTGCTAGAGGAGGATGGTGTAGTCAGTTGATACAGGTATTCTCTGCCTTCTTATGACCTATGCTCGCCCCCTCTTTTTCTATTGACGCAAGCTACCCCATCTCCATTTTTTCTCCATGAAAAAAATACCCCCTCCCCCCATCGTGTGAAATTTTGGGAGGCCCCAAGGATCACACCCCCCTTATACATGAAAAAATTTCCATGTCCAGCTTAGAGTCCCGCTCTGCTTAGAGCTTATTCCACTCTATTTCTACACTTGAAAAATTTACTAGAAATCCACAATTGTTGCAAGGTTCATATTTAAAAGTGCTTTTAAATCTCACCTTCCACTACCGCTTAAAATAATCAAATCTACATCCACCACTTCTAGTGAGCTTCTATTTTTGCCTTAAATTAACAAATTTTGACACATTTGTGGCTCTCTCTGGTCTTAAAATCCTGCTCTCATTAGTCACCCACAAGATAGGGTGCCTTAACCCATCGAATCCATGAACTGATCTGCACATATAGAAACCATAAGAGCATCAAGCTGCTATAAGAAAAATACACAACAAAACATAAACACAACTCTCACCCTAAAAATCAAGGCATAATATCCACAAGGGATCGACTAAGAATAATTTGGCAAAGATCCAAAGTTAGTTTCTAACCAATTGCTCCAACAAAAATTGGCAAAAAAGAACTATCAAAGAAGTCATCCTAAGTGGTGGTCTAACTTGTCTACCTAACATTGGACAACTGGACCACAAACTCCTACTAGGCAAGGACTCCTATAGCCTGGTCGATATTTTTTTTATTCGACCATAATTTTCTTTAGTATTTTATACTCAAGTGTGTAAAAAGAAGGAAGCTGAGCGTATTGTGACCCAAGGAGAATAGGGCATCGACCTCAGGTCGTCCTGTCTTGGTACCCTATAACCTACCAAGCTCTCATGAGGTAACATTGAATCCTTTTCTTCTTTTACTCACTTTTATTTTTGCTCCCAACCATCCTTACTTTTTTTAATTTCTAGCTAAATGTCACCCCTAGGAAGACAAGGCATTTGGCCCTAGGTCTAACTCGTCCCCAAGAACCTACCAGGCCTTCGCAAGGCAATGATCATCGGCTCTTAGAACTTTTCTTATGTTATTTTCTTATTTTAGGGGGATAGAATCCCTTTTTAGACACATTCATATATATATATATATATATATATATATATATATATATATATATATATATATATATATATATATATATATATATACTTTTTTTAATTTGGCAGGATTCTCTATTTGCCTCGCAACTAGTAGAAGCTCCTAGAAACATCTGGCAGGCTAGCAAGATAGGATCGGTAAGGTTTGCCTCAAAATAGATCTTTAAATGCCCGACAATGCCTTTATAGGAGGTAGACAACTTCTTAGACCTCCCCCGAATATACAAACCAAACCCTATGACTTCATGCTTTGACTTGCCAGTCCCCAAAAAAAGAAAATTTCCCACCTATACACATATATTCAGATTAAGGGGTAAAAAGCTTCGAAAGGAAGAATAACACCTTGACTTGGTCGCAAGAAGCTTTTGCATAGCAAGCGGCTCCCTCCAAGCACTTCTTTAGACCCATCTAGTGTAATACTAAAACAAAAAACCATCAAATGTACCCACACCAAACACACACATGGCCCTCTTGGTTTAAAGAAATAAAACATTTCACACAAAGGAAATGTCTCCTTAGCCTTATGAATATAACCATACGTCACACCATTCAGCAACCTACTACTGAAAGTAAACCCTTGGTCCCCACATAAACTCTATTAAAGCACAAAACTAGACCAAGAGATGGGCCGTTTAGCCCCTACACTAAATTCATCAAATTATTAGCTATTCCCCCTACATAAATGGCAAGGGGTGTTCGATGAATATGTTGTTGAATGATCCTATGCATCCATGAAAGAATAGGAAGACGGTCAATCACTACCTGACTGATCATCCATACTAAACATTGGTGGCCATAAAAAGATATGTAAGCAAAAAGTAATCCCCATAGTAGTCTTGAGCTAATAAGATCTAACAATTCTAATAACCCCTTAGGACCACATTTGAGAAATATGTCTTCAACAAAGGCATAATGTCCAATAAATCTGCAAAGCAGTTCCACTAATGAGGAACCAGCTGACAAGTCATTGTCTCAAAAATATCAAGTATATCCAAGGCTACACAATGATACATCCATAAAATGGGATCCCTCACACTATAAGTCCCATTCAATTAGTTGATCGCTAACTATAAGTCGCCTTTCACCAATAAACGGTGGATACTACCACGTCAGGCTATATTCAATCCCATGATTAAGGCCTTGCATTTTGCCAGTTATTAGTAAAAGAGGTGCCTAAATAGACTCCCATTTTCATAACGACTCTACATCAGGGGTCTTTAATAATTATACAAACACTCACATGCGTATCGGATCCTCGTGAAGCTTCGTCAAAATACAAAGTATAGATCCATTCTTCATTGACAAGCCATGCCATACCAATTAGCCTACTCGTACTTATGTGTCAAACTTGAGCCAAGAGAGAGGATGTATGATGAGTACAATCCCTCCTTCCTAACTAAACTCGATAGAAATGCTAAAAAGAGCCCTATGACAATGGTGGTAGTAGATCATAATATCACACGTGAAAGATCCATCTTGCGACTCATCAATAATATGATTATCCTTACTCCACCAGATCACTCAACAAATATACTGAAAGGGCTATAGAGCCATTCTGTTGTACACAAGTGATATTATAAGGGCCATCACATTTGGGTTCTTACTTACTAGGAAATAACTCATGATATGCATCATAATATATGACCAATCGACCCTTCACAAATTTATATCTTTTAGTACAAAGGTCATGAAGCGCTTTCATCCTCTTCTTCCCTACCTCTTGATGTAATAAAGCCTACACTTGAATCTCATCAAGATGTGCTAGGGAGGTCAATCCTTCTTACAATGCTTTCTCTTCACCCAAAGAATGGTTCACTGCAAACCTCATAGTAGGTAACTCAATTTGAAAAGGCCAAGAGACACTCTTCCCCATATACTAACTTAAATGAAGTCTAGCCTCCTACTCTATTGAACTACTATTATAAGCCTAGACAACTATATGAAGTTTCTTGTCCCAATCCCACTTACCCTTAGAAATTTTCTTGGATAAAATCCCTACAAGTTACTTGTTGGTACCCTCTACTTATCTAATTGATTAGGGATTATATGGACTATTTTTATTATGTTTAATTTTCAAAGCTTCACTCAAGGCTTGTATGACCTTATTCAAACAGTATGCCCACTATCAGACACCAATTCTTTAGGTGGATCGAAATGGCAAACAATTTGTTCTGTAAAATAAAACTAGCTATTTCCTTGATATTATCCTTGATTGTAGCTCCCATTTTATAAAGTAGTCCATCACCACAATGATATAATGCTTCCGCATTAGTAGATGAAAGATGCATAAGTCCAACAAAATTGATGCCCCACTTCTCAAAGGGCAAAGTCACAAGAATAGGATAAAGTGGTCGATTACAATTTTCCCTACCATTATGTCTCTGATAGACATCATAATGCTTAGCATATGCAAAAGCATCTTGGAAAACCGTCGGCCACCATGTAAATCTTTTTGGGCAGTGAGTTGTATAATGGTCTCCACATGCTGAATCATGACATTTCCCTATAATAAAGGGTACCTCATCACGCATCATACAATAACGATAAATCTCATCCACACCTTTCCAATACAAGACATCTGTTTCTACTTAATCTTCCTCTTCTCGGATTTAGAAAGGGTTTTTGTCAGGTTGCCTACTGATAGATAATGCATGATAGACGCATACAATAATGTAGTAGATGCTGCATCATCAGTCCACTCTTCCTTACTACTAGACACTCTACGATACCTTGTAGCTTTGGTGACTTGCTCCTAATCTCATAGTCAAACTCGTGCAAAGAGCTCAATCACTTGTCTAGGTGATTATTAGGTTGAAGCTTGTTCAATAATAAGTACAATCCCTCTACCTTGGTGAAGAACACCACCTTCTCATCCTGCTTCTCATAAAGAATATAGTGTCTAAACTTCTTGGTCGTAAACACCATAGCCAAGCAAACCTTCTCCAAAGAGCTGTAACAAAGCTCTAAAATTTCCAACTTCGGGCTTGTGAATGCAATAAGATGATAAAGTTGTGCCTCCCAAATTTGGGATAGACAATTCCTAATACTACACCTTATTGCAAATGTGATTCTATAGAAAACATCACTTCTTTTTTGAGCTTTTAAAATTGATGCTTTGGATAATTCCATTTTAACATCTTCAAACACCACTTTGCATGCTTCTGTCCATTCAAAAACATGACTTTGAGATAAAAGATTCATCAAGGGTAACAAATGTTCAACCAATGCACTAATGAATCAATGATAGTACCTCATGGATGAAACAAATTCGTGGACTTTCCTAGGACAAGTGGGTGGGCTTAGGGCCACAATGACAATCACCTTTTCAGGGCCACAATACCAACTGCACTCACAACATGACCCAATAGCAAACCGTAAGGCACCTCGACTACACACTTTTGAGGATTCAATGCTATGCAATACTCACATGATATCACTCAAAGCATGCATGTAGAAAAATCAACTTTCTATTATGGGTCATGGTAGCTGCCCCCAAATCATCTATGAAAACCTTCAGCTCTTCAAGGGATAGATTGACAAATCTCTTGTCAGTTGTTCTTTGCCAAGACCTAGAAGCATTACATAGGCTAAAGGCCATCAGATGGTATAAAAACTATAATGAATGTCATCTTTAACTTATCCTCTTCAGTTATGGCCATTTCATCATAACGCATGAAACAATCTATGAAAGAGTATATCTCTCACTCTGCCACAACTGATCTAAAATCTGATAGATAAAGGGCAATGGATAATAGTCCTTCACTATCTACTTTTTCAATTTCTTTCTATATGTTCAATGAGAAAGATCAAGCTAGCCTTTCTTAACCACATCAATTCCTCAAAAAGAGGCTCTCTCAGCTCAAAAGGCAAGCATACGTCTAACTTCTACCTCACTAGCTCACTAACTTCTTTCAATGGGATTGTATGCACATCAATAGATGGGGAAATCTGCCTTCAGTTCATTATAACTCGATGCAAATATATCCCTCAGGAGTGCCACAAAATCTGTACGCTCATCAGTAGATAACTTAGTGTCAAGTTCAATGGGGCAATGATTATTGGGAGTCTCAAGTTCCAACTTTATTATATTAGCATCATGACTCCTGTCTTTTGCTTTTATTGGCTCATTTAAACATACTTGGTAAACCTCTTCAATAGTAGAACCCTCTTCAAAATCAATGAAACTTGAGGTTCCAATAGTTGAGGCTCCCTTAAGTGTCTCCCATTTTGTAATGGGAGGTAATACCCTTTCATCCCCAACATGCACACAAGGTATGCATCCCAAATTATTCTATTTAATCCATGCCAAAAATCAATCGACCAGTTGGGATATCCACCAAAAAATCAAAATGTAATATCCATGAACATCCAAGCAACAATTGATAGCTTGGTCTCCCAGTGAATCATCAGATAACATGAAAGTCAAGGATGCACTCAATATTAGCAACCACCGTCACATGTACTTGCACTACCTATTTCTTCTGATTGCCTTAGGCTATCATCAATGATCTTTAAAACTGTTGTGACATCCTTTGGGATTGGTAGACATAGCCTCTCCAATAAATCCATACTCATAATGTTTATAGATTAGAGCTGGGGTCCACCACTGCATTTTCTATCAAGATTCCATCAACATATGCCTACATCCTAGGGTAGTGCTTCTCTACATGATCCCACCATTCACTATCTACTCAATGGACACCAACAGGCTCTATGAAATAACCCATTTGTAAGATTTTCTTGAACTCCTTTACGAATGTTTGGTGAGAGTTGGATTAGTTGTAGCTGATTCGTATTTGGTTTGACTTCACACAGGTCAAACTCACGGATGTTTGCTATTACTCTCTTCTCTTTTGACTTCAATCACTCTTTTGGCTTCTTCATAATCTTATATCCTCATTTTCTTTCGATTATCACTTTCTTTTGACCACAAGCTCCTCTAAGATATCATATTTTTAAGAGGATCCACCTAGGCATCCAACACCTTCTTATCATCCCTACTAGGTTTAGGGTTAACTTTGATTGTACTAGGGCCATCTTTTTTATGGTCTTTTAGTTTCTGACCCTGGGTACTATCCTAAAATTGTTAGGAAATAAACACTCACTGATTTGGCAAAGTTTCAACTAGGCTTACCCTGCTAGGCATTTCCACGAGTGTGATTTTACCCCTTTGCAAAATTTTCTTAGGGCCTTCTCCTTTAGTATTCTTGTTATTTGGCATGATGGCTCACAGGCCCAGGTTGCTAACTACCTTGTTGGAGAGAACTAACCTACCCTAACAGGTCATGGCTAAGTAACTACACTTCCCATATATATCACATTTGACATTAGGACAATTATGATGAAAATACTGCCATCATATTTTTCTCGCACTTAAAAAAATTAATATCCACAACAATATGGTGGTATTTCTTAGTAATCATATCCGTGTAATGTTTCATCATATTTTTACTTCCTCTACAATGTTTGATGCAAAGGAGACATAACTAGTGGCTTTAAGAGCTGTCCCCCCCACTAGGTTGCACAACTTGCAAAGGGGGTGCTAACTGTAGTACTAACCCTTGGTTTACAAAAGGAGCTCTTTGGCTAGCTATTGGCTTAATGACATTTGGAGGAGCTATCACAAAGTCACATTCTACATCATGCTTCCTCTACCATTTAGGTTGGTCACACAGGGGTACTGATCGCACCTCGATCTCCACTAGCTAATTCTAAATTATTTATAGGACCAAGGATCAAATTTAGATCTACTCTCAATGTGTAGGCTACTTGTAAGTCAGACTATTCAACTAAAGGAACACTATTTCAATGTGTAGGTTTTAGTAGTATCTATATCCACCAAAGGGACACTATTCAACTACACTTGGATATTGAAGTCCAATCCATGCAAGAAATATTACAGTTGGGTAGTAGGTGGGATAGGGATAGAGACTTGCAATTTTTGAAAGACCTATTTCATCTTCTTGGCATATGCTCTAGCATTTTTATGGGGCTCTTAACATGTCACATTTAGCACACATAGCCAATATTATCCACCTTTCTTAGGGGAAAATTCCCTTCAAAAGATTGCATAAAATAAATCGATTGTGGTTATGGTACTGGTTTCTAAGCCATGATACCGCATTGTAGCCCTCCCTTTTGGGGACATGTTAAAGATCATTAGATGTCCCTCATCTTAAATTTGGCAATTGAACATGAGTTTCTAGAACTCGCTGATGTGAAGCCAGACATCCTTCTCCGCTAACCCATTAAATATGGGCAGAGAAAAACCTAAAGCTGGAAAATCAGGTGTTCATATAAGAATTACAATAAGTTACGCCATAACAACAACCAAATTTGCTATTGGAGTTTGTAATGGTGTGACTGCAACCCCAATTGAAGTGGATTGACTTATTGGGAGAACGAGAGAACTAGAGCTTCTTTCCTCTCCTAACGGACTATTTGTAGTTCTAGGGTCACTAAGACCTCTCCCTCATAGGGGTATCTAGCTACTATGTTGAGGGGAATAAGTCCTAAGGATTTCGGTGTGCTTCCTAGCCCTTTTGGCTCTTTCTTGTTGTTGGATCTTGACTTGACAATGTTTATTGGGAAATAATGGGTCTATCTCTATACTCCTTGATATAAACTGACTAACTAGTCCCTAATTAATCAAGGTTCAAAAACCACCACTTATTAGTGGTTCCCGGCAAACACACCACCTATCAGGACCAAAAATGGACCTCGACACTGGCTCTAGGGCTCCAATCACCCAAATGGCTCCACAGTCTCGTGACTAGGAGTATATAGACACTATGAATTGATTTATCAAAAGAACACATTTGTAGAGATACCATCTCTAGAATATAGTCCAATGTGATACCCTTCCCAACTGCAAGTAGAGGGAGAAGGCAAACATATCGATGGCTAGCACCTCATAACACAAACAAAGGGAGTATCCCCCAGCTTATCATTGTGGCTCCACTACGGCTCTTCTACAATTAGGGATTAGCCCCATGATGTGATGTCTCAACATATAATACATGTGCGTAAAGTCCACTCTCCACAATATTCGCTCTAGAAGATAGCATGTTCCTCACCAAATCAGTCCCCAAGGAAATGATTATACTGAACCTACAACATAGGGAGCCTCATACTCATCATGGGTCAATAGTTTGAAACCAAGTGCTATGCATCTAGGAGGAGATAATTCTCTTTATACCATGTCAATGAAATGCAATACAAAGTGGATGACTTTGAGTGCACAAATATTTTACTTAAACGAAATTAGCATAATGAATGTGCTCAAACATTCTTTCCATGATTTTCTTCCCCTAACGAAATTTGTTGTGATGATAAGGCAGTGCCAAACTACTTCGTGCCACTGTATCTCTTAATACTTAGAATAAGATCGAAACCTATATAAAAAGTATAACAAAAAAAACTAATTTTGAACCATATTAAATACATAAAGTCCTCTCTCCCCCTACCATTTAGGGTTTTTCTCACGATGTGTAGGTTAAGGGGTGTTTCCATGTATGTTTCTTCATAATGTAAGCAATAAATATAAACTAAAACATACAAATGGAGGTAAGCTAAGGTGAATCGTCATGCCCTACCTCCATTACACTTACACGAACATAGCCCTGATTTTTCATGTGCTTTGTCTCAAAACATCATTCTTTGGTTTTTTTATTTTCTTTATGTAAAATATTTTTTAATTTTTTAAATTAAAAAAATTAATTTAAAACACTAGTCCATCATCACATTTAATATTGTTTCACATGAACATGATTTCATCACCTGAAATCAAGAAAAACATCAATTTTCCTCTCAAAACATGCATTTCAATTTTTTATTAATTAATAACACATGATTACAAACATGGGTTCTACATTTTATGATTTGTAACCCTCAAATACATCACAACCAATCTTTAAACAAATTTTCATCACATATGAGTATAATTTGAACCATAAAATAACAAAAAGATTCAAATTTTAATTTTGATAAATAGATTTACCACTATTTTATGTGTCTTAGGTCTCCAGATCACACTTTCCTTTGCTCAGCTATTGTCATTAGTCTCAGTAGAGCCAATTTTACTTACTAGATTGTGCTTAGAATGCCATTTTTGCTCACAAGCACCTTGCCCTTTCCCTTTGCATTCTATTGCTTGTAGTTTTCCTTTGTTCATCTCACAAACGGTAGTGTAGAAAGAGGTAATTGAATGCAACTCTCTAGCTATGGATTTTGGTATATCTTTCATGATGTCTTTGGTACAGCCATGCCAGTGAAATTAAATGTGTGAGTGAGATATGTCAACTTATTATCTAATTGGACTAAACACTTCATTGTTGGATTATTAGTTTGTTGCATTATCTCTTCAGTCATCTCTTCATGACATTTCTTCTTGTGCCTAGGCTTTAAGTACTTTGTGTTGGAAATGCAATCCACACTTGCTAGAGAAAACTACCTCACTATCCGTGCAATGATGATGTGTTGAGACTATACTTGAATCCTAGGCCAAATGGAGGAATATTTCCATAATTGGATAAACCAAAGGTCGTCCATCACCTTAAGGTTTTGGGGGCTAGATGGCTAGTCCAATTATAGTAAACTTTCAGTTAAGCACACATTGGTGTGAACAATACTAGGATGGGTGACCTCTCGGGAAGGGGAGGTATACGAGTCCCCACCTAGTTTCTAACTTGGTATCAAAGCTTAGGTTGCTGAGTTTGGGCGGCATTAGGACCTCAACCAAGGTGTGGCTTGAGGCGGGGCGTTGGAAATACAATCCACACTTGCTAGAGAAAACTAGCTCACTATCTGCACAACGTCAATGTGTTGAGACTAGGTTTATATCCTAGGACAAATAGAGGAATATTTCCATAGGTGTGGCTTGAGGGCGGGTGTTGGAAATGCAATCCATACTTGCTGGAGAAAACTAACTCACTATTGGTGTAGCGGCAATGGATTGAGACTAGGTTTGAGTCCTAGGCCAAATGAAGGAAGATCTTCATAATTAGATAGACCAAAGGACATCCATCACCTTAAGGTTTTGGGGTCTAGATGGCTAGTCCAATTATGGAAAACTTTCAGTTAGTGTGAATAATACCGCGATGGGTGACCTCTCGAGAAGGGAGGTAAAAGGGTCCCCACCCAATTTCTAACTCTCTAGAGGTTCTAGATGTGATGAAGATATTTTTTGAAGCATCACTTCTAAGAGTGGGCTGATAAGTTCTTGCTCCTTGGCCAGTGTTGTCACAGCCAAAGGCTAAAACTGTTGAGATCCATGTTTGGAAATAGTAATAGTGGAGTCAGTGGGCTAGCTACTTTTGTTGGTTGAGGTTGACTACTTAGTCAAATCCTTGTCTTAATGGGTGTGGTAGTATCCTTAGCTGGACTTTGTTTATTCGCATAGGTTAAGCAGCTGTATGAGGCTACTATGGCTAGTAGGCTTCCTATTTCTACTTAGGTAAATATTTTTTATGAGATTGGGACTCCTAAGCATGCTAGTTGCTGCCTTTAGTGGCTTCCCGTTCCTTCTTTATGGTGTTGTTTTTCCTCATTTGAGCATTCTTATGTAGCTAGAGCAGTACCATGAGGTGGGCACTTTGGTTTTGTAGTTGTTGTGCCATGAGATATTATCAAGTTCTACATGGATTTGGCAACTGCATCACGTGCTTATGATTTAATCAAGTTATGTTGATTTTTCCTTTTCTGATAGGTGAAGTTTAGCTTCTTGGTTTCTATCTTAACCATCTCAACATCTTGAGTAGTTTTTATCCAATATTGTGATCCACATTTAGGTCTTTTCCTTCATTTCCTCACTTTGGGTGAATTTTGGGCTATGACTAATAGAGGTGGTGGCACAAGTGGTTTGAGTAACCAAATCCATTAGTTTCCCTTGTAATACCTATGAGTATATAGCAACATTTTGGGAACCCATCACGGCATTTTGCTAACTCTCTATCAGTGTTTTTAGTGGTATCCCCAAAATCTTCATCTCTTTTTGCTTAGGGGTCTATTTCTAGTAGCATTGAGGAGCTATTAGATATGTTGACCTTTGCACTAGGACTGAGGAATTGCATAATGATGGGAAACTGCTTTTGTTCTTGTGTCTTCAAGAGTTCTCTTAGAGTTGCATGACTCTTTTTAGGGTTTATCTATCTTAGAGATTGATTGCTTTCCCTTGTCTTGAGCAATAGAAAGGTTGCATTTGCTAAACATCATAATTATTTTGACATTAGGTAAGGTCAAGTTTATTCGAAATGCACTTCATAGTCTATATCACACTCTATAGTGCACTTGAAAGGTCTTCCAAGGAGGATTTCCTTTCTAATGTTCTCTCCATTGGGAAGCAAATAGAATAGAGTTGGCAAGTTTTCAATCTCTAGGGTCATTCGGATCTTGCATTTACCTAGGAGAGAGTATGGGGCTCCCCCATATGGGTTGTCTGTGGCATTAGTTGGCACAAGTTCAAGTTGTTCTATGCGAGTCCAAACATCATGGGTGAGGATATTGTAATCAACTTCTTTGTAAATGAGAGCATCGATTATATACTCTCTTTAAAAAATTAATGTGACTCTCTAAGATGGGCAAGTGGGACGAGTTTATGGTGATAGCCTTAGCCATACACGTGGAAATATTTGGCACAGGGTGCATTGCTACTAACTGCCTTGTGTTCATGACATTCCTCAAGCATGCAAGTGTAGCTACTCTCAATGCATTGAGGGTTATGGGTTTGTTGCTTTGGATAGTACTAGGCCACATGGCTTGGTGGCTAATGGAAATTCTAGCAAGCTTTGAGCTTGTATGGGCATGGGGTTGGGGGGGAGGGGGGTTTGGAGCATGAGATGAAACCATAGCATTTGGGGTTTGTCTGAATTGGGTACATATGTTTTTCATTATGCATTCTAGTTGGATTATCGTGTTGTGGAGGTGGAAAAGAAGTTTGGCATTTCTAAGCATGTTTCCCTTTCTAAGTCTTGGTCCTTTGAAGAATTGAGGATTCCTTGTTCTAGTTTGAGAGTGCTATTAGATTCAACTGAGGTGACATTAGAGCACTCAATCCTCTCACTCCCTGCGATGTTTGCTATTTGGTTTGTACCTTGATAATTTAGAATCATAAATTTTGGAGTCATTGTGGAGAGGTCTTATTCCATAGTGAGATAAGAAGAATTTATGATAGTAGT
The DNA here is from genome assembly GCF_053477565.2 of Lygodium microphyllum. Lineage (NCBI taxonomy): Eukaryota > Viridiplantae > Streptophyta > Polypodiopsida > Schizaeales > Lygodiaceae > Lygodium > Lygodium microphyllum. The sequence goes on from NC_141146.1 coordinate 121,533,573, forward strand.
TGGGAAGTCACCCAAGGCTTTCCAATTGGCACTAGGGTTTCTACTTTTCTTGAGGGCAATAATTTTTTTTGAAAAAGGAGATAGTTGAGGGATTTAGGTCCCCTTTTAATGTCAAGTGTACTTGGCTCTTTGGATTGTTCCTATTTTCATACTCTATGAATTGTTATGGCTTTGAAGGATAACAATTGTTGACTATCCAATGTAAAGACTGCACCCTTTCTTGATTTCAATTATATGCAAGTACATAGTGCACAAGTAGGCTTTCTTTTCTGTTCAAACACTTGTGGATCTTACAACACTTTAAATAAGCCAACGTAAGTCAACAATGATACTAAGGATAGTGGCACCTTTCATTTTTCTTGGCTCTTGAGTTTTTGGTATCCTTAGCTTATCATATTCCATCTTTTTCTTCCCTCGGCTCCTTGTAGTTTGGTTTCTGGGTTCTTTGCTCCTCGTATTGCAAGTTTTGGCCCAATTTTTTATCCTCCAAGCTCACCTACAAAGCAAGGCTTATACATGCAATGGTGCAATCTAACCTGCATGCCCTAGTCATATACAATGTGAATGTGAGATACAAAGGTGAATGTTAGGATGTGGATCCTAGGATGAGTGCATGGGTTAATAGGTGTGGGTGCAACTACTAGAGCTTAAGTGTGTGAGCTAAGTAACATATGCATGTGTGATAGTAGTGCACTAGGGGATTTTCGATATGTGCATGCCTATATGGTGAGTGCATACTAAGTGTGCGCTAGTCCTTATATGCAAGCATATGAACTAACGCACTAGTGCACAAGGTATGTGCACGTGTGCAATAAAAGGGTATGCTACCTTAATGCGCGTATTTCTTGGTTGGATGTTGCATACTAGTGTGTCATGCCAATGCAGTAAGTTAGTGCCCTAAGGGATTATAGTGGTGCATTGGAAAATGTTGTGTGTGTGTGTGTGTGTGTGTGTGTTATGTGCATGCATGTGTAGGTAGTTATGTGTGCATACGGTGTGAACACGTGTGCATCCTATGTGTATCTAGGGTGTGCATGTGGAATATGTGTATGTGACACTATGTGGGTCTATCTGTGTATGTGTGTTTATTATGTGTGTTGGTATGTGAGTCTAGGTGTGTGTGCCAATATGTGCATGTGAGTGTGAATGTGTAGGGTGTCTCATGTATGTGAGTCTAGGTGTGTGTGCCAATATGTGCATGTGAGTGTGAATGTGTAGGGTGTATCATGTGTGAGGTGTTTGTATATGAGCTATGTGTTGTGCGAATGGGTGTTGTGGGTGGGGTGTGTGTGTGTGTGTGCGCGCGCGCATGTGTGCACATATGGGGATGTGTGTATAGTTATTTGTTGTGAGCATGCTTGAGTGGTGCATTTCTATGCATGTGCATTGATGCACATGGATGGTGTATGTGGGTGAGGATGGTTTGTGGTGTACGTGTGTGTGTATAGATGTGTCTATTTGCAGATGTGTTGTGTGCCTATGCAATGGTCCACATGCATGTGTGCATGGGTTTATGTGCGCAAATATGTGCACATGCATGCATTTATAATGTGTGTGTGGGGTCTAAGTGCACATGTGCAAGGGTGATGTGCAATATCGTAAGTGCTAGTGCCTATGTGCAATGACCTGTGTGCACATGCAAGGGACTATATGCAAAGGTCCTAGTGTGTGGGATTGTGTTTGTGGGTACATGTGCATATGTCTGCATATGTTTGCAAGTGCACATGTGCTAGTGCCTATGTGCGATGACCTATGTGCACGTGTGCTTGTGTATGCACACATGTGTGAGTGCAAGGGCTTGTGTACATGTGCACGTGTGCATGTGTCCACGTGTCTACATGCACATGACTGTGCATGGATTTATGTGTAAGTACACGTGTGCACATGTGCACATGTCTATGTGCAAGTGACTATGTGCATGTGTATCCTACAATGTGCTAAGTGTGAGTACCTAGGTGTGATGACCTATGTGCACCTGCACAAGTGTGTACGTATATGCAAGGAAGTATGTGCATATGACTAAGTGTGTAGGGGTCCAAGCACATGGGTCATGTGCACGTGCATACACCTATGTGTAGGGGTATCTTGTGTCTTTGTCTATAAGGTGTGACATGTGTGTGCGTGCGCGTGCATGCGTGTGTGCGTGCGTGCGTGCGTGCGTGTGTGTGTGTGTGTGTGTGTGTGTGTGTGTGGAGATGGATGCATGTTGTATGGGTGGATACACACAGGTGTAGGTTATCACAGTATGTGTGAGGTGAGTGTAGGGTAAGTGTAGAGTGTACATCATTGTGTATGTGTGGCCATGTGTGTGTGCTTGTGTGCCTATGTGTGTGTTGTGTAAGGTGGATGTGAAATGTGTTTCTGTTCAAGGTGGATGGTATGTTGTGCACCGGGCATGCCTCCTTTCCTCCCTCCTCCCTAGCCCCTTGACTCCCCCTTATGCAAACAAGGTAGCACTAGGGGTGAGCTGGAAGTAAGGTGGCACGTATCCTATGTGTGTGCATATGTGTGATACATGTGATGTGTGTATGTGACTTACGGGTAGGTGTTGTGCCCCTATGTGTGTAATGCATAAATGAATGTGCATGTGTGTATGTGAACTATGTGTTGTGTGTACATGTGGAGGGTTTAATATGTAGTGCATGTGTAAAGTGTGAGGTGTGGGGTATGAAGCATGTGAGTACATGCATGTGAGTTTAGTGTGTGGAGGGTGAGTGTCATTTCTGCGTGTGTTTAATACATGTGCACATGGGTTGTAAGGGGGGGGGGGGGGGGTGTGTGTATTTAACCTCGGGGAGGGTACGTGTGGCTGGTTGTTGCAAGTGGGAGATGTGGTGACAAGGTGCATGCGGCGTAGAGTGACCAAACGACAGGATAGCAATGATGTAAGTGGGGGCAGTGTCGAGCGAGGAAGAGGAAGAGGAGATGGTTGTATTAGTGGCCTGCGAGCCCAGCAGGGCTGGAAGCCAGCCTACGGAGGCAGCAGACGACAAGCCCTATGTGGTGAGGGTGAACATGGCAGGAGGCTGCAGGAGAGGGCGAGGTGGGAGGTGGAGAAAGGCAGAGGAGGGGAGGAAGGAGAGGAGTCGGAAAGGAGGTAAGGCGGTCGCAGCGGAGGTGCACACCGACAAGGTAGGCCCGGGGGGTGGAGGAACCCGTGGTAGTAGTAGCAGATGGAGCACGTGGCCACAGGGTGGAGAAGTGTGCAGGGCAGGCAATGGCCACGAAGGCAGGGGAGGGCACTGTGATGCAGGTGAAGGCGAGGGGGCCTGCGGCAAGGGAGAAAGGAGGAGATGGTAGGGGGGAGGGAGGCTGGAGGAGAGGGTGAGGTGGGAGGAGGCAAAGGCGCGGAGAGAAGGGGCAGCGGGCGACTGGACGACAAGGGTAAGTGGCGTCGATGGTCCCATAGGCGGCGGCGTCGACCAGAGGATGAGGGTGGCGGGAGTGTGGTGTTGACGACGGAGGCCTACGGTGGCTTGCAGAGTGGATGGTGAAGGGTAGAGCTAGCCCACAGGGAGCCAGGACCCGCGGCCAGCGGTGACGAGTTAAGGAGGCTTGCAGCAGGGAAAAAGATGTAGATGGAGGTGGAGGGCAGCAGGGGATGGAGGAGGTGTAACGTCAGCCCATGCAAGTAAAGGGGGAAACTCTTAATTTTTTACTTTTATTTTTTGGTTGGGGTCTTTTCTTTCTTCTTTTTCTCCTTTCTTTACTCCTCCTTTTTCTTCCTCTTCTTTCTCCTTTTCCTTCTCTTTCCCTATACTAACCCTTTCTTTCTTTCTTTCTTTTCTCTCCTTGCTTCTCTTCTTCTCTTTCTTCTTCTTTTTTCTTTCTTTGCTCCCTTTTTTAATAAATTAAAAATTCCTAACCCTTTTTCATTTTCATTTTCTACTTTCTCTTGCTTCTTTTCCTTCTCTCCTTCTCATCCTTTTTTTCTTTTTTCAAAGAAAGAAAGAAAGAAAGAAATAAATAAAATTATTAACCCTAAAAATACATTCTTCAACAAGACCAGTAAAAAGAAGGCCCCATGTTTAAGCAAAGCCACCTTTCCCTAATCACAACACAACCACATTTTTTTTACTTTTCTAAGAAAATACTAAATAAAATCAAGTGAAAATAAAAATAAATGAAAATTTGTTGTGAATCAAATAAAGAGAAAAATATACTATTACTCATTATATCCAATGAAATGAACAAAATTTCCACATTTGATTAATCAGAAAACATACCCTATCTAATGTAATGTGCAAGTGTTTTAGAGTTAGTGTTCGCACACCCCTCCAGTTCCTCAATATGTAAATGCACGAGCAACTTTGAGATCAATGTGTCCTTGGTCCTAGCAAAAACACTTGTTCAATGGCTTGGGATCATTAGACACACTTTTATTATTTCAAGAGCTTCAATGTACGAAATCCTTGGGCTATCTTTCACCTAGCCACTCCCACATGGATCAAAACTTGTTTGTAATGAGCATTGCATAGCATACGGCCACCAACCATGATGGACGTGCATGCAAGCTCAACGATGCAAGTGAGTGTTACTTTATCCCTCAATCCTCTATGGCCTCCACATGCAAAAGGATGAGTATGGGAATGGCAAGAGAGAGTGCTTGGAGAGAAGAATAGTAGAGCTTCACCCTCTTGATCTCTCACTCTCACTTTCTAACTCTCTTACTCTCAATCTCTAACTTTCACTCTCATTCTCTCTCTCACAAAGAAAGCAAGAAGGAAAATGCACAAAGTTTGCACACACATGAATAGTCTTTTCCATTCTCTTTCATCCTTTTAATATATTTTTTCAAGGTTAGGGTTTCCCCATCCCTCTTGGGCATCCAACCATTTTTTGGACCAAAAGGACAATCATCTCCTATTGCATGCTTTCCCTATGGTGAGGATGTAATAGAACCTTTGTGGTTTTTCCTCAAGAGGCTATGCTATCATTGCAACTTGCAAGGGATAATGTCTAGCTTTGGATTTTCTTGATAAATTAATACAACAGTGTAGTAATTGCTTAGTGATTTAATTATGCAATAATTGTGCAATTGCATAATATGCAGATTGCAAAAAATTCATCCTTGATTTTTTATGGCACAATTCTAATCCAAAAAATGTGCTCCTTTAGGCTCCTTACTACTTTTGCGCTTAATAGCTAGCATGGTCTTCCTCCTTTTTTGTTGATGGACTCTGGCATGAATCCCCCATTTGAATTGAGTTTACAGATTTACCACCATGGCTAGTGGAACATACCTCAGTCATTACTACAACACTTGCTAAAGCATTGTATTTACATGCACTTGCAACCTCCTAGGGTATATTCATGGCTATGAGCCATGTGTGCATAATTTGGGGCAAAAGAAACGAGTGCCCTAATTCTTTGCAAATCCAAGATGCTAATGGAATGGAAGTGGTACTTAATGTTAAGCTTTGCTTTTCCAAATGCATGCTACCACTACAAGCATAGCCAGAATTTTGCTTGGCATCAAAGCAGATATTGACACGGTTGATGATAATGCTCATGAGGTAGATATTGAAAATATAAATGATCAAAAGGCTAAAGATAGAAAAAGATGGACCAAGCCTCTACTAGTGATTTGATCAAGAAGGATCAAAAGATTGGTGCATCCTTCCCAAATAAGTATGCATCAGAGGTCATCAACACCAATGGTTCCTTTATCTCCCCATTTGCACTTAGGAGGTCAATCTAATAGGGGTGCTCTCTAGCACCCCTACTTTTTGCATTGATCACTAACCCTCTCCCCTGTTGGGGATAAAGGTGTCTCTATCTAACTGCCCATATATTCATTACACTGACAATACCTACACACATGTACACCATAGGTGGTAGTAGGCTCCAATCATTGTCGTTTCATTATTTATTCTTTCAATGACATTTGAATAAGGAAAGGCAAATCATACATTGTGACGATTGGAGTTTCCACAAACAATGTCTCTCTCTCTTACTCTCTTACTCCATCCACCATAGCTCGTGCCTTGCTCTTGCTTTGTTCTTGATTCTATATGTGTGCTTCCACTTGGGCTCTACCTTTCAAGTGGTATTAAATCCAAGCATTTGAGGAGCTTCCTCATCCTTTGCTTCAGCCCCCTAGATTCAAAGGTTCAACTCAAGGTTTCATAACAGTCATTGTTTCTTCCTCTTGAGTTATTAATTAAGTCTTTCCTTCTTGCCGCTTATTCTAGCTTGCTTAACACTTATTGAGGAGATTCTCAAGGTGCTTAACTGAGTCTTGTTGAGTGATTATTGAGGTAAGGAGAAACCATTTTATCCATTTTGACTAGATACAAAACTTGTTGTAGAAGTCATAGACAACTATGGCAGCTTGACATCATTATCATATTTTGGCCATAACTTTTTCATACATTATCAGATTCAAGCATTCTATAGCTAAAAAGGAAGAGCGTAATGAGAGCTATATATTTGAGCACTCACAAAGTTGATTATGTGTAAGTTTTTTTTCTCTATTTCACATAGAACATAACAAATCTGATTTAGATAGCAAACAATAAATTCCATAATGCATGTTTGATACTGAAAGGATGCTATTTTGGTGCCTAGATAGTATAGTTATACTTTTGGGATTGATTTGAGCTTGAAATAGCTCACTTCACTATTATTTTAGTGTTGTAGTAATAGAGCAATAAGCATTTCTTAGTGAAAAGCTTATGCCTAATGTTCATTGATGCTTTACAGAATACTGAATGGATGTACTACTACTTCAATTGTTATGTCTACTTCCTTATATGCTATGGCATATTTTTGAGTTGAGATTTGGGCTCGGTTACATTGACCTTGGATATGGTTACATGCCATGGTTACTTTAGTGGTTTACGCAATTTTACGGGCTTGAAGAATCTATTAGATTTTATGCTCTTGGCTTATACCTTATATGTATTGGATACTTGGATATCATGTACTTGATGTTTTGAGCTTGCATTTCTCATTTAGCATTCAATTTTATTCCAATGTGAGTTACCTATGCTACTTTGGATGTTACATAGATCTTTCGATTTATGCAATTAAGCTTGAGCTTACTTTCATTGAGACTATAGGGCACTTACTTCATGTACATGCTCTCTTGATGTGTATTGGATGTAGTTACTCTACAATGGATTGATTTGATCACTTACTTTGTACCTGGCACTTATGTCAGTCAATGTGTTATCAATGATATTTATATACTTCTCAATTATGTATTGAGCTTTACTTAGTGGGCTATGTATTTGGAAGTTCTCTTCTTTTTACCCTGAGATCTCTTATGTGCATGATGCCTATGCCTATCACATGTATGATTATTGACACATTGCAATTGTGATAGCTTTTCCTTCTGCTAGGTGTATCCATATAACGTACCACACCTCCCACTGCAAATGCTATGCCAGGACGAGTGGCTATCATGGCATACATCAAACTATCCACTACGAATGCATAAGGGATATTGGACATCTCATCATACTATAGACAATTGACTTGACGAACCTTTTTGTGAGAAGGTAAAGAACAGCTAATAGGCTTAACATTTTGCAAATGAAACTCCTCAAGAACCCTCTAGATGTACTCCTTCTATGACAAGTAGAGGAATCCCTTAGAGCAATCATGCGTAATATATATCTCAAGAATATATGAGGCCTATCCCATGTCCTTCATCTCAAAGCTCTTCTTAAGCTGACCTTTCAAGGCATCCAACTCATCATCATAAGCATTTCCAAACAATCAACATATCATCCAAAGAGGATCAAAATCATAAGGTTGCCATCACGAACCTTCTTCGTGTATAAACATGGATCCATATCACTGTGGAAATATCCATGTGAATGCATAAAAGCATCAAACTTGTGATATCATTCCCTAGGTTCCTTCTTAAGGCCATAAAGACTCTTTTGCAATTTGCACACTAGGTGTTCCCTTCCATGTTTTGCAATGCCCTTAGGCTACTCCATGTAAATCTCATAATGCAAAGTCCCCATGAAGAAAAGCCATCTTAACATCTATCTGATATAAAGATTCAAGTCAAGCTTAGCAATGAAAGCCAATACCAAGGATAAGGTAGTCATCTTCACAATAGGAGAAAAGATTGCATCAAATTCCACACCATATTCCTACTTAAAGCCCTTAACAACCAATCTGGCCTTGTATCCTAGCTTAGGATGTCTAGGGATACTTTTCAACTTATACACCCACTTGCACATCAAAGTACACTTACCACTAGACTAAGGAACCAAATCCCATGTATGATTTTTCTACAGTGATTCATACTCTAACTGCATGGCCCTCTCCCAAGAGTAACTATCACCTCTATGTATAGCCTCATCATAAGTAAGAGACTCATTAGCATCTGCCACCATAATATAATCCATAGAGGACTCAAACTGCATAGGCTGTCATCTATCTCTAGTAGACCACTGGCTGTCGGGTTTATACATCCTATGGAGCATTAGGAACCTAGGCCACTAGGGCATCAACTCTATTGCTATAGGCTGCCTAGTTGGCTATACGTTAGCAAGAGGTTCCTCTTGAAATATCAACCTGTATATCTCAACGACATGCTCAAGTTGATTATGCATTTTCTCCTCATGGAAAAGAACATCCTGACTATGAATAACCTTCCAAGCCTGTGAATCCCATATGTGATAGCCCATCTCACCTACATCCCCATAACGAAGAAAGATACATTTTCTAGGCTTAGAATCTAGCTTATTACGCTTGTCCTTGGGTACATGGCAGAAAGCCTCACAACCAATGACATGCAAATGAGCATATGAGGGAGGTTTTCCAAACCATACTTCCTTTGCAACCTGATAGTCAAGAGCAGTATATGGGGACAGAATTATCAAGTGTAGGGCATTAGTAACTACCTTAGCCCAAAAGTACTGTGATTAAAAGCCTGCATGACGACTAAGCATACTGTGAACTCACTCCCTGAATTGTCCTATTCATGCACTCAGCTATATCATTCTAGGGTGAGATGTACGAGGTGGTTAACGGATGCTTAAAACCCCTCTCATCACAAAACTAAGTATATGCCCAAAAATTATGCATATAGTCATCCATAAAAGTAACGAAATACTTCGAGAATACTTTATGGCACACCTAATGACTTGCAAGGCATGGAACCACATATATTCGAATGAAAAAGGGCCAATGGCTCACTCATGCCTATCATACTAGACATTTTATGTGTATTACATGTCTCTCTGCCATATAAACAATAATCACAAGACTCAAAACACTTATATTCAAGGGGTGGAAGATACTGTAAATGAGTAAGCATTTTCATTCCTTTCAAGGACATATACCCAAGGCAATGATTTCAAAGAGATATATGTGAAACTGCATCCATCGCTGAAATATGGTCAACTAACCCAGATACAAGCAAGGGGTAGAGAGTCTTGAATTTGCACCACGTGCAATGATAAGATTCCCATGGGTAATCTTCCATGAGCGATCACCAAAAGAAACTATATAACCTACATTATCCAACGTGCCATCAAAGATAAGGCTCTTCATGAAAGTCAGTACATAACATACATCATGAAGAGTGAATATACAACCTGAACCAAACTATAGCTAGGCTTACCAATACCAACTATCTCCAATGCCAGGTTATTACCCAAGTGAACAGATCCAGTCATACTATGATAGGAGTGAAACCACTCTTTGAAGGGATCACATGGAAGGAAGCCCCTGAATCTATCAAACCAACACTGCTGACAAAGCATCAATCAACTATGAAGTAGCAAGAGAAGAAGTTTCAAGTATGAAATCATCATCAAAATTAGTATGTACAACATTAATCTATTTAATCTTAACTATGGACTTGCTAGGGATAATGCTGTGATAAACATTTTTGTCATGTACTTTACCCTTGCCCTTTTTTATACGCTTGTCCTCATGCATCTTATGGCACTATGGCTGAATATGCTCTACTTTCCCACAATAATGACAAGCCAATGAGGACTTACGACCATCGGACTTACTACGAGACTATCCACATGACTGAGAGCAAGACTTTCGAGAGTCTCTTCCACGGTGATCATTATCGCTCCTTCCATTATTACCTCTAATTATCAAAGCATGAGAGGTGTGCATGAAGCATCAATATTCTTTTAGTTAACCTTTTCAGTAAAGAGTGTAGCCTCTACATCCTACAACTGTAACCCCTCGGTAGATATGTTGGTGCACATAGCAATATGAAATGTATCCCATGATTTAGGTAGTGTAACTAAGAGAAATAATGGAAGAAGAGTGCCCTTGAATTCAATCCCCTACAAAGACAAATGGTTGATAATGGAATGAAACTCATTTAAGTGAGCTAACATAGAAGTGCCCTCCTTCATGCAAAGGTCCATGAGTTGCTTCAGCCATACATCTAAGAAATGGGGCTCTGCTGGTCATAGACATTGCGAATCTATTTCCATAAATCCCACACGGACTGCCCATTAGAGAGAACATTATAGAAAAAGGACAATATGATGGTGGACTTACATAGGTCATCTAATTCAACCCAATCCTCTGCATCAATAAGTTTGTGCTTGAAACCCTTATGTTTCAAAGGCCCAATCTGCATTTTCTGAACTAAAACTTGCCATATTTGGGTCATCTAGTAGCTATAGTTGGTGCCATTCAACTTCCCAATATTAAAGATAGCACTATCACTCAAGCCACCCACCATAATGAAGGCAAACAAGTGCACAAAATTTCAAAGTATGTTGTTGTAATTATTGTAAACAACCCTAAAACCAATGCCACATCAAGCTAAAAACAAGGAGTATTGACCACGAAATGAACTGTCCACGATACTCAATGCAAAGAGCTGTCAAATGAAGGAGACCACTCGCATAAATAGTTTATTAAACTATAATTACATCATGTTGAAGATGAAATACATTAGTAAGAAATCAATGCAAAAGAGGGGAAATCATTGATATAAAACAAACTGCAACATCACTGAATAGCTTCAACTCTTAGTGAGTGAATATGTACCTGTCACTCATAACTGTCAAAGAATCAATGTGTTGAATTGAGATACATCCCATAGGCATAAACATCATGCATAGAGTAGGTCTCATGGGTAACAAAAGAAGAGACATGAACTAAACATACAACGTATTGAGCAATGTAATGGAAGCTCAATGCATAACTAATCAAGACCTATATATCAATGACAACATCGTGACAAAGATAGTTACTAGCCCAAAAGTAATGTCAAATCATCCCACTAAGAATCAATTGTGTACATAAAGCATGACAAGAGCATGTACATATCACCAAGTCATGTGGTCTCACTGTAAGACCCTCAAGCTCAATTGCATAACCAAATGCTCAATGTAACATCCAAGTCTTAAGTAGCAGCTCCCACTAGGACAAAATTCAAATGCCAAATGAGCAAACAAAGCTCAAAATATCATGTGGAAGCTATCCATACATCCAAGTTCCAAGTAGCATGTATTAGGAGTATCCGACCTAAGTAACTTGCAAAGCTCTTACTGGAGCATCAAATAACCATACATAATAGTGAATGATATCAATGTCAAGATTCAAAGTTCCAATCTCACATCAAAGGAAATCTAGAAGCATGACAAAGCATGTATGAACCATAAGCATTGGTGTATCAATCCAAGTGTTTAGTAAGCACTCGAGAGAAATAGGCATGTATTTCACTTATTAAATGAGCTTCAACCCTGCTTATTATAGTAGTAAAAAATCTCTATAAAACTAAGCAAAAGAGTGATCAAATCAGTCCCATAGCATTCCAATACATAGGTATAATATCCCTAGATGATCTGACATCAAATAGACATCCCATGAACCATAAGTGACCTCTAGACAATGAATGAAAGTGTTGTCCTTAATTGTATGATAGCAAACTATCACAAACTATGCATCAATGGGATGATCCCAAGAAATCCAACTAATATCCAAACTCATGCCAAAGATGTTGGGGAAGATTCCAAAGATTACCAAGAGCCGAGAGATGAGTGCTAGGAGCTGGAGGATGGGGTAGACTAATCAGGATTGAGGGGGTAGCAAACAAGGGCAAATCATGCTAATATTACTGCTCCTATTGCTACTCCTAGTGCTACTATTGAGACCTTGGGAGCACTCTAAGGTGCTCAAATAAACTTAGTGATGCCCTCAAACTAGTTACAAAGGGGGAAAAGAAGCCAAGTAGAGGTCAATGCATATCTCGGGGTAAAGCATCCATGGCTACCATTGAAACTAAGGAATTGAAGATTTTCTCCACAAGTTGTGGGTCAAGCTCCTCAATGCACCTACGCAATGGCTCTGATACGATAAGGGATTGAACCATGAAGTGGAAGCACAGAGAGAAAGCAAGGGCTATGGTGGAAGGAGCAACACACACACACACACACACACACACACACACACACACACACACACACACACACACACACACACACACACACACACACACACACACACACACACACACACACACACACACACACACACACACACACACACACACACACACACACAAAAGATGTGGGAACTCCAATAGTCACTATGTGTGATGGCCCCCCCCTTTATTCAAATGTCATTGAAAGAATAAAGAATGAAGTGACAATGATGGGCACTCGCCACTTGCAATGTATAGGTGTGCAGCTATGTAGGTACTATTATGTAACTAATGCACTAGTAGCTAAGCACAAGCACCTTACCCCCAATGTTGATGGCATAGTTTCTCATAGACATCTAGGTCTACCTTGCAAACACCCCAATACCCTAATCTCAAATCAGCCCTCCACATCCTCAAGAGCACTCTCCCTCGCTTTTATGGGTGAAGCAAGTTGTAGCCGTAAGGACCACCTACAAAGTCACTATGGGCCATGCCTTCCTCCTCATGGGAGACCATTGTTCTGGGACAGCTTTGAAAAACTGAATTACTACACAATGACTCACAAATCCCTCAAAAGAATCAAGAAGAGAAAGCAACCCGCAAAGAGGTAGCATCTTGCTACAAACCAACTCAAAAGCACCAAAATGAGATCAACCAAATAGTGAAGAGGAAATTTCTCATTGCAAATAAAAGGACATGCTAGGAAGAAGAGAGAGAACCTCTTGCTTGTTGCCTAACGCCCATTTTGAGATGACGGGGGAGAAAACTATTAAGGGGTGGGGGGAGAGAGAGAGAGAGAGAGAGAGAGAGAGAGAGAGAGAGAGGGAGGGGACTACATTAAGTATGTGGAGGTAGAAAAAGAGAGAGGGAGGGAACTACATTAAACATATGGAGAGGTAGAAAGAGAGACATTGGGGTATGATGTATTAGTATATTGAAATTGAAATGCATGGATAGAGAGAGAAGAGAAGGATCCATAGTCATCTAACAAGGGCCACACACTTATATATAGAACAAGCATATCATTTACAAATGGGAAAAGAAACTGTGTGTGGAAAGCAAAATAAAGTTTGGTAATTGGAATAACTCTACATGTCACACATGCCCCATCTCTCTCTCTCTCTCTCTCTCTCTCTCTCTCTCTCTCTCTCTCTCTCTCTCTCTCTCTCTCTCTCTCTCTCTCTCTCTCTCTCTCTCTCTCCCTTTGAGGTTGCAAGCATGGAAGTGGGGGCAAGGGGGGCTCTCAAGGTTCTGGAGGACTGATTTAGAGGTTAGGGTATTGGGGAGGCATCTATAGGGCAAGTAAAAGGGCTCAGCGTTTTCAAATATTTATTGCCAAAATAGATAATTAAAAAAAAAAACCTCATCAAGTCCCATCCCCGATCCATCACAAACAAACTTTAGGTAGCTTGAAAATCTTAGGACATATTTCAAAACACCACAAACAGTCGAATGTTTTGAAATGAGGAGCCATAACCCAACCAATTCTTATTATGAGAAAGATGATAGAGGTATATATTGTGGCAGAATTAGTGGTTTCACTAAAAATAAGTTTATTAACCATCTTGTCAAGTTGAAGCTCTCCATCGGAGAACCCGTATGAGAGGAAAAAACCATAAACTAAAGTGGATGAAATTGCCCCACCTACTATCAATAAGAACATTGAGAATAAAGGTGGCTACTATATGGGCTATGGCTTTGGGCAACCAATAATAAGCTTCCGATGAAGGTGACATGATCTTTTGTGTCAAAAAAGAGAGCTTGAGAGTCGATAGTTGCCACTAGTGCAAGACCACCTACGAAACTACCATGGGACCATGCCTTCCTCCTCATGGGGAGCAATTGCATTGAGAGATTCTAGCAATCCAATTGGTGTGCAAGGACTCACATATCTTCTTAGAAGCATCAAAAAGGGCCAATAGATCATGAAGGGGCAATGGCAGTGTCTCATTACAAATCAAAGGATAAGCTAGCAAAAAGCAAATCTATCAATGATTGGCCTCGAGGAACCACATTCTAGAAAATATATCATTTTTGTCCTACTCCCTCTATTGTTGCATTCAACCTAGCCCTAGAAAAGCAATCAACTACTCATAGTGTTACATTTTGTTTTGATACATATATGCATTACATTATCACCATTTTTTTTTCTAAACTTTGTTTTCTTAAGGTGGAGGAAATTACTTGACACATTATTTGAGGTGTTTGGGATTTATCAACATAGCTTGGAAATCTACTACTAGGGTTTTTCTTTGTCCAAAGTCGAAAGTCATATCTATCTAAAAATACATGCAACAAGTTTATATATGTCCCAAGTTTGCTAAGTGAAACCCTACTCATGCAGTTTGAGATGATATGAGATATTCCAAATATTTATTATGTTGTTTTTTAGGAATATAATGAATGCATGTGTTTTTTATGATCGAGAGAGAGAGAGAGAAGGGGGGTGTTTGTTTATATATTACAAGAAGTAATTTAGGGTTTAATGTATAGTTAGTGGAAAAGGAGTTTAGAGAGTAGACGCCCTAATAACCTGCTAAATGTGGGTCCTAATGCGGAGCACTATTTTGTGTGTGTGTGTGTGTGTGTGTGTGTGTAAGCTCATCATTTTGCTAGGAGGGAAAACAAAGTCTACATGGAAAAGAAAATAATGTTTGATAAGTGGAATATTTCTACAAGTTCGGATTAGGGCCACTCTACATATGCCACTATGTAGCATTTACATGCCATGTGGGGACCAAGGTGATGCTCCTATTCCTTTAGAATTTTTTGACCTACAATGCTAAGGCTATCTCTCAACTAGTTGTTCTTGCATGCATGAAAACATACAAACTAATCTACCATGGCTAGATCAATTCGAGATGGTATATTGAGCACTACTTACCAACCATTTACCATGTTGTAGGTTAACAAAGCATTACTTTACGATTCATGTACATTGCTCTTCGATCATGACCTTATTTGCACTTACCAACCATTTACCATGTTGTAGTCACAATAGGTTAACAAAGTCTTGCTTTGCGATTCACGTATGTTGCTCTTCGATCATCACGACCTTGTTTCATTGGGAGAGATTTGAGGTCTTGAAAATGCTTTATTAGAGATCCTAGAGAGAGAAAATATTTTAGAAAATGAAAGATATTTTGGAGTTTTTAAAATATAGTTTGATAAATAAACATATCTAAAATTGTTAAAAGATCATTATCATAATATTTTTGTGGCTTGTATCAAACCTAAAAATATAGGCCGTCATAAAGATTATGATGATTGATTTAATAAAGATTCTACCTTGTCTCGATAGAAGCAAAAGAAAATATTCAACTTGAATTTTTTTAAACATTTTCTTGCCTCCCTCTATCCTCATTCTCTCATTTGCTTCTTATTCTTCTCGTTGTTGATTGCTTACTCATTCTTTGAATTTTTTAGATTCACATAGTACTCTTATTCAAAGTTTCAAATCACATCTTCAGCTATGGATCAATCATCTAATGACCCTTATAACACTAGTAAAAGAGCTCCCTATCATCTTCATGTTGAGCTAGATCGTGAGTATGAACCAGTAAAAAAAAGAACTAAACAAAACATTATTTCAAAGTCTATGAAATGTGTGTTTCAATTTGAAGGGAAAAAATATTGATATGTTGTTGGATGGTAGGTTATACCCCAAATATCTTATTAAAAATAGTACTCCTATTTATAATAGCTCTCCACTAATGTGATTTATTAGTGATAGTTATAATGGATTTTTAGGCTATACATTTAATCTTCTTACACATAAGGATGTTCTTAAATTGAAGAATTACTTGTTAACAAAGCATAGAGATGAGTTATTGTAAGAACTATAAGATTGTCAATAGAAGAATCATTCATTATTGGAGAAATGGATTAGAGCATACCAAAGAAAACAAACTATTTTAGGCCTTTGAAATCGACAAGATCTCTCAAGAATATTGAGTATCTCAAATGTGGAGGTGGTGGTTACAATAAAAGAATCCAAGTAGCAAGGTATATCTTTTACTTAAGAAATTTTAAATATAACTTTGCTTCTAATAATATTTGAGTTATGATATTGATCTTGTTTAAGTGTCTTTTTCAACCAAGTGTAAGTGTATATGAGTTATAGTATTAATCTTGTTTAAGTCTCTTCTTCAACCAAGTGTAAGTAGATAGATGATTCAAAGGCATCTCAATTTTATTATAATCTATTGCCCTCAACAATCCCAAAGGATATTTTGAAGAAGAAGTTCAAAAAAGTAAAGAGACAGTACTTGGATTCTTTTATTAGGCATAATTCTTTGGATTCTAAGCTAATGCAAAAGATTTTGGATACTATTGGTACTAGTCGAGATATGTATACACAAATTTTCTAGCTAATGCAATCAAAATAAAACAGTAGAGCAGATATGAAATTGTTTACTTCATAGGCCATATGTGGTAAAGATTATTAGACAAAGAGTCAATGGTAAGATGATGGAAGTTTTGGATGAGCTTTTCTATATCAAGGTTAACTTCAGGAGCAAGGAGAAAGAGGTTGTTTACAATGAGGGATCGTGGAGCTGTCGGAGTGCTCATGAGAAGAGGCAACTCAATCGGGCATGGAGGTAAGCTCATTACACTCATAGAGAGAAATAACATGTTGGCTATGTGAGAGGTAGCCATTAGTGCTTAGCTTGAAACACTTGAAAGAATAAGTGTTCATGGGTCTTGACGGTTGAGCTTGAGCTCTCACCTCTACATTTTGGTTCGGTTGTTGTTGGAATCAATAGATTCAAGTCTTGAGTGCTTGTGCACTCCGAAGAATTGAGCATTGAAGTAGGGTTTTCCTCAAACTAGTGCTTGAGGTAGATAGGTAGGAAGCGAGGGAGTTTGAAGAGGTATTTGATCTCCTTAGCAAGTAAATTTTGGTTTTTTGGATTTGGAAAAGTATATTGGAGTAGTATAGGTGTTTGCTTTGTGATTTGGATGCATTAGGGTAGGAAAAAACAGAAAAAAGAAGAAGAAAGCAAGCATTAGGGTTTATGCTATTATAACAGGACAAGAGGGTTTGATTTGTTTGCCGATTTGTATTTTGAAGTTTATTTGTTATTCCAAGTATATACAATCCTTCATTATGGTCTATTCTTACATTCTAGAAGTTTGTGCCACCCCTCATAACCAAAATCATTAGAATCGAGTTTATTTTTATCATCCCTAGAAACCCGTCCATAGGAATAAGACAACATTACCAGAGTCCAATTCCCAAAATCGAACTTGGATGGTTTGATTCCTAGAATCGAACTATCCAATTTTGGGACTCTGATACCCTAAAACCCGGTCCAATCGGACACAAGGACTCATCCGATTCGGATGCTCAAACAATCGGATAATTGGATGCTCAAAATCAGACTACCTGGGAATCAGACACATGAAAATCGAACATACCAAAATTGGATCAACCCATAATCGAACCACCCAAATTGGACCATCAGAAATAATTGGACTACTCAGACTCTGATTTTGATAATTGGACCTTTGAGAATCGAACAAAAATTGTCAAAATTGAACAGGTGAACATAATACAAAATTGACACATCTAGCCCCTAAAACCAACCCAGAGACCGTATAGAGCCGAAAGCACATCATAGATCTATCAATGGGATGAAATCTAGAGCAAGTAGTTCAAAAATTGGCTATGAAGGGTCCTTCAAATCGCACATGGTATTTAGCATAATGGCCCTGCGGGCGCGGGGAGATTGCCCCCTCGTGGACCCCTACAGAGGGGGCTTTGTCCACACCTCCCCCAAGTAGATTGGAGAGAAAACATGCACTGTGATAGGTCCTCTAAATTAGATCTTAGTGTAGTAATGGCTCTACACAAGCATAGATTCTCACTTGCAAAACAGCAACCAAAAGCTCATACATGAACAAAGACAAGTAGAGACCCTAGAACCTCAATGGGCCAATCTAGCCAACAAGGGCAAAAAGGGCACATCACAAAAACATGCATATGTTGCGATCGGCGGACTGCATCTAGTCAAAGCAGAATGCAACAACATCAAGCTACAACTACGAAGATGACTAGACATGACAATCCTGACAATAGATGCACCTTGAATAGCACTACACAGATGACCCAAGACATCAGTAGAGAATCCACATCTGGTCGTAAAGTTATAAGCCAAGATCCGGAAGATGAAGACATAGTACCGCCTGCTTATCTTAGGGTCAAACTCACCACAAAAAGAGAGCACAATGTTGATGCTCTCATCGATGAAGGAGCAGATTTTAATATCTTGTCCTATGAAGCATGGACTCGACTAGGCCAACCAGATCTCACAAAGACTAATGCAACTCTTAATCCTTATGGGGGACACCCACATGCACTTATAGGAAAGTGCAAAATCCTTGTAACTATCGAAAGAGAAAGCAATTATGTAGCACAGAGGATACACTTGACACTACTAGGTATGAGGATAATCACAGCCTTTAGTAAGGGGGACCTCATTCAACCTCAAGGGAAAGACAATGAATATTCTAACATACCAGGCAACTCTAGTAATGAAAGCAAGGACTTGTTGAAAGAGTTTATACAAGCGGATATTGAATAGAGAGAACAAGTGAGCGGGGCCAAGCTTAAAACAAGAAGTTCAGGAGACAATGCCAAGGATAGGCTTTGGACTTACAAATATCGTAGAAGACCACAAAAGAAGCCCAAGCCTTATAGACAAGGGTATCAATGGAGAGCCAGCGCAACGCCGCCACAATGGATATCCAAAGTGTTGCTATGTGCTCAATGGTATTACGTAGGTAACCGATGGATTTAGGTACCAAAACCCCCTATTGAACCACCTTTGTCACAGCTAAAGACTAGATCATATCAAAAATGAAGAAACACAAGAGGAAATCTAAACGAAAATCCAAGTCTTGAGTCAAAAACATTGGAGTGATTGAGCCCCTCATGATTGAAATCAATAAACCAAACATGATTATTCGAAAGGTAAATCTTAGCCTATAGCGTATTTAACAAGCGGATGTCAGATGTAATCGTTAAGTGTGCATAAAGACCACTAGTGCCCAAGGAGCCTTTGACTTCCTAAGAGGATAATGAGCACCACACGTGCAATGTTGCTCATGATAAGGCTGATTGCTCAACCAAGCAAATGGCAGAATCATCAAACAACCACGAGTAAATCTTTCAATCTCAGTGCCAAGTCCACCTAGGAGTCCCAAACCTCTTACACCCTCTTTCTCTAAATAAAAATAGGAAGCACAATAGCAGTCTCGTCAAGTGCAGCTGCTCAATCCCAATCTCTATCTCCATATGAGCTTCCAAATGTCCAAGGTGCAGGACATGACATTGCTTCTTCTAAGGATATGCATGTGCAATCCATCGTGACTAGCTCAACTGATGCTCAATCAGCACAAGTGAATACGCAAAGGGCAAAAAAAGATGACCATTTTTTATCTGCCTAAGGACTTGACATAGCAGTCTACCAATAGTAGCCAATCCACTAAACTAGCCACTACTACTTTCAATCAGGAATAACAACACTCACAACCTTTGGTCGTAACGATGTCCTTGCGGAACGTGTCCTTAGCAATTCACCTACGGAAGAGATGTTGTAACCAAAATCCTTGACACCCCTAGCACTTCCAAAGCACCTAAATCCTAGGCTTGAGGAGAAATCTCTCGAAGATTTGGCCAAAGAGATAGTGCCTCTGACCAATGAATGAGAGATGAAGTGCATGATGAAGCTTTATCACAAGCTGACAGCCATCACATGTATGTACGTCCATGTGGACATCAAAAGGCCAACACCAGAGCACACAATGCTCATAGTTGAACTTGTGAGTTGGGACAAGCAACAACATGTTTTCTCCCATTATGTAGCTATCACTAAAGAAGTCATAAAGGACATCCCAAAAGCCACAGCTAGAGAATTGTACTTGATACCCTCACTCCATACTGCTCAATGTGAGACAAACAAGAAAAAGCTAGAAGCAATCAAACAAAAAGGGAAAGAACAAGGAAACTTTGTGAAGAAATGGTACTCCAACCAAATTTTGGCAGACAAAATTGGGCATCGAATAATGACATTCGCTGAGCAAAGGAAAGCCCTTTGGACATCAATGCATGATCCCACGTATGTGCCCCGACCTCATTAAGAGTGTTGGAAATGGTCCATGAGGTCCAGCTTTTTGCCACCACTGTTCAAAAATATCCCTTGTACAATAAATTGCTTCTAGAAGAAGCTCTACACATGGCTAGCAGGCTAGGAGTAGGAAGCATGCTACTTGATGTTAGCACATATGCCTTCTGCCTCACTCAAGACCCTGCAATCCTAGATCTCTATACTTCCCATTAATAAAACCCTAACTTCTTCAGCTGGTTTCATCCAAGCCTACATGACAAGAACCCTAAACTGTCTATTGGTTCTACACTAGAGTCACCCAAACCTCTAGAGCAAGAGAAAAAGGACTCTAAACACAACACCTGCTCTAATAAGAAGCAATGAAGGCATGTTTAAATGGGTACACACAAGCAATGATAATCAAGTGTAGGTGATATGCATCAAAGTCAACACTATGGGATTCAAATAAGTGATGTCTTTTTGAGTTGCACCTGTTCATTATGGTTGAAGCATATGACTTGCATATACTCTCACCAGTTGCCAAGTGAATGCAAGATGACACAGGTCTCTGTACGAAAACATTCAATGTCCAAGTCACCACAAGACCACCAACCCCACAAAGAACCATTATGGAGAAAGCGACATAAATACCAAGAACAAGAAGCCATGACGGAAGCCCCGCTGCTGCTGGAAGAGGAAATCACCCCTGTAGAAAGCACACATTGCACTTGAGCATATCCCAAAGCATAGTTATTGGCTACTCTCTCTTTCCTAGCCAAACTCTACGTCCACATAGGAGCCACACTCTCAACAACAACAACCATTTCTTCATCAACCCCAGGATTCAATTCACCAGATGCTTTGTCCCTTGTCCATGCATACTTGTCCATGCATAGCTCACTCCAGTTGCTATCTCAATTGTTCCGATGTCTCACATGTTACAAAGAGGTTTGCAAAATCTCAAGTGTATCTCTTCATCTCAACAATTGCTTCTCTAGCATCAAGGCTAGTAACACAATCATCTTTGTAACTTTCCATTTTTCACAGCTCAAAAAAAAAGAGAAAACAAAAAGAAAAAATGAAAAAAAAACACCCACGATCATAGCACAGCACCTAGGGGTCCTCAAATTAGGTACGTCCATTGACCTTGGTCAGCTGGCTCCATCCCTAGTCCCCTATCGCTTTACACATCCCCCATATTTGTTCAGGGCACATCAAGGACAGGACATACCTAGGGAGCTTGCTTGGATCTGTCACCCTGAACCATTTGCACGATTATTTTTCACACTCTATCTTAGTACCATCACAGTCAGTAGTGGTGAGCAAGGCACAAAAAACCATGGAAAGTACACCATACTCTTCAAATAATACAAGTAGCCACCAACTACCAAAAGCTAAGGCGTCAATGAGCTCAATTATGCTATATCGTGTTGTCAAAATCACCAATGTTGTCTCAGGAAGCCTTGAAGTGTACTTCTCCTCAACATCGACAATTTTTTCCACCCCATTGAATCCTCCTTCATCCACACATTGCTACGAGGAACCAAACCAATAGTCTTCTAACTACATAATATCTAAGCATGCACGTGTACTCACATAATACCTGCGCCACAATCCTGTCTCCCAAATTCATCAAACTTCTCCTTGTGCATGATAAGAAGACTAGCACTAACCCCTAGGGAGAGACCATATGAGAAGTTTTTAATTACAAGTATTGAAGACACCAGCGAAAGTACTGTCAGTTCTTCATCACAAACACTCAACTCTGAACTTTTGTCCTTTATCATCATGCAAGCCCACCAAAGAAACATCACACACAAAATCCCTAGAACACCAACGCCTGTGCAAGCTATGAGTGCAACTCCCAACAAAGAACAATCCTATCACCAACTACAATAACTCTATCACCAACCAATCAGGCCAACAAAGTGCCACCAACAACCTTCATCCACACCACTACCAAAACTCCTCCACGGCACAAACCACATCAGTCCCTTCCACACACATCTTCGGTGCTTGCCAAAGCTTGCTATCTATGACGAAGAGTGCCATGGGACTGGCACTCATCTATGAGGTGGGTAATGTTAACCCTCAGAAGAACAAGGTGGAAAATCTAGAAAAACTAAAGCACAAGACAAGGCCAAGGCAAAAGTGAAACGAAAGACAAAGTTGCACAAAGAAAATTTTGGAAACACAAGAAGTGCCAAAAAGTACTAAATCAAGGAGAGAGTTGCACAAGGAAAAGTGCAAGTCAATACTTTTGTAAAAGAGTGCAATGTGCACCATGATTTATTTTGTAAAAGAGCGCAAGACGCACCATGATTTATTTTGTAAAAGAGTGCTAGGTTCTCACTTGTGCAAATTGTAAATGGTTAGAGGCACGAGTTGAGGCCATGCCAATAGGGAAGAGGAGAAGAAGGGTTGGAGGAATGGACCAAGCCTGGGACCAAAAAGGGGATGACCACCCAAAGAGAAATAGGGTTGGGGTTTTGTATACAAAGTTGAAATGTGAATGAGGAGCTCATTCTTGTGTGTGGCCAGAAGTAGCTCTCCTTCTCTTCCTCCTCCTCCTCCTCCTCCTCTTCTTCTTCTTCTTTTCTTCTTCTTTTTCTTCTTCTTCTTCTTCTTCTTGTTGTTGCTAGCTTGAGCTTATGCTTGAGAGAGGGAGTGTGAGAGTGTGAGGGAGTGAGTGGTTGAGGGTGAGGGACCGTGGTGGAGAAGCTCTCCATCTTCTTCTCTTCTCTTCCCTTGCTCGTGGAAAATGGAGCTCGGAGAGTGGAGCTTGAGGATCGAGCTTTCTTGAAGCTTGCACTTGGAACGTGGAGAGAGGAGGTAACTTGATCGGGCATGGAGGTAATCCCACTACACTTATAGAGAGAGATAGCGCGTCAACTATGTGAGAGGTAGTCATTACTGCTTGGCTTGAAACGCTTGAAAGAATAAGTGGTCTGTGGGTCTTGGCAGTCGCCTCTACAGAGTATTATTTAGTTGGCCAATAATCTGATCTTCCATGCAAAGAAAAAGCACATTGAGGTCTGTTATCACTTTATTCGAGAGCTCACTGATGAAAATTTCATTGACCTTGTCAAGATCTCAACTGGCCAACATCTTACAAATTTGCTCACTAAAAGTCCCTCAGCGGAGTGTTTTTCCTTCCTTAGGAAGTTCATGGGGCATTGGATTTGATGACGTTTTTCCTCATCTTGTTGCACTTATATACACTTTATCATTATTTTTTCTTGTCCTCTCCTCACTAGGGACACATGAAAGGTGAGAAGGATCGAAGCTTGCATGGGAGAGCTATGGCCGGAGAGCAAGAGAGAGAGAGACTCACAATGTAGGAACTCTAACAGTCACAATGTGTGAACGGCCTTCCCTTTATTTATCCATAACTAAAAGAATAAAGAATAAAGTGACACTGATGGGCACCTGCTGCCTATAGTGTGCAAGCACGGATACTATCAGTGTAGTAATATATGGGCAGCTAGGTGGAGGCACCTCTACCCCCAACAACCTCCCACTTAAAGGCGAGTCTGCCGCCCCATTGAGGAGTGAAAAAGAAAAAGAATAAAAAAAGACAATACAACATGTATACATGTACAACAGGATGAGGAAAGACATCATCTCATCCCACCCCCATCAATCTCTTGAGGAAGGCAAAGCACTTTGTAGAGAGGCTTTTGGTGAGCAGATCTGTAGGATTCTAGTCAGTCGAGATCTTGACAAGGTTGTTCTTAATGACCCCACATATGAAGTGATACCTCATCTCAATGTGTTTCGTCTTCGCATGGAAGACTGGATTCTAGGCTAATTGAATAGCACTCATAGAATCCGAATGCAGTGTATGTATAACATCAATACCAAGGTCATGAACCAAATGGCCTAACCATATGGCCTCCTTGCAAGCCTCAGTGGCTACAACATACTCGGCCTGAGTGGTGGAAAGAGCCGTACACTTATCACCTTGGACATCCAAGAGACAGCATCTCCATCATAGGTAAACACATAGCCAGAATTGGACTTCCTACTATCTGCATGTCCTATATAATTAGAGTCAGTGTATCCCACGACTCTTGTATCCTAGCTTCCATAGAATATGCACATATCTGTAGTGCCCTTCAGATACCCCATGATACCCTTCATGGCATCCCAATGCTTCTTGCTAGGTGTATCCATATAACATGCCACAACACCAACTGCAAAGGAAATATCTGGACGAGTGGCTATCATGGCATACATAAGACTACCCACTATGGATGCATAGGGAATCTTGGCCATCTCAGCCCCCTTCTCATCTATGTGAGGACAATCGACATGTGATACCTTCACATAAGAAGGCAATGAACAACCAATAGGCTTTACGTCCTACATGCGGAAGCACTCAAGGACTTTATGAATGTACTCCCTCTGTGACAAGTAGAGGTTTCCCTGATGCCTATCACATCTAATGTGCATACCAAGAATGTGAGAGGCCTAACCCAGATCCTTCATCTCAAAGCTCTTCTTGAGCTCAGTCTTAAGAGTATCTAGCTCATCATGAGCTTTTCCTGCTAATATCGTGTCATCCACATAGAGTACGAAAATAAGCAAAGATCCATCACAGGCTTTCTTTGTGTACAAGCATGGATCCATAGCACTATGGCTATAGCCCTGTGACTACATAAAGGCATTGAACTTATGGTACCATTCCCTAGGTTCCTGCTTCAAGCCATAAAGACTTTTCTTCAACTTGCACAATAGGTGCTCCTTGCCACGATCTTGTAAAGCCCTTAGGCTGCTCCATGTAAATCTCATCATGCGAATCTCCACGTAAAAATGTCATCTTGACATCCATTTGATACAATTCCAAGTCAAGCTACGTGACTAAGGCCAGAACCAAGAGAAGGGTGGTGATCAAACCACATGAGGAAAAAATTCATCAAAGTCAACTCCATGCTCTTGTTTAAAACCCTTAGTAACAAGTCTTGCCTTATAAGCCGGCTTGGGGTGTCCAGGGGTACTCTTCAACTTGTACACCCATTTGCATGGCAGATCCTTTTTACCACTAGGCAAGGAAACCAAATCCCATGTCATATTCTTATGCAAGGAGTCTATCTTAGACTGCATAGCCCTCTCCCAGGAGTGACTGTCACCCCTGCGCATAGCGTCATCATAGATGAGAGGCTCTCCTGCATATGTAAACAAGACATAATGCATCGAGGGGTGAAATCTGTCAGGGGGCATCTCTCTCTAATAGAACGCTACACTACAGGCTTTGTTGCTTGCTCAACATTTTGTCCAACACCCTGACCATGAGTACCTACTACTTCTACAGAATGCTACATTGTAGGCTTAGTTGCATGCTCAACATTCTGTCCAATACCCTGACCATGAGTACCTGATACTTTTGTAGGCTATCTAGCTGGCTATACGAGAGAACATGGCTCCTCCTAAATTATAACCTTGCGTATCTCCACGACTCTCTCAAGCTGCCCATGCATCTTGTCTTCATGGAAGACTACGTCATGGGCTACAGATGACTTTCCGCACTTGCCGATCCCATAGACGGTAACCCATCTCTCCTGCATCTCCATAACCAATGAATATGCATTTAACACTCTTATGATCCAACTTGTTACTCTTGTCCTTGGGTACATGGCAGAATGCCTCACATCCAAAGATACGTAAATGTGCATAGGAGGGAGGCTTTCCTATCCATACCTCCTCTACAACTTGGAAATCAATGGCACTATAGGGTGATCTATTATAATGATATGCACGGCAGTTATAAACTAACTCAGTCCAAAAGTGATGGGATAGGCATGCATGGCTAAGTATATTGTGAACCCTCTCCTAGATGGTCCTATTCATTCGCTCAACCCTACCATTCTGGGGAGGAGTGTAGGGGCGGTCAACTGACGCTTGATACCCCTCTCATTACATAACTTCTCAACAGCACATGAGACATACTCACCCCCATTATCTGTCCTTATGTGATGAGAGGGGTATCAACTGAGGCTTGATACCCCTCTCATCACATAACTTCTCAAAAGCACATGAGACATACTCGCTCCCATTATCTGTCCTTAGGCATTTTAGCCTATGCCCACAGATTTTCTGCCAAAGCAAGCCATCTCTGAAAAATTGCCAAGACATCAAACTTTAGCTTTATGGGATAAGCCCATACCTTACGTGAAAAATCATCTATGAAGGTGACAAATACTTCGCACCACCACCCAAACACTAATAGGGCATAGGCCCACAAACATCAAAATGCACCAAAGCCAAGGGCTCACTCATTCATGACATACCAGACTTCTTATGCGTAGACCTAGTTAGCCTACCATAAAGACAATGATCACAAGAATCAAAATAAGAATAGTCAAGGGGCACTAAGTACTATAAAAACCAGAAAGCATTTTCATTCCCTTAATGGACATGTGCCCCAAATAGGCATCCCAAAGAGATACATGAGGTAAAGACCCCACAAAAAAAACATGATCAATTGTAGATTCAGAAACAACTAAGGGGAAGAGGCTACCAACCTTGGCACCTCTTGCAAGCACAAGCCTGCCACAAGCAATCTTCCATGCAGAGTCTCCAAAAGATATATGATATCCTGCATCATCAAGATGTCCATCGGACATGAGACTACGTGTCAATGTAGGTACATGACGTACATCGGCATAACAAAAGTGCTACCAGAAGGAAACTGTAGCCTAACATCACCAATGTTGACAATCTCAAGAGACATGTCATCAACCAAGTGCACAGAACCCAAAACCGAATGGTATGAATGGAACCACTCTCGGCAAGGTGTCACATGAAAGGATGCACTTGAGTCCAAGAGCTAACACTGTGCATACATAGAGTATATCTCTATTATCTACGAAGCACTAGATGAAGCTGCTGCAAGGATATAATCCCCATCACTATCCTCGAGCTGCATAACATTGATCTCTTCAATTTTAACACTTGACTTAGCACGTACTATGCTGCGATTAGAATACTTTTCTTGCACTTTCTCTTTCCCCTTGTCTTTGCTCCTTTCATTGCGCAATTCATGACACTATGGCCTTATGTGGCCTTTCTTTCCACAATGATGACAAGTCAGATTTGCATTTCTCCCACGAGACTTATTGCGTGACTTGCCACATGACTTGGACCGAGATTTCTTCAAATCCTATCCATGGCCATTACCATGTTCATTCTTTGCATTTCCATCATGTTGGCCTCTAACTGTCAAAGCATGAGACACATGAGAGGCATCCAAATTCTAACAATTTATCTCTTCTTGTAGAAGAGAGCTCTCAACATTAGATAGATTCAGAGTAGTGGAGAAGCACATAAGGCAATGCGGAATACATCCCAAGACTCATTAAGAGTTCCAAGAAAGAACAATGGAGTGACATCCTCTTTGAAATCAATGCTCTGCAAAACCAAGTTCTTAAGAATAGAATGAAACTAGCTCAGACAAGCTGACATGACCACATTCTCTTTCATGCGGAGATCCATAAGTTGTTTTAGTCAATACATTTGACTTGCAGGACTTTGCTTGTCATAGAGGGTCTTGATCTTATCCCAAAGCTGCCAAGTACTATGTGCTTCCTCAACCACATTGCAATGAACTTGTTCAGTGAGAGACAAGATGAGGGTGGACTTGCATAACTCATCAAGCTCCATCCATTCATCATTAGTCATAGTTTCAGGCTACTCTCCACTTAACCCTAGTGGCTTTATTAGTGATTTCTACACCAATACTTGCCAAACTTGGCTCTTCCAATAGGCATAATTCATACCATCAAGCTTAGTGATATTGAATATAGCACTCTCAATGGAAGAAGATGCCATAATGCAAGCTGAAACAGTGCAGAAAATTCAAAACTGCTTGTTGTAAACTGTAGAAAATGACCAAAAAAACAAAAAAAACCAAGGAAAAATGACAAAAAATGAGTATTTATGATGCTTCCCACCAAGTACCATCAAAATACATCAAACCAAGATGATTCAACATGAAAAATACATGATAGTCCGGAGATATATGCTTGCTGTAATTTATGACATCAGTGTACAATGAGAGCTGACAGTAGGCAAAACCCAATATTCAAAGTCAATCACTAAGTGTCAATGCAAAACCATCAAGCGGGCATCAACAAGTATGTAACAATCAAACTGACATGAGTCAACACCCAAGCATGTCAAACAAAGTCTGTTAGTGAAGTCGGTACATCCCCAATCAATAGGGAAAAATGTACATACCACTTCCAAGACCTGACGGTGTCTGCTTAGTGAATACAAAGCCAAATCAGCCCAAGTACATCTACATAGACCAAGGCATATCAACCATGCATAATCCACAAGGAGATCTCGGTCTCAAAGATCCAAAAGCTCAATATGCATAACCCGCACTACTCAATGTTTGGTAAGCATACAAAGATGCTCCCATTGGCATAAAAGTTGTAAGTGTCAAGAAAATAAGCTCAAACAAAGCATATAATAGCACAAGTGACGGAGTATCCAAGATCATACATCAGTAAGATTACCAGATCATATGAGCAGTCAAGTATCCAATGATAGCATCCATTATCATGAAGAAAATCCCAATCAATCTCTGATGAGCCAAAGAAAGACCAAAATAAGCTCCAAAATATCCAAAATGAAACCCAAATGAAGCTCTAGTAGCATTCAAGTCCAAACAATGTAATTAGCATGTGTAGGTAACATAAGCATCAAGCATGTATCAACAATGGGTCATACATAGACCACAAGTATAACGTCTGTCACAAAGCATGCTAGTGTAGACCAATGACAAGTAAATTCCAACCAATACGAAGCTCAAACGAGGCTCCAAATACATTCTAGAACCATCCAAAGCATTTTTCAACCTTCATTTGCATCCCAATAGTCATATGAAACACCCGGGAAGCACCCATCACCAATGGGCAAAGCACAAATTGACTAAAATAAGCTTCATCCTTGAGTGTATAGTAGTGATTTACTATGTAAAAATGAGGATTTTAGGCCACTAAATCAGCTCCAAATGATGGCCAATCAATAGGCATACATTCCCCTAACATTTAGGGACCATCCGGGACCCCAACCGAGCATCAAGTATCAATGCTATCCAAGCATAAACATAAAGTGTTGATGTAACACTGTTTGTGCTGGCTGTGGATTGTGAAAAATAGTCTTGGATTGAGGTAAATCATTCCACAAATCAATTCCAATGATAAATCACCAATGTCGAGCATCAAGGGGGTATTCCCAAGTGCCAAATGAAGTGTTTTCAAGTTGCCAATGAGTGCCAAGGGAGGGCTGATTCAGTAAAA
Source organism: Lygodium microphyllum (assembly GCF_053477565.2). Classification (NCBI taxonomy): domain Eukaryota; kingdom Viridiplantae; phylum Streptophyta; class Polypodiopsida; order Schizaeales; family Lygodiaceae; genus Lygodium; species Lygodium microphyllum. The sequence goes on from NC_141146.1 coordinate 121,563,365, forward strand.
AATGAAATTTTGCAGCCCCTTCCTATTGTACCCTGCAAACTAAAATAAAAACTCAGAATAATGCTTTAATACCTTTGAAGGAATGCCCTGAGGGTGCCCAAATGGCCCGGGTAGGTGTTTGGGAAGCCGAGGAGTGATCGACGGAGCTCGAAAGAGTCGGATGGCTGCCAAGAGTGAGAACCAATGGTGTAGGGATTCGAACGAATGCTAAAGGAGTCATGGACCAAGCTCAAATGTTCAAGCAACCATGCTCTGATACCAGTTGAAAGGTGGGAAGGATTGAAGCTTGCATGGGAGAGCTATGGCAGGAGAGCAAGAGCAAGATAGAGAGAGACTCACAATGTGGTAACTCCAATAGCCACAATGTGTGACGAGCCTTCCCTTTATTCATCTATCACTAAAATAATAAAGAATAAAGTGTCAATGATGAGTGCTCGCCCTATAGTGTGCAGGTGCGGGTACTATTAGAATAGTAATACACGGGCGGCTAGATGGAGGCACCTTTACCTCCAAGAACACATTCACCTTTAAGTGGGAGATTGTTGGGGGTAAAGGCGCATGTGCATGGCTACCCGTGTATTAGTTACACTAAAAATACTTGCATATCTGCATATTGCAGGTGGCAGTTACCCATCACTGTCACTTCATTCTTTATTCTTTCAGTGACATTTGAATAAAGGGAAGGCTATCACACATTGTGATAGTTGAGAAGTTCCCACATCTGGTCTCTCTCTCTCTTGCTCTTGCTCCTTCCACCATAGCTCTTGCTTTTTCTCTATGCTTCCACTTCAAGGCTCACCTCCCTTCATCCTAGACCTTTGACCCTAGTCTAGTTTGGTGCTTCACCATCATCATCACATCACTATCTTCTCTATCATCTCCACTATCATCAATATCATAACCATCACCATCCTCTTCTAGACCTCATATAATAACACCACACCCCTTCCCCTGTCATCACATCATCACTATCAATGACATTCTATTCCTCATCCACCTGCACATTTGAGCAATACACCTATCATCATATCCATCACCCTTATTACGAACATGATCTTCTTCTTCGCTTCCACTTTTGATATCTATAGTATCATCAAAAGGCAAGGAGGAGAAGGAGGCACCATCAAGGAAGTTGAGAGCTATCGATCACGAGGAGTACCACCAAAGCATAACCAAAGACATGGCCAACCAAGATGTAGGCTTTAGTATATTCTTGTATTGAGTTATTGACAAGAGGTTGGTGCACATGCTGTGTTTGCCTCTCCTAAGCTACACATGCCTCTCTCCTCTCTTGGTGGGGTGAGAGTGCATCAAATTCAAGAAGGCACTCATAGCCTTGTACTACACATGCCTGTTGATTAATGGCATCCTATGTGGATAGATGCATATATTAGCATTCCTATGCATCCAGTCTCAAAGGGCACATTTAATGTCATGCACTTATTTTGTGTGTTGGTGAAGAAAAAAAATCTAGCAATTTCTTTTGATTAATTGAAAAGGGGGTTGTATTTCTTTGTGAGTACTCCCTATGTACATCCACTTGCACTTGTGTGAAACCATGTGAGCATAGTGTTCACCCTCTCATACACTCAGCTATCCAACCTACATGGAGGGAGGATTGGTAGGAGTGGCAACACTGATTGGTGCCCAACACATGCATCATTGTTGCACCTAGATGCATAGATGCACACATGTAATAGACTGCCTCAACCTTCTTAATAATACATACACTTGACATGCTTTTTGAGTATTTAATTATGAACTCTGCACCTTGTGTTCCATCCACCCCACTATGAAACACTTCATCCTTCACCCATACTTACATACACACATAGTACCTCACACATGCATGACCACACACACATGAAAGCACATAGGCATAAAAAGTATGCGGACACCCTTGTCATCGTCCACAACCTTAAGTTCAACCTATTGGAAGGAAGGACTATGAGAAGTGAGGTAAGGAGGAAGGCGCCCTATGTGCAACATTATGCTTCCACCTATAGTGCCTTCACCTCCTCATATTGCATAGCACATCCACCTTGTGCAACTACCTACTCATAGTGCATCCAATCACCTGTGCATTGTGAATCCATCAATAAGGCTTATTATTCTCATGCAAACACCATAGTGCATGCATTTGCACTTACAATGAACCTCACTATACATTGTGCATCCATTTCCCCCTTTAAAACCACTAGTAGCCACAAGAAGTGCACCCATTTAATTAGATCTCACAATACACCTCCTATGTGATGAAAGAACTTTGTGCATTGCTCTACAATCTCTAGTGTAACCACTCTTCCATAATACACATATGCATCCACTCACCATCTGGTACCATGATTGTGCATCCAACCACACCAATTGTGCATCCCACTATACCCCACTATGCATCAACCTTCTCATAGCGACACACTCATAACCACTATGTACTGTGTGTATCCAACCTCACAAGAATCACACACACTACACCGCGCATTCCCCCATGTGCACACAATGTATCTGCCTGCATACACACGCCCTACAACCACTAGGCACAACCCACTCTTGACTAAGAGAACACACATGTGAAAGAACTCATTAATCAAATCACCAACTTAGTCATCTTAGAGACTAGGTGAACCATAGCTAGCACCATGGATAGGCCAAGAAACTCTGAAGGTAGTTTTGATGATTTCGAGGCCAAAGTTGATAGCTTTCAATAGGCCATGAGCTTCAATGTCTTACTCCTAAAGCATTGCAACACAAGCTAGGTTAATTGAAAGGACATGGATAGATTTGTCTCAACCATCTAGTTGACATTAACAATGACACCAAGTTGTTTGGCACCATGCAAGCTGAAATGAATAACATATGTAGGATGTTGTTCAGTGAAAAAGAAATTGGCTCTTCACAAGACTCTCTCTTTCACCTCGTGAATGATGAAATTTTGATTAGTCAAACATCCTTCAGGTTGGAACACACCTTGCACAAACCATTTTGGCTGGGATGGGGAATATGCCAACCCATAAAGACCAAGCTAAAATCCCTTTCGTGGCAAAACAAGTGGATAAATATCAAATTGATGATGATCCTTATAGATTCATAGAACAATCTAAGCAAATCTACGAGGCAAACAACCTCTCATAGGCGATGGCCAACAAGCACAAGCCTTTAGGCTTTGCCTAGGAGAGAAAGGACGTACCTGGTTCATAGGTATGGATGCCATAGATAAGGCCACCTTTGCACTACTAAAGGACTTTTTCATCAAGAATTTTGGCGAGGTTGGCTATGGAGACTATCATTGTCTAATTGATTGACATTGAACAATAAGAAGGAGAGCACATGATAGAAAATGTCTCTAAGATCAAGAGTTTGTTTAATCACTTGCCCCTTTATGGAGATACCCACACCCAAGTCTATCACAAAAGCCTTTATCAAGGGTATCTACGATGAAAGGATTATGAGTCCTTAGTCAAAAACTCTAAGCTAAATTGCTCCATCATCAAAGATTTCCTCGATGAGGCTATCCATGTGCATGACCACAACAGAGAGCACATTAGAGACAAACAACCAATAGGCACTCATCAAGAGACCTGCACAAGACAAGTCTCCACAAAGACTAAGGAGCCACTAGAATTGATCCCCAATGTTGAGAAGTGATATCAAGAGTTGCTTACATTGGAGATCACATCCCTTTGGAATGCTCCAAACCACCAAGGGTGTGCAGCAACTATGGACATTTTGGACATGAAGCCGTCTTGGTCATGTAGTGCATGCACACCTCCCTTTGGAATGCTCCAAACCACCAAGGGTGTGGAGCAACTATGGACATTTTGGTCACAAGGTCGCTTATTATAGAGCTCCATGAAGGCTTTTTGGTCTAAACTTTTCTTATCACCAATATAACAGAGGTGTCAATTACCCCATGCAACCCCACTTGGCCAACAATTGGCACGACCAACTCCTCCAAACTCTCAAGCTACCATACAAAGAGTAGAAATCAATCCTTCAAGAATATCTAGACTCCCAATCACATCAACATCCATCTAGTGATGCCCCTATCCACTTCATCAAGCAACTGATAGAGGACAATGAATGCAAGAAACCTTTTGTTTATTATGACAAAAAAGGGTACCCAATCCTTATGGACTATAGACATGTTCCAATCATGATGTTAGGATGAGGCCACGAGCATGAGGGGTACTCTCTGTGCGAGAGATCCTATTTCTTGTTGGACTTGTGGGAAACCAAGATATGTCTCCTCGAGATGCCCACAAAGGCAAGAGCAAGCCAAGGGAAACAAAGTGGATCAATGCTATCTAAAATGCAGAATTACACACATGTATTCCAATGGTCCACAACATAAGGCAAGTACTAGTAAGGCCAGTATGCCTTCAACACCTTTGAGCCTATTTATTGTAGAAATGATTAATGATGAGGATCGTATTCCCATTCCAGTGCACATGACATCACTTGTACTCAAAGCAAAGGCAGGGGAGGAAATATTGAAGTCCCAATGACCATGAATGGGTTAGTGATTGGCAAGAAAGTGCCAAGAGATAGAGAAGGCGAGTTGAACCTATGGAACAAGAGATTTTTCTTGTCCTTGATGCAAGTTGATCAAACACCTCTAAGAAAATATTCAACCCATAATTAATGCAATTGCATCAGCCCAAGGCAATATTCCACTTGGAATCCTACTAAAAGATAATCACATTATTTGGAAAGGATTAAAATTTTGGGTGGAAGGCATGAATCCTAGGCAATTCCACCATTTTCCAAAGTCTAGCATTAGTGCATCTACAATCTTGAGTGCTTTAGGGTCAACACTTTTTAGGAAGGCTATAAATGACATGCAATGCTTTTTTAGAAACCCTCAGAGACACCATACATCAATAATTGTGGACGGTGGAGCTAGTGTAAGTATAGTTAACCGCTCGTATTTCAAGCCTGGGGCGACCACCCATTGGGCATTGTAACATGACTATAGCAAATGGATTCAAAGTCTGACCCCTAGGAGTTTTAAGAGATTGGCCAGCCAAATTTGCAAGAGTGCTATTTAGGGATAACTTTGTTGTTATGAAAGGAGTAGACTATGACTTGTTACTCAATCGACCATGGATGTGAATGCATGTCTCATTGAAGACTAGGGATTTAAATGGTCTAGTCTTCCTAAGCAATTGGAAGGAACCAGTTTGCGTTGAGATGGAATCCTAGAAAACAACCCCCATTGGCCTCAATTCTATCTCAGCTCTACTAAAAGGTAATTCTAATGACCTTCTAACTACTTGATCTTTAGCTAGGTAGATTCCCTCCCCTAAGGATAGGCAAGGTTGGATGCACATTCTTACAACTTTAGAATTGCCATTCATAGAGAAATTGGAGTATTATTTACCATATGAGTACATGAGTCAAAAAGACAAACTAGAATCTATGGTTCTCACTCTCGAACCAACCATCGAACCCATTTCAATGTCTCTCTTTATGATGGCCCATGACTCTATACTGAGCACATCCCAAACCCCAACACATATACTTGCATTACATAAGATCCTAAGCCAGTGGAGGCCATGTTTTTGCAACAATCGATCTTATGCAAATTCGACTATCTTCAAAGACATGTTAAATGGTCCTACATGGCAATGAACCATCTTCTTTTACTTTCATAACAACCTCTATGTCTCATTGATGCAAGAGCAAGGTGTAGAGTTGAGGACATTAGTGAATCCAAGGACAATGACTGAATTCGGGACTATGAGAATTCAAAGTACATTCTAAATATCCAAGGTCCAACAAATTCAGAGTTTGTTTGAAAAAACTTCATTGTGGCCCCATTTTTAGGAGAGAGAGTGAGTTAAACCTCCTAAAAGGTCCATTTTTGACTTAATGCTCAATTCTCATATTATCTCCAAGGTGGGGAGGTGGGGTCTATACAAGGGCAAAAGGAGCATTTGGCTTGGGCAAAAAGAATGCCTTGGTAAATTGATATGGACAAGGGATAGAGGAAATTAATTTGATGCATTGATTAAGAAGAGTAGACTTAATATATTTTGATGTGGTGTAGGGATAGGGAATAGAATGGGGGTGAATTTTTTTATAGGGGACTAAAGTGGGGGAAATGGAGAGCCCTGAATATGAGGAAGGGGTAAAGTTAATTCTAATGTGGGCAATAGATATATCAATAAACTCAACTAGTGGTGTGATTCAAGGATCAATAGACGGGGGGAGAGAGAATCAATGAGGAAGGTGGGCATAATGAGGGAATAGGTAGATGTATTTCTCCAATCTCACAAGCTGTACACACACATACACATGTGTGTGTGTGTGTGTGTGTGTGTGTGTGTGTGTGTGTGTGTGTGTGTGTGTGTGTGTGTGTGTGTGTGTGTGTGTGTGTGTGTGTGTGTGTGTGTGTGTGTGTGTGTGTGTGTGTGTGTGTGTGTGTGTGTGTGTGTGTGTGTGTGTGTGTGTGTGTGTGTGTGTGTGTGTGTGTGTGTGTGTGTGTGTGTGTGTGTGTGTGTGTGTGTGTGTGTGTGTGTGTGTGTGTGTGTGTGTGTGTGTGTGTGTGTGTGTGTGTGTGTGTGTGTGTGTGTGTGTGTGTGTGTGTGTGTGTGTGTGTGTGTGTGTGTGTGTGTGTGTGTGTGTGTGTGTGTGTGTGTCTTATCTAGCCTTATGCTATTGCAAAGGCTCTCTTAAATAGCCTTCACTAAGGCTTAAGGTCTCTTCTCTCTCTATCTCTCATTGTTATGATTAAATGCTCCCTCCCTCTCTATCTCTCATTGTTATTATTAAATGCTCCCTCCCTCTCTAGTTTGCATGGTAGCTAGCCCAAGTCTTGTCCTCTCGTTCTCAGCTCTAATCAGTTTGTTGTCTCCTCTTCTAGTTTGATTAGTTCATTTCCTCCTCTCTTCCTCAACCCAATGTGGCACTCAAAATGGGGGCTGGTCATTTTATTTTCTCTCTATTTGCATATGATGAAAATGATGGAGAAAAAGAAAAATTTAAAACAAACTTTTAAACATATAAGGCTTGTAATGAAAGTGATGGTGAGAGAAAGAGAAATTGATTTAGATTGCATGCAAGAAATGAATTTGAGGGTGACTAGAGAAGTAAACAAAAGCCAAAAGCTAATAAGCCAGGCCCTCAGGAGCTTGCTGTGCTATGATACCATGTAGTGAAAGTGATGGTGAGAGAAAGAGAGAGAGACAATGAGACAATGAGATGGAGATTAAATCAGGCACTTGTATTCCTCACTTGCTTACACACTTGCATTGGAATAGGTGAGATTACACACATATATATAAAAAAGGTGTGGATATGGTAGGTCAGGCTTAGTGAAGTATCCTCCACATGTTCTAGATCCATCTTATCTAGTTCTCCTAAATATCTAGGTATTTCTTCGTGGATATTCTCTAAATATATATTCATATGAGTACATTCTAACAAAGCTTTCTTAATCTTCTAGCTATTTAAACTCCCTCGTTCTTCATATGCTCATTAGTTTGAGAAATCACTTCATTAGTTTGATACATTACAATGCCCATCTCAAGTCACTGTTCCCTATGTATGGTTAAGGATGAGGACAATGCCCCCCATAGTTGAAGGCTCTCTCTTTTTAAAAAAGATATTAGCATATTTGATCAAAGGTTTATGGGGCCTATTGAGTGATAGAGGATCTTGTGATTTTAAATGAAGAGCCAGAGGGTGGGCATGTCATTAGCTACAACTTCAAGTTGATAAAGATACAAAGGCCAAGTGCTTTACCAAAGCAAAAGCTTGATGTTTCTGCCATGCTCACTTGCTTAAACTCAACAACTCTCTCTCTCTCTCTCTCTCTCTCTCTCTCTCTCTCTCTCTCTCTCTCTCTCTCTCTCTCTCTCTCTCTCTCTCTCTCTCTCTCTCTCTCACATAAAATAATCTCAGGTAGTTAATCTCATAATATTTAACACCATATATAATTATTACATTTTATCTTTCTCTCTCCACTCTTTTCCTTTCTCTACAACAAGTAACTTTTATTATAACTAACTAATTTTATAGTTACAACTAATTAGTTTCATCATTAATTATTACTTGTGTTAAAAAATTGATTATTTTAAATAATTAAGTGATAATTCAAAAATGTATATACCTTGTCTATGGTCAATGAAGAGCGACAATGTTAGCCCCACCAATGGCAACATGATCACCTTTACTCTAATTATCTCATTGTATTATATGTCCTACATATGTTAGAACTCTCTCTCTCTCTCTCTCTCTCTCTCTCTCTCTCTCTCTCTCTCTCTCTCTCTCTCTCTCTCTCTCTCAACCACAAAGACATACAAAAAAGTAAAAGATTTCTACTTTTTACAACCTACACTGCATCTAGGTGCAAGAAAAGGAGGGAAAAAAAAGTAGTAGGGTTTATGGACTTACCTTCAAGCTCTATGGTACCAAAATGAAGAAAGAAGGGAAACTCTTGGATGTAAGTATTTTTTACTGGTGTTAGAATAAGCCTTGATATATCATTACATATAAATGGTGGGAAAAGTTTTTAATTGCATTGGTATAATGGTCGATTGTAACGCGCCCGCCGCTTCCTCGTTGGCACATTCTTAGTAGCCCATCAAGAGATGTCCTAAAAAATGCCATCCAAGATTTTATGAAATACCTCAGAGTTTGCTATCTAGGCTCGCTTGAGTCTACCCCCCGCAGTGGAAGTTTCGGTTGTCCCCACAAGGATTCGATCAGAGCTTTTGGTTCCTATTATGAGTCAAATCAACTATAATAGTTCTTATAGAATTTCCTACCTAAAATGGACTTGCATTGTGCTTAGCTCAAAGAGAATGGGAGATGAAGGGGAGTGTGGTACTTCGATCCCTTCTGCTATACGGTGCAAAATCCCATTCTAGGCCCTAAAACAATGCAAGTTAGGCTTCTTAATCTCTAATGGTCATACATTTACCTATTAAAAATGTAATTATTTTTTCCTTTTTATGAAAGCTCTCGGCTTACCAAGTCCACCCAACTGTAGGTTTGGATCGGTTCGGGATGCATCCTCCCACTTCCCTCGAAAGAGTATTTTTAATTATCTAATTACCTACCACCTTAAATTCAATATATAAAAACGGCTTCTTTGATTATCTCCTAATATAAATTCGTTATACGCCTTTATTTCACGACACAAAGAAGAGTAAAGCAATTCCTTCTCAATAGTTCCTTTAAGAGAAATAACTTTTTACAATGATTTTTGTTGTAACTAGATATGATGTCAACCCGAAGGTATTATTCTCTCCAAGTTCAATTCTTAAACTAGTATTGGAACTTCTAGGATACTATTTGGAATTCGATGGGAATTCGATGGGTAGTTGGTAGTTTGTCAAAGTCTAAGGAGTGTATGACCAAAGCCCCGTGGTATCCTCACCTCCTCATGCCAACTAAAGCTTCCCCATGATAAGACATTTCATGCCATGATTAGTCTATACTTGCTAACATTTTAAAAAAATAAAAAAATAATGGTTAGTTTTATTATGAAAAGTATTCTTTTAACAATTTCATCTCAAGACCTTTTATATACTGAGAATTAGCGTCTGTGTTTATCCATTAGAGGTTCCATTAGTTCAATACAAATCAAAATGTTTAAGTCATTTTAGGAACATAGTACCTTCCTTGTACTTCTCCTTGGTACATCTCATACAAACCCAAATTATCCCTTGAAATTTGCAATTAAGAATTTCTCTAAGAAATTTTATGCGAGATTTTTTTAAAAATAAAAAAGTCATATTCTATGAATGTAGTTTCTCGCTATCAACCCATATGATGATGATCTACTAGCTGCTTTTAATATCAAAATGCGGTACTTGGGGACTTATACGACAAGTGCTTGGTTGAAGGTATTTGCAACTTCGTTTGTAATCCATTTGTAGTGGTCACACCCACAACGTTATTGGTAGCTTGTGTCTCCATGACCCTCATAGTTTTCTTTTTCGGGGCCATAGTCTTTAATCATGAGATTGTAGAGGAGATTTTGGCAATAGAGCTTGGGGTTGTCACAATTGGATTGATAGGGGATGGTGATCACTAAGAATTGAGAAAAATCGAGTAGAGTCTTGATTCCATAGGGAAGTGAAGGTAGAAGGGATGGGGGATTCGATTCCAAGAGCCAGCAAAGTATCCTCCTTGTCTTCATGATAAGAATTTTCCATCCTTGAGCTCCTCTTGCCCCACTCCCTCTTGCTCTATATTCTTTCTTTAAGAAGAGCCTCTTCTCTTTGATCGGCATGCCCTCTAACAGCTCCTCATGCCCCATATTTATAGTTAAATTAAAAAAGAAGGGGTTTATGGGTTGTGGCCAAGAAGAGAAGCTCTTTGTGGAGGGCATCTTGGAAATTCAGCAATTTGGAAGCTTTCAAGATGCAATCTGATGCTGTCAATTTGATCTTTGAGGTCCAGAGAGGCTACCAAAGATGCCATGACTGATTCGCCTGGCTCTTGGATGATCTTGCTCCAATCTAGGCCTCTTGTCGAATTAAGAAAAAGAGGGAGATTGCTAGTCTTCTATTGAGATTGAGGAGGAGAATTCAGGCTTTGCTTCGTGCTTTCAACATCTCCCAATTAGGGAGGAGAGAGAAATTGGGCCCTTTTTTTGTAAAAAAAAGGGAAGGGGGGAGGGAGGGGGCGACCTGTTTGTCGACTTCTCCTTCCCATAAGCTTGTTTGTCGACTTCTCCTTCCCATAAGCATGTTTGTCAACTTCTCCTTCCCATACGCTTTCTTTTAAAGCTTAATCTTTAAAGCTTGAAGCTTTCTCTTCTTTCTAAGTTTTAAATATGCTTAGTCAGTTCTGACTTACAAGCCATGACTACCGTGCATATGGCAATTTTTGTGAAGGATGTCTCTACAGATTTTATGGGTCTTTTCATGTTACAAAATTCAAATTATATTATTCGAAACTCCCTCTATTTAATGGTCTAAACCTCTCCAAATATAATTACAAGAAGTTGATAAGATTGAAAGATAATGATCAAGGTTTACACTTTAAAAGAGAGTTTTAATCTAAGTCACAACTTAACCGTGAATCTCTAATAACTTAGCAGACTCCGCCGGTTGGAGTTATGGCGTGTATATCCATATTTTGATATTTTTGTGGGAAGGTCTAGATATCCTTATGATGAGTGTTACTCCCTAAAATAGCAATTCCATCAATCAAGACAAACCTAGTTGGTTTTTTTGCATATGTGATGATTTCATGATCTAGTCAGTCGTTAATATGAAGAATGGGTTCTTTTCTATGACTAGAGCCCCTAGTATCCTCAGCTCCTTCTAACTCTCCACGATAAAACCTTTCACACCATGATTGGTCTATACTCGTTAATGTGAAAACCAAAAAAAAAAATCTTGGTTAGTTTTATTATGAAAAGTATTATTTTAACAATTTCATCTCAAGACCTTTTATATACCAAGAATTAGCATCCGTGTTTATCCATCAGAGGTTTCGTTAGTTCAATACAAATAAAAAATTTTAAGTCTTTTAAGGAACACAGTACCTTCCTTGTACTTCTCCTTAATACATCTCGTATAAACCCAAATTATCCCTTGAAATTTGCTATTAAGAATTTCTCTAAGAAATTTTATGCATGAGATTTTTTTTAAAAAAAATGAAAAAGTCCTATTCTATGAATGCAACTTCTCGTTATCAACCCATAGGATGATGATCTACTAGTTGCTTTCAATTTCAAAATGCGATACGTGGGGATTTATATGACCAGTGCTTGGTTGAAGGTATTGACAACTTCATTTGCAATCCTAGTACTCACCATTCCATTCGTAGTGGTCGCACCTGCAGTGTTATTGGCAGTTCATGCCTCCACGACCCTCATAACTTTCTTTTTCAGGGTCATGGTCTTTAATCACGAGATTGTAGAGGAGATTTTGGCAATAGAGCTTGGGGTTGTCACAATTGTATTGATGGGGGATGGCAATCACTAGGAATTGACAAAAATCAAGCAGAATCTTGATTATACATGGAAGTAAAGGTAGAAGGGATGGGGGATTCAATTCCAAGAGCTGGCTGAGTATCCTCCTTATCTTCGTGACAAGAATTTTACGTCCTCGTACTCCTCTTGCCCCACTCCCTCTTGCTCTATATTTGTGGTTTGAGAACAGCCTCTTCTCTTCGATCGAGCTGCCCTCCAACGGCTCCTCATGCCCCATATTTATAGCTTAAGAAGGGGTTTATGGGTTATGGCCAAGAAGAGGAGCTCTTTGTGGAGTGTATCTTGGCAATCCAGCAATCTGGAAGCTTTCAAGATGTAATCTGATGTTGGCGATATGATCTTTGAGGTCTAGAGAGGCTGCCAAAGATGTCATAATTGATTCGCATGCTCTCGAATGACCTTGCTCTAATCTAGGCCTCTTGTCGAACTGAGAAAAAGGGGAAGATTGTTGGAGTCTTCTATTGAGATTGAGGAAGAGAATTCAGGTTTTGCTTTGTGCTTTCAATATCTCCCAATTTGGGAAGAGAGAGAGTAATTTGGCACCATTTTTTTCATTAAAAAAAGGGGGTGGCTGTTCGTCGACTTCTCCTTCCCATAATTTTTCTTTTTCAAGCTTTAAGCTTTCTCTTACTTTCCAAGTTTTAAATGTGCTTAGTCAATTTTGACACTTACATGCTATGACTATCGTGCGTATGGTGATTTTGTGAAGGATGTCTACAAATTTTATTGGTCTTGGAAGGTGTTAGGTTACAAAATTCAAATTATTTTGTTCAAGACTCCCTCTATTTAATGGTCCAAAACTCTCCAAATCTAATTACAAGAAGTTGAGAAGATTGGAAATAAAAGTCGAAATATCACATTGATATATGCACTATTACTGCTAGTAACACCAGGATTTCCAAGGTGGTGCTATTACTACTCTCCTATATAAAACTACGTAGGTCTCGTATGAGACGTGAACCCAACATTCATATAAGTCAAATAGGTATATATAAGCAAAAATATCAACAATCATAGTAGTGCATGTTCCAAAGCACATGTTGTCACACATATATCAACATATCAAAATTCTTCAAAAAATCATAAAAAACTAACATCAGAATTCTCCTCATCTCTTATAATGATAATTTGTGCTGCATCTTTAAGTAGCTTCAAAAGATACATCATTAAGCATGAAGTAGATTGTTTGTTCCATGTAAAGCATATTGTTTGATTAATTTTTTGTTAGTAAAGGGAGAGCACAGTTGCTTCTCTTTACTAACAAAAATGTTGCACAAAGTGCAATTAGGGGGCTCGCCAAGCATGACAACTATTATGTAATATTTAAATTATTGTGGCCTACCTCAAGAAATGTGCTAAGCTATATCAAACATAGAAATCCTATACTTGGTGATGAATATTAATATATACGTGCTTCTTCTCCAAATTTAATGATTGTGATAAGGATAACGTCATGAAACTTGTAATGTTCAATTAGGAATATATCAAATCACTTAAATCATGTAGGGAATTATTTGTTAATTGAATGTTTTTAGACTTACTTTTATCCAAAGAATTAATAAATTAAACATCAAGCCAGGTGCATGTGTAGTAGTCACAATTGGGTCATGGGGGATTTGTGTGAAAGTCAATCAATGGACAAGTAAAATTCTAATGTGGATGGCATGTGGTATACAAGAACCTTAGATGGTCTCTATCTTATAAGATGGCATAGACAATCATAATTTTGGAAGATAATCATTACATCATTATAAATGCAGAAGCTACTTTTCATGGCAAGATTCTTTGTATTTTCTTGTAGAGAGTGAACTATCAGTGTTCGACTCTCTTTTCAATGTCTTGTTTTATTAAAAAAGAACACCTTCAATGTCCCCTTTCATAAATGAAATCATTTTTAACCCATTTGTAGATGTACTTGATAGGGGTCTCTAATGTGAGAAAGACAATTAAGGAGGCTTTTATACATATTTGATTATGAAAATGATGTAGCCACATCACTTCTTGGATATGGTGTTTATTATTTCTCCACACATGTCAAAGTGTAGCTAGAGTTAGGCCCTCAAATTCACAAAAGAAAGAATTTCTTAGTGGATTTCTCGAAGTTGTAGTATTATAGATTTTCACCTTTGGAACCTCTCTCTCTCTCTCTCTCTCTCTCTCTCTCTCTCTCTCTCTCTCATATTAGCCCCCAAAGTTCACATTTCTTCGATCTTATGACACATCAAAGTGTAATTATCATGCAATTTAAAGATTGCAACCAAAAGATGGACAAACATAGCACTCCCACCAATTCCAAAATGAGATCTACATTAGAAAATGTGTTTCTGATTATCAAAGTACACTAAGAAGGCCACTTACAATCTTTTGGAAATTAAAGAATTGTAGCTTGGGGAGATGAATGGTTCACATGCTTGCCCATGTTAGTGAGACTTTTGTGCATTCAAGGATATAATATCTTCAAATGGATCTTACTTTTAGTGAAGTTGCTTATGTTAGCATGTTAAGGGGGCATCTTTTGCTTGGATGAAAGCAGCTTGAAAATAATGAATAGGAGGCTACATGCGGGCAATTTTGGTTTCACTCATGCCAAGGGTGCATTTTAATTGTTGTTGGTTCTATTACTAAATGTTGTTGCCTTGCAGTGCAACAATGGGGCAACTTTGATCAAGGCATGGTTCTACTAATGACGTACATGTATACTATCTCAAATGCACAAGGACATCCATTAAGTGCAAAGAATAGGCCGATTTCACATACATTACACATGGCATAAGGGAACAACTCCAATCAAGGCATGGCTCTACCAATGGCCTAATTCACAAGGGGATTAACCCTATCAAATAATGCCCACATGTACACATTCATAGTTGCACAAGGCCATGATCCATTCATTAAGTGTCATGTTTCAATTCATATCACAACATGCCAAATGAAGGGGTTTTTAAAATATTGTTTTTACATTTTTTTTCACATATAGAAGGGTGTCATATAAAGAGGTTATTCATAGATTAAATTTAAAAATGATATTTTTATTTAGAAAAAAATCATAAATAAATGTATTTTTAAATAGTCATAGAACGCAAGTGATATAGAGGATTTATATATAGTGAGCCCCTCTGTCCCCTTTTCACCTGCTTTCACTTGGAGAGACATATTGCATCATCCTACTAAGGCATGATTTCTACCAATGCCTACATGTGCGCATTCATAGATGCACAATGCCATCCATTAAATGCAAAAGAGCTAAAAGCTCACATGCTATTATATCAAAAATTCAGTAGAAGGGGACAACTTCTATGAAGGGATGATTCTTCTAATGACTACATCTCCACATCTATAGATCATCCATAAGAGTCAAAAAGCATACAAAATTCCAATTTTCATATGCATGACATACCAACACACATGGTTGAGGAGTCACTCAAGGGTTTGGGGAATAATCTTTAATCAAACTATACAATATTATTCATGTTTTACACTAAGGAGGAATTTGGAAAATGAAATCGATTTTTTTGTCATGTTCACAATAAACTCTTAGTTGGTGGATACAAAAACTTTTAACGCAAAATTTTAGAGTGCTTTTAAAATTAAATCTTACATGAGTGTCACTTTTTTAAACTAAGGGTTTTGTAAGGTTTTAAACCCTATTTTTAAATATTTATTTTTTTTTTAAAAAGAAGAATGCGTAAAATTATTTTGAAAAAAGAGGTTAAATGGATATGTGCATACTATGGATTTGGACACCAATATTTGAAGTTTTTTGTTTAATTTTGAAATTTAGTTCACAATTAAAATCCTCGGTTTTTTGTGAACACTGACACAGTGTGATGGGCTCTTTCTTAGAAAAGGAACTTTGAGACTTTGAGTTGGCCAGCTTTTGATCTGCTCTCTCTCTCTCTCTCATACATGATATGATAGACAGGTTGATGGAGAAGCATCCGTACGAAGACGAAGGCTGTTTATGTGTGTCTTTCGTCAGCCTGTGAGAAAGAGACCGACACAGGAAGGGAAAAGTTCTGGCTTTCATTAACAAGGATTTCTTCTTACTGTTGCTGTGCTGCTGCAGCATCAATCGCGCACCAGGTATGGCTCAATGCTCTTGTATATATCTTCTTCATGCACAGGAAACCTCAGGACTTGATAGTTGCACTCTCAAAGGCGTTTTGATATCGACATGGCTTTTGCGTGAGATATATTGACATCACTTGCTTTTTCATTCCATTGTAAGCAAAAACATCAGAGAGGACTTGATTGTTGCAGACTTATAGGCGTTTTGACAAAGCGGAGAAAAGAGAACCGGCTTTGCTGCATGAAAGATTCGACACTTTACTTGACATTTCCATTTCATTTGAAAGGGCATTTCTGCTTGCTTCCACCCATGGAAATGCTCTAATGTACCTTCAAGTAATGTGAATTCAAGTGCGTTGATTCCTTGATTAGCGATACAGACAAAGTTCTATCTGGCACGGCCATGGAGAATCTGCAGGCTCAGCAGCCTCCAATGGATCGGAGCTTCTCCCTTGACAGGTACGTTGAGCGTTGTTGATCAACCAATTGGCATTCATTGCGACAGTCGTAAGAAGTTTCTTCCTTGCTCAATTGTCCGTTTTATTTTGACCATAAAAGTAGATTAAACAATGTTGTCAGTATTGCCTTATATAGCGAAGATGCAGGATTCCTATAGTGCGGTACGTGCTTGACTCAGCCTAATGTCTCTTTCTGTACAGGAGTGCCTTCAAACCTGTGGACCAAAGTTCCATGACGATCGAGTTTCTTCGTGCTCGCCTGCTCTCTGCACGCTCTGACTCGAAATTGGCACGGCAACAGGTGCAACTACTGGCTGGAAAGGTAAGGTGTATGCAATACATTTGTGACTTGTGATTTTTAATTGCTGGATTTTTCGTGAGGTTTTCCATATTGGTGGAATGACACTACTGCGACATGCTTCTGTCAGGTTGTGGAGCTTGAGAAGCAGATCGAATTGGAGATTCAGCTTCAGAAGGAGCTCGAGAGGGCCAGGTTGGAAGCCCTCTCCAAATATAAGAAGGAACTTATGCCTGAGTATGGACATCTTTTCCTTGAGCAGGCCAGCAAAGCCTTCGAAGGTAAAGCAGTTCAGAATGAAAATCGAAAGGAAGACATTATGCAAGTCCAAGATGAAAATGAAAAGGAAGACATTATGCAAGTCCGAGAGGAAAATGGAAAGGAAAACATCATGCAAGTTCAGAATGATGAGGATGATAAAGACGGTGCAGTGACTGATCTAACAGACAGAGAAAAGGGGCTTCTCACCTGGGTGAGAAGAAAGGAGAGTAAGAGGCCAAGCACAGGGTGGATCAGGAGACCGAGATGGCTTGAAACGGCTTCTACTGATGGAGATCTATCTCAGAAAAGATGGACCGGGAAGTCTGTGCGCCAGATAAGGAAAAAAGAAAATAGGTAAACCTTCATGAAAAAAGCTCCGGAAGTTAAGTACAGTTTGAAAGAAACTTTGTAGTGAATGCTAGCTATTGTAGGTTTGACACCTGCTGGCCGCAAGACTGATTTGTCACAACATGCATTGTAGGATACAGGGCACAGATCCAGAAGATAACTCTGAGAAACCACCTGATCTTGCAATTGTGGAGTTTGCACATGCATGTGATGCACAAATCACTTTGCAACTCGATGGCAAAAGAAGCATGGGAATGGAAGCCCCAGCAGAGCTTGTTGACGACAAGGTTGAAGCAGACGAGACAAAGCTCAGGGAGATTAAGAATAAAAGATGTTGTCAAGAGGTGAGCTTGCCACTTTCTCATGCCTAAAAGGAAATAGTGTCTTTCTTTTGGTGTCGTCTGTACATTTTGCAAAATTGAGATGTTTTGCTCTCTTTTATTTTTGGTCCTCTGGTGGCAATATTTCTATACTGACTCCACATAGAAAGTATTTAAGTGAATTCCTTATGCAACATAGTATAGGCATGTGAGGTTGTGATGCATTGTGACTTGTAAGATCTTTGGCTTTGTAATAAGATTGCTTGTTTGCATGCAGGATACCTTTTTAGGCCAACCTTCAAAAGAAAGGGGGACTCCTTTTCGCGTAGAACAGGCTACAGTTGGCGAAGTTCCTGTCGAAGGGACCACTTCAATCAACGCTTGTGCAGAACTGCTGACCCAAAGCGAAAAAAATGGGCCAGTTATTGAAAATTCGACTCCTTGTAAAGTTTCGAAAGAGGTCCCAGTCGATAACTCTCAAGGTCAAAATCCAAGTGAGATGGAGTTAATGGTTACTACCTTTCAAACTTGTGGTTGCAAGTCTGATGAAGGTGTCGCAGATGCCAATTTCAAGCATTTGAATACTTGTGACAAAGGGGTTTTGAATAAATCTGAAGACGGAGAAAGCAGGGAAATCATAGAATCAACTAATGAAGATTCTGATGGTTTCTCACATTATCCTGTCAGTGGCCAACCCCTTTCAGCAGCTCATTCAGAATGCGAGACTGATTTTCAATCGCAGGAAATGAGAGACAACAAGAGTTTGGAAAAGCCAATGTGTGCATCACCTGTGGAAATGCTTGAAACTCAATCTTCCAAAATTGAACAAGTTGGAGTAAAGACATTAACTTTACATGATAGGCAAAACTTTGAGCAAAATCCCAATAGTCATACAGTAACTGAAGATGGTCCTTATGAAGAGCTTGACCTTCGACCTGTGCACAGTCATCCCATCGACAGAAACTTAACTCAGCAAGGCACTTTCAGACAACAAAGTCCTGTAGATTGTAACGTAGGTCGTACTTCCTCGCATTGTCAAGTTAGTAATAGTATGTGCTTACCTCTACCCCAATATTGCTATATGCATGAACACCTTCACAACAGACCAGCAGAACTGAATGCAATGACATCCAATATGTCACAGAATAGGGGTAGCAGGGTTCCTTTCAGTGCTCAACCTGTTCCTTGGGAAAGGAGCGTTGATCATGGAAGAGTTTTGAGGAATCGTCATCGAATGTCAATGGATGCAGGTTTAGACCGAGTAACAGAGGTCCTGAGGGCTCTACAGGTGGCAAAGCTTCATGTAACTGAGGCATCTGATGGCCAAGTAATGAGTCCTAAAGCAGCCTATTATCCCCCCCAATTTGCAGCTGGGCCATCGCACCTGTACAGTCCATCACCATCTATTATGAGCATGCAACCTTCTCTAGGTGCTTTTGCAGGGAGAGTGCCAGGCAGAGGCGGGTATTCCTGGAGGTCAACAATGGAACCGCTTGTACGTAAAACTTGGCAAAGGTAGGATTGCATGGCTCCGGAGCATGCACACACTGCATGGCCCATGGATGCCCTGCCTCGATATAATTGTCTCTTCTGAATGGTTTTGTTCAGCACATCGTCTGAGTGATGTCAGATTACCTCAATCTTACACGCTAATGCTGTAAAAATTGAAGAAAAGTTTCCTCAAATACTTACCTGGCCTACTTTTTGCACATATAGATCCTGCACGGTTGTCGCATGGGACTGGTGAATGTTTTCCATCCATACTGCAACCTTATTAGCATATTTTGAGCATCTAAGGGACCCATGTTGAAAGGGTAGACAGGGGAGTCATCCATGCTACACCATGATGCCAGACTACAAATGCTGTATACAGGAAGACCACATATACAGGCATGAAAATTTGTGCCTCCGTTGGGAAAGTGTGCAAAAAAAGTTGATTGATCTGTAGACGGAGACAATTATGGTGGTACGAATCCATCTCAATGCAGCTAAATTTAAGTGAATAGCAAATAGTACCCTGATGTGCAGTTATCCTTTGCATGTCTTGGTGGCTATGCTACAAAAATATCCCTATCATCGACCTTGAGTTCACACAAGAAAGGTAGAAGAGAACTTTTTATATGTACTCGCTCCACCACCTTCATCACGACCACCACCTTCATCACCTCTCTGTACTCGCTCCATTGCCTCTTCTGCTTGGATAGGATGAACTCCTTATGTCTCGACCATTGAGTTTGCTACTGTTCTTTGATCCTCTTCCATTGAGCTCCCAAGTTCCAAGCTTGTCTCAAACTCATGTACCCTTTCCATGTCAAAAGAGTCACCATGGCATATGTAAATATTGTGTAACACAAGACAAGTAGCCACAAGATCTAGCACATGAGTTGAAGTCATCCTTATGGTTCTCCTTTGGGGCAATGATAGGAATATGTGAGCCATCAACTATTCCCACAATATAGGGAATACCTCTCAAGGCCTCAAAATCCCTAGCTAACTTCTCAAATTGAGCAGGAGAAGGCCACTTAATACATGCATCCCTTAAGCCTGATGTAAGGATGGCCTTACAAAAGTCAAGAACTATGCCACAAGATGTGCTCTTGGCACATCCATGCAAATGTGCTAAGACCTCCAATGTTGTGCCAAATGCTAATCTATAAAGACCAAGATAGGCACGTGTACTAACACTAAGAGTGGCATGCATATTAGTAGTTTTCATTTCCATTTGCAAAGTAAGCTAGCCACATAAGTAATGAAAGGTTTCTCTGTTAGTGCCAAGGTGTTGCTTAAACATACTTACCAAGTAAGAACCCAGCAAGTAATGTTCAAGAAATTGTTGTGGGTGTGGATAAGCATAAGCCCAAGCCTTTCAATGCTCATGACCCTCCATGTGAATTTTTTTATAAAAAGTATTGATTGAATAGTCCATGCACTAAATTAGAGGCAACCACATTTGTAGTGGGGCCTCATCAATGTGCATGTGGCTTGGTATAAGAAACTCGATGATTTTGCTAAGAAGCATACTCATGCACAAAACAAGGCTGTCCTCTTAGAGATTGCCAATTACGACTTGCATGCACATGGTTATGTTAGTTAATATGACTATCCACTTATCTTAGCATTTTGATACCACAAATTATGTAGTAAATAAATGAATTACTTTGATAGCATACTTTGATCATATAATTACTTTGATGTCACACTTTGATTGTTCAAATTACTTTGATAGCACATCTTCACAATATAAATTACTTTAATTGCATAGCTCCACATAATCCAAAATCACAAGTCATTCAAAATCATTTGGCTTAATGAAGTGGTAACAAGCCTCAATGTGTTTCATCTTCGCATGGAATACCAGATTCTTAGCTAACTGGATAGCATTCATAAAATCTAAATGCAGTGCTCGAGGGGGGTCACTTTGTACAAAAATATATGTCACATGAGTTCAAAAAAAGAAATTTTTTAAAAAAAAACAAGCTTACAGAAATACATTTACAAAATGAATTGTTTTAAAATGTTCAAATTTATTCACTGAAGGGATTTTTATATTCCATAGGATTTTTTTTAAAGTAGAAGGGTATAGTTAACCACTCACGGTTTAACTTGACTCTACTGATAACCTGCTATTGTTATCCCTTAGTTAAAGCCTCTTCTTACCCTAATTAAGCCATTCTTATGATTTTTCTCTTCCTTCTCTTAAAATCTCTCTCTCTCTCTCTCTCTCTCTCTCTCTCTCTCTCTCTCTCTCTCTCTCTCTCTCTCTCTCTCTCTCTCTCTCTCTCTCTCTCTCTCTCTCTCTCAATATATATATTCTCCCTTCTCTTAAAATCTCTCTTAAATAAAGCTTTATATCCGTATGCAGCTGGATAGGTATCTAGACGCTGCTTCCAAGGTGGGAGTCATTGGAACTTTGCTTTATGGTCAAGCTTTATCATGGTTCACCCCAATCTTGGAAAAGAATATGCCAGTACTTCATTACTACGAGGCATTTCTTTGTGAGACCACTTCCACATTTGGAGATGCAAACAACACTGGTCAAGTAGTAAAAACAAAACTTCGAAAGCTACGACAAGGTAACCACCATGCCTCTACCTATGCATCTAAATTTAGGCAATTAATCTATGATCTCACTTGGCATGAGGAGTATTTTATCAACCAATTCAGATGGGATCTTCAAGATGACATCAAGGACCTCAATATGCTCACTATGCCTTAGGCAAAAGTACTCAATGATTATATCATGCAAGCCATCCAGCGTGATAATAGATTTTTTGAGAGGAAGCAAGAAAAGCGAGAAGAATTCAGGCCTCGCCCATGGAACTGAGCCCCAATCACAGAAGAAACTAAGCCCAAACCGATGCAAATAGATAATACTAAATTCTAGCCCTTTACCCCACAAGAAAAGCAAAGATGAAGAGAGAGCCATCTATGCCTATATTGTGGAAACCTTGGACACATCACCCTAAATAAGAGGACAAGAAGCCCAAGAGTTGCTACAACCATCCTCGATCAAGAAAATGAGAATGCCCGGTTGTAAATGAGACTATACAATCGGGCCTTAATATAAGAAAGGATCTCTTGATCCCAACCACACCCATGGAAACTTTCTTTGTCACAGTCCAAATGATCCTGCCGAGAAAGACCCTTTTCCTCAAAGCCTTGGTCCCGACTCTGAAGCCTTTGCATGTTTCATTGATGATGGCTTTATGAATAGATACCAGATTCAAATACTCCAAAAGACTAATCGTGCAACAGCTGAATTCATCGATGGAAGACTCTCTAGCATCAAGAGATATTACCAATGAAACCTGAGCACTCATGGTAACTATTGGGAAAATCTCGTGTATGCTTTAATGTCATATCTAATATGTGAGGTCTCCACTAGGCTCATTCCAAGGTGCACCTTTTTGTAGTCCATTAGTAGGTTTTTCAAATAACGCTGCTCGGCGATGCTCTGTTGGAAACATCACAGGATTTGTCACTTAGACCCCACTAAGTCTACATCGCGATGGAAGTGTTCCAACTGAACCCACTAGGATTTACCTAAATTTTCAGATTTCTAAAACGAGACGGGTCTCCTAGTAGCTAGCTAGCATCACTACTTTCGAGTTCCCACTTCTACAAGATTACTCGATCTGAAGTAGACTTGACATTGCACTTGGTTCAAAGAGAATGGGAGACGAAGGGGAATGCGGTACATCAACCCTCTTGCCCATAAGGCAAAATCCCATTCCGACCCCCTAAAACAATGCAAGTCGGTTCTACCTAACGACTAGTTGGTCAATTTAACGTCTTCTTATTTCTATTGCCGATTTAGAAATGCTCCCAGCTAACCAGGACCACCCTACCGTTGGACGGACCCTTCGGGGGTCACGCCCACCCACTTTCCTTTGATGACGAAATCATCTTTAGTTCTTTTATTACCTACAAAATATTTATTGGAACATATACAACCAACTTCCTTAATTAATCCGTTAAATCACATGTTTCTTAAAGTAATTTATCTCACGGACACATATACAATTCAAACAATCCTTGAACAAAATAAACTTCTTTATTATATTGAAAGTTATTACAATTTCCATCTTTCCAACCCTACGAAAGATACACAGAATTCCACGAGGGTATTCTGCCCACCAAGATTCCACCCTTGTAACTAGTATTTAGGGTTCCAAGATCCCATCCTAGGTCACGAAGGGGCTCTTCAGATTCTAGAAACAATGCAAGATTTACGGCTAGAGTCCCCCCTGGCACCCACATTTCCTACTACCTGAGACTATCCCTATGAATAGACCTTTCGCTAACGGAGCCGATCTAAGCCTCTCAAAGTGATAACCATGACCCCCTTAGAGTAGGGCCTTGCAACTAGCTTGGGGGTAGCCTAGTGTGACCTTTCCTTTTATCATGTTTGTTAATGTTTTCAATCAGAGATCTAGATTCTAGCAAACGCAAACAATTCTTTCAAATGTATATCAAATGATAATGACAATCACATCATCGTGTAGCTCACAGCTTCACATAGCCAAGGTAGACCTTATCCGAAGGTAACCTTACCTTCTAATGAGGATTCTCCTCCCCATAAAGAAGTGATGAGTACATCTCTTATAACATGTTACAGCAAGGCATGAATTTTCCATTTGGGCTATCTTACCCAACATAAGCGAAATTCCTTAAAGAAATATATTGTGCCAATAACTTAACGAGATGACTTGCAGATCCCTTTAAATAGAGTTTCACTTTTTAAGCATTAGTCAACACTTAACCTTGTCGCATTTGATAATAATTATATCGAGTTATTTTACTAATCTCGAGTGCATGTAAAGTCATATGTGCAATAGCCTCTTGTAACTATTTCCATCATGATTCCATGATTTAGAATCTAACTACAAATCATAGCGATTAATTGTTTATGCATGTACTAGTATGCTTTCTAGATGAAACTACCAATTCGTGTAAGTGTAAAATATAGAGCTAGTATTTTACGTAATTAATTCTTATATGGATGTTGTCCGTACAATCTAACAAGTAGGTCTTGTACCGTTTGATGCAATGGCTTAATTGAAGACCAAGACAAGGGAAATTGAGCTAACTCTCTCCCTTGCACCCTCTTTAGGTAACCTCTCTCTCTCTCTCTCTCTCTCTCTCTCTCTCTCTCTCTCTCTCTCTCTCTCTCTCTCTCTCTCTCTCTCTCTCTCTCTCAAGCTCCTTCTCATAGCCTCTTGGAGGGGTATCCTTCTACCTCTCTCTCTCTACCTCTCTCTCGCAGCCTCTCAGGGTCTCCTTGTGCTTCTCTAAACTGCTCCCCATGCCTCATATTTATAGCTAAATGAGAGAAGAAGGGTCGTGGCTGAGAAGAAGAGCTCTTTATGGAGGGAATCTTGAAAAATTCAACAATCTAATGCTCAAATCACAAATCTAATAGTTCCATTGGCTCCAAAAGGGGGGTAAAACTCCAAGACACTTGGTTAGAAATCTTCCAGATCACTCCTTCTTCTCTCTGTTCGAAGTGTTATTTGCTACCTGTAAACTGTGATCGTGACGCACACAATTTCGCCAATCCTTTCTTTTTTCATTAAATCTCCAAAACTGACTTAAAAAACCACTTGCTTTTTTTACATGACATCCTGTTCTAGAAATTTCCATAGCTTTTTTGGATATTTACATTAAATAATATCTAAAATACGCTAGTTTTTCCAAAAATCTAATATTTTTGGACCATCCATACTATACACATTGACACTAATGACTAATATGGATCATAACTCTCGTTCACGTTGTAACTTCCATGATGGGTGGCTATGGTCCTTGTCAATTCGAAAAAAATGTTAGGTTACAAATCTTGATTTTTTTATATTTTTAATTAAATTAAAAATTTTAGTTATTAAAATTAGTTAGTTTTTACTTTAGTTAGTCTTTAGTTAGTAACCTTATTAACTTATTAATTGACTAACTAACTTTCGAACTAACCAACCAACTTTTAATTGCGTGGAAGTATTATCCTTAGAGAAATCGAGATGTCCTCATCTCGAGAGAAACTATGGATATTGTTGATCAAGAACATTAGCATCTATTCATGTCGCATCTTCTTCAAGATGATCCTTCCACTGGACAAGGTATTCTCTAAGGATTCTACTCCTCAATTTTCTCTCCCTTACATCAATTACTTTGTCAAGTTGTAGCTCAAGGACTCCTTGGTTAGGTATTACAACTTGTTGATCATCAAGGATATGGTTAGGGTTAGCTACATATGCTTTCAATAAGCTAACATGAAATACATTGTGGATTTTTACATTCTCAACAAGGAGTTGTATCTTGTAAGCGCTTGGTCCTAAGCACTTGAGAACCTTATAGGGTCTACCATATCTTGGACTTAGCTTCTTAAATTCTCCTAAAGACGCAGTACTACAACAAAGTTGGGTTCCAATGGTTTCAAATAAACTCTTCCAAAAATGTGATGTGAAAAGAGAATCACGATCACTGATGGTCCTTTTAGGCAACCCATGTAACCTAAAAATCTCTTTTACAAAAATTCTTGCAATATCTGAAGCTTTGTAATTGGTTTTTGTTGAAATAAGATGAGGGACCTTTATTAGCATGTCTACTATTACCATTATTGAGTTGTATCCTCCTTGTACAGAAGGTAACCCACCTACAAAGTCCATGCTAATAAACTCCCATTTCATTTAGGAAATGTCAAGTGGTTGGAGTTTTCTTGGTAACTTGACACGTTTAGATTCTACCCTTTGGAAATTTAGACATTTTGTGACATACTTAAGTACATCACCCTTGAGTTTTTGCCAATAATAGCTTTTCGTAACAGCATTAAGAGTTTTTGCATATCTGGGGTGTCCTAAAAAAGAAGAATAATGTGCTTCCCAAAGTATCCTTCTCTTGAGAGTCTGTGACTTGAAGGAATGCATAGTCTCATATTTTTGAAATAAACAAGTCCTTCGTCTTCATTTGTAGAGAATTCTTGATACTTAGTCTTGAGTTTGGGATCTTGTTCTTTATTCTGAACTTCCTCCTTATTTGCTTCATCCTTAGTCAACTCGACGATAGGATTAGCTAGCATTGATACCATTGTAGCTAGAGTTTCTGCCCTAGATGGTTCTTCAATGATAAGAGCATTAAGGAAGGCTTTATGACTAAGGACATCTACTACTGCATTTTCTTTACCAGGTTTGAACTTAATTTCTATGTCATACTCCTGCAAAATTTCAATCCACCGTCGTTGCCTCATATTAAGATCAGCCTAAGTAAAAATACACTTAAGACTTTTATGATCTGTGACTAAAGAAAACTTATTTCCAAGCAAGTAATGTCTCCAAAATTTGAGAGCAAAAATCACAACTAACAACTCTAGGTCGTGAGTAGCATATCTCTTTTCATGGGCTTTCAATTTTCTTGAGGAGTAAGCTACAAGATTACCTTACTGCATTAGTACGCATCCCAATGCAAGAGAGTTAGCATCTGTGACAACTTCGAATTCCTTGCTTAAGTCAGGTAGCCTTAAGATAGGAGTAGTTACCAAACTATGCTTTAGTTGCTCAAAGCTAGATTGTTCAATTGGCATCTAGATAATGGCAACTTGCTTTTTGAGTAGGTCTATAAGAGGTGTTGCAATTTGGACATAGTTTCTTATGAATATCCTATACCATCTTGTTAGATTTAGAAAACTTCTCACTTCCTTGATAGTGGTTGGGCGTGGCCAATCTTGAACATCTTTGACCTTGGCAGGATCTACTGATATACCTTCAACAGGCACTATGAATCCCAAGTCCTCAATCTTCGTTTTGAAGAAGGCACGCTTCTTCTTCTTAGCATACACTTTGTGTGTTCTCATTGTCTCTAGGACAATGCAAAGATGTGGTTCATAATCTTCTTCCTCCTTAGAACAAGTTAGGATTTCATCAAAGAATACAAGAACAAAATCATTGAGATGAGGTCTAAAAATATCCTCCATCAACCTGTTGAAGGTAGCTGGGGCATTTGTCAACCCAGATGACATCATGATGAGTTGGAAATGACCATATCTTGTGTTGAAGGCGGTCTTTGGAATATCTTCATTCTTGACTCTGATCTGGTAATATCCTGACCAAAGATCGATCTTAGAAAAAATCATTACTCCTTGTAGACGATCAAGAAGCTCGTCTATCCTCAGGATCGGGTACTTACTCAATTTTATTGTCTTTTTGGTACAAAGGTGTAAAAAGATTGATTCAAGTGCTAGAGAAAAAGCCTCCCATGACTTTTGATTTACTTGCAACAATGCAATATAGACAAGTTGCGATAAGGTCTTGATTTGAATGGTTGAAACATAATAATAAAATTTATTCTATAAACTACCATAAACAAGTTTCATAGTTTTACTTTACATTGTTGATCGCAGTGCTCTCAGTCACTCTTATTGTTGGAGAGTAATTGCAAATGCTAGAAGATTGGTTAAGTTTATTTATCTCAATGATGATAAACTTATAAAGGTAATGTGAAAGATACTAAACTTTAAAATAGAGGTTTGTTGCAAAATAGTCCATTGATGACAATAATATAGTCCATTGAAAAAAAAATGAATTAAAAATATTTTCTTAGAAATGTAAGATAGTTACAAGGGATTGTTGTACAAGTGAGCATGTTTGGTATATAAGAGCAAAGATCATGAAGTACATAATGGTCAATTGTATGCAACCGGCAAGATTGGACAATAGTGGGGTGCTTGGGCATTGAAGGAGAGGAGGTGCATATAACTACAGTAGGTGATGCTATGCCTTCAACACCCAAGGCGACCAAAGCATCAAAGAAAGGCAAAATGACTTCTAGAAAGGATGTCCCTTCTCTTAAGAAAAGTTCTCAAAAAATGAAAGTACTTTGCCTCATTGCTTGTAAGCCCTTCCATGTATAAGCCATGGAGATGGTTGACAAAAATTTGTCACAATATTTGTATATGTATTTTATATTGATAGTAAATAGATCTTTTTTTCAATGTCCTTGTATTGTATATTTTTCTCTCTCCTTGTTGATATCTATTTAAAAAACATGTTACAACCATTTATTAATCAAGAAATGAAATCAAATATACACCTAAGTGGATATAAAATGATATAAAAACTTACTCATTTGTTATTAAGTTGGAACACAAATGAGCATGGTAGTTTAATATCTTCATTCTGTAAATCCATCCTCACTTGATGTAGCGTACACGATGATCTAACCTTTAGGATTGCAATAATGTCCTCATTGAATAAAACATCAAGATCCACTATAGGATCTTTGCTTGCTAAAATTATGAAGATTTGGTTTAAAGCAACCAAACTACCACCAATATGATAAGCCTTGGAATTGCACATGAGCGTCCAAGTGCGGTGAAGCCCCACTCTCACTGCATCCACAATGAACTCATCTATATGCTATGCCAAGCACATACTGACCAGTCGGCCAAATACTCACGAGCAAGATCTATGTAACCCATAACCAAACCCTTTGAGAATGTATTCCACTTGGGAATAGTCATGTCCTCTAAAAGAAACACAAGGGTCATAACATATGGAAAGTGATTTTGATGTAAACCTTGTATGAGAGAAAATGTAGCTTACCCAAGTAAGCAGGGCCTAGAGCATCCACAAGCAAGCCCATAGGAAAATCTGCAAACATCAATCGAGCTACCTCTCAACATGGAATCCCATCTTTTCTATAAAGATGTGTCTTCTATGTTGCAAAAAACTTGTTGATGCTATCCAAAAAACAACACATAGTCATTAATGCTAAGTAAAAAATGATGCAATGCTACACGCAACATGTAAATTGAGGTTCTTGCAAAACATGGTCACCTTGTTTACCTATCAAGGGCAAATCTATCAATCTAAGTCACATCCACTAGCAAAGCATCAATGTATGTTTGATATTGGAACCTTGCAATAATTATTTCAAGTAATATATTTTTAATTATCATACATGTAAGTCTTCCTCATGGGTGCCAAACAAAGCAAATGAGTTTCAAGTTACTATAAGAGCTTCTCACCTACTACTAAACGAGTTATGGGTTGCCTCTCCTAACTCTCTTAGCCAAGAGATCTGCAACAAAGGAGGTGGTGGGTGTTGTAAATGATTGCGTTACATTTTTTCTCTATGGATCTGTGGAAGTGCTTGGTTGGCTCATAAGCCCTTTGCCTCTCTTGTGAACGGGGCCAGCAAGAGGTGTAGTAGTGGCCCTAATGGTAGCTTGAGTAGCCTGCACACTATCATGAGTAACTTGCCACTTCCTCATGTCTGGACTCAATCTATCTAGAATGGATTCTTTGTTTGCAAGACCAAACTTTTGGAACATGTACACATCATGAGCAATATTTGGAGTAACATGCGCCCTAGAAATACTATTGGAAACAAATATAAGCATAATATGAGAATGTAATCATAAATATGACAATGAGAAGCGCAATTTAAGGAAGAAGACTTACAAACATAAGCATAATATGATAATGTAATCATAAATATGACAATGAGAAGCACAATTTAAGGAAGAAAACTTACGCATTGGTGGTATCCAATATGAGTAGTAGCTCGGCTTTCTTATCCATTAGCACCTCAATAAATTGACACCGTACACAAATATGAAATTGAGCATTGTCGGAGTACTCTATAATCGAAAATCGGATAACATAAGAATAGGATATATATATTCAATGCCTACATGTATAATGGACAAAGTATAAATGATTACTATCTTCTTTGATGCATCTCCGCCATGTTTTTAGCCTATGGTTTCCATCCCAAACCAAGAATTTCTTGCCCCTAAGATCTTGCCTTTCTCTCCCAAGAGCTATCTCAAACTCCTCGTTTCTTTAACGCCAAATCAGACCCCAGTCATCCACATTGTTGGCTGTTACATGTATGGTCTTCCCTCTAGGACTCGCAACTAACACAAGGAAGTGTCCCATAGCCTCTAGATAACCAGTACAATCAAAGGAAGGAATCAACCACTGAGCATCGTCTGTGGCAAATTTGACTGCCTCATGAGCCACCAATCTACAAAGAGGCACGATAGGAGGAAACGTCCTCTTCTTGACATAAAACTGGCTCAGTACATCCTTCATCAAGCCTAGAGAGACTTACTTGCCCAAGTGCCTTGAGTGCTTTTGTTGTTTTCCATCCTCGGCCTCCCCTTAAGCATTATCACGACTCATCTTTTCATTATCGTCTAGACTCTCATGGTGCACATTGGTCTCTATAAACATAGATGTTAATAAACAACAATAAAAAACAATAGCAGCAAAGAAATTATATATATAACGATAACAACAATGAGTAACAATAAGTAACAGTGACATATAAATGAAATGAACATATAAGTGACTACCTATCTGCTTAACAATCTCGTCAATGGTATTGGAGTCTCCATCTACTTGTGCTTTGTCATCAATGAGCACACATCTTTTTGGACCACACCCTTTCTTCTTTGGAGGAGTGTCCAAAGGTCTCACACGTGATGATATTTCCTGGTCTATGATCCGCCTACTAGGAGCACATCCCGACCGTAGCTTCACTCTAACTTGACGGTTACTATGACGTTAGACATATTCCTTTCTCTTGCCAAACACTCTTTTTGGTGCCATAATATGCAATCTGAGCATAAACCACAAAGAAAATTAAAATTCATGATGCCATTATGTGCTGCTTAATGTTGTTGAAATCCTCTTTTAGCATAGTCACAAAGTGAGCACACATAAAAAATCACACAACAATTCCATATAGACATACACATACATTTTTCTCCACAAGATTACCAATACTAAGACTATTGGAAAAAAATTGTATTCTATTTACATTATGGGTTTCTCTCACACTTTGCCGGTGGCTCTAGCTACTAACAGTGGAACAAACCTTGATGGTTGGTTCTAGCAAGAAGTCAAAGAAATCTTTTGAATCCCCTTAAAAAGGTCGAAAGTCTTAGGGCAGTGACTTGGATTTGGATACAAACCCAAAAGATAATAGCTAGTGGGACAAGGAGAATTTAGATGAGGATGATGGGAAGAAACCCTAAGATAAAGGATAATATCAATAAATCATTAAATGGTACTTGCAAATCTACTATGAAGACCTTATGGTATTCCAAGTTAATAGTTTAAGCCACTTGATAGCAGATTGTGGCCTAAATTAGTGGTGTTGTGGTACCCACAAAACTTCACACTGACATGTGCCATTACAATGCACATAATCTAATGGCCCGTACTAGTGGCTAGTAGGGCAAGGGGATGAATGCACTTGGCAATTAACATGCACTAGGGCCATCTAGGGTGTCCGCACTAGGAGTATCTCATGTGCAATAGGATTTTCCAACCCAAGGCATGGGTAGAGGTTCATGGGGCCCCTTGATTATCAAGGAAATAATGCTTATTTGGCATGTAGGAAGGCCACTATGGATATAATTTTTGATTATACAGCCTTGATATGCCTCTCGATCCTTGTTCAAAATTATATCAACCCGACAATGCTTCAAAATTATATAGTTTGATTTTGATAGCTTTGAACTTTCCCTTTATCAAGCTGATACGAGGTTTGCAAATCAACTAGTTGTCATACAGACGCCTCTCGATCCACAGCACCTCTCCCGTGCGCATTGACGCCTCTCAACCTGTCGTATGGTGTAGACGCCTCTCGATCCACAACGCCTCTCTTGATCCACAGCGCCTCTTAGCCTCTCGTATGGTGCCTCTTGATCCACAACTGCAATAACAAGGGGAAATCCTATCATATGGTGCACTAGCAATTGTATGGTGCATTGATAGTCGTATGGTGCATCCTGTCGTATTGACATCCGTGTTGACCATTAGCCTTATTAACAACCATATTGACCAATGTGTATCCATCAACCTTTGATCGAATCAAACTTGTGATGTGATGACCAAAGTTAAACATAGGAATGCATTTGTTTCTCCTTTGACTTGCAATGAATGACTAGAGTTAAACACATGATTACCTGATGAGTGCAAGGAGTTGAGCTCACTTCTGGTCTGCGTCCACGCATACGATTTGGCGGCTCCTATGGTCAATTTAATATGAACGTGCACCTGCTTTTGCACATTCTCTCACAAGAATCAAATAATCAAAAGCCCTTGCCTTTCAAAAGTTGACCCACTAAATAATAAGGCATTAGGGCCTACCCACACTTATGAGGACATTTGAGGCCACAAGGCCTCAAGAAGACTAATGTGCAATTATATTCAGCCCGTTAAGGTTTCATTACCTACAATCAATAGTGTGCTTTTATCTTCCAAATTCATTTGATTGTCCATGGTGCTAGAAATTTTCTTGATTGTCCATCATAAAGGCCATCAAGGCCATTAAATTTGGCAATTCTCCAAATGCAATTTTCCTATTAGAATTCATCCAAATTTGTCTAATGGAAAATTCATCTAGTTAAATATCTCTAGATTCGCCTAATTGTGATTCATAATGATTGATTCTAATTAAAGATCTCCAAATTCAAATTTTACTGATTGATATTGTGCTCAATTCATCTAGGTCAAAATTCATTCAAACGACATCACATCTTGAAATTTATCCGATTCGCAACCTCCAAATTTCATTCAGTCATCCAATTTGACAGTTCCTAAAAGCAATGATTTACTTTTTCTTACCCTTGACCATCAAAATACCAAGTAGGGACAGAAGGATTAGGAAATGCACATTTGTCCCAAAGTACTCAAGTTCATGCATAGCAACAAAATGAAGGGTCTTCCAACAAGAGATATTATAATCCAAACCTTCATATAACCATTTTTTATAGAAAGGTAAAATTGATAACTACCTTGAACAATTATTTTTTATAGAAAGCTAATGCAACAAGTATTTTTTTTATAGAAGGCTAATGCTACCTTGAACTTCCTTTAAACCTAGGATATGTGCACGTGGGCTAATGCTTGCAACTGGATATTGCTATTTGGAGTAATCTAGGCCAAGGTGGGCTACACCCATATCATGCCTACTCTTATAAATTTCTCTATTACAACAAGAGTCTATCCTCACTATTTTACAATGGAGTCTATCCTTCGTAGCAAAACATGTCTACTCACACATGCACACATACACATACATACACACATACTCTCTCTCGTATCCTAGCCTATGCACCAATTGTCTCACCTAAAATGGTTATATGATCATAATGTGCAAAAAAAGGGAGGTTGGCAGCCCCCCATCCTCCGCATGCATGCAAATGATGGGGGAGTTATGCCCCCCTTTTTTCTTAGTGTAGGTAGGAAGCATATGCAAAGGACAAGATCCTTAGTGAGTTCACTTGTACACCTCCATTGTGATCTACGTGTGCATGGTCAACCTGATTGCTTTGCAATCTTGAGGATGATGCCTTGCAGCTCGATGACCCAATGCTTCACGATCTTGAGTGAGAAAGAAATACATACACAAAGGTTGAGAGAGAGAGAGAGAGAGAGAGAGAGAGAGAGAGAGAGAGAGAGAGAGAGAGAGAGAGAGAGAGAGAGAGAGAGGGGAGGGAGGGAGGGAGGGTGAGTGTCTCTTGGCTTGAATCAGTCAAGGTTTGAGAGAGAGAGAGAGAGAGGAGGGGGGGAGACACAAAAGTTTGTGAGAGCGAGAGCTAGAGTAAGACATTGAAAAATAAAGAGTTCATGTTGAAAGACGTCTTCTTTGGCAAGGCAACATTCCTAAGTAAGATTATACTGGGCTCTTACTACCAAGGTAGATGGCGGTGACTCTAGAGATTATATTACTAGGCCTAGAGGGTCCTACTAATGCATGTGTAAAATATCCCAGCAAGTAGCCCAAATGTCCTTCTGTGTCATTTTTATTACATCTCTCATGCAAATCTCTCACTCAATCTAATGATGTTTTAGAGTTATTGAGTCATCACTACTAAACGTTCTCTATGATGTGTCATAAATGGATAGTCCTTCTATGGCTCTTAAATTTGGATGATTCTACTAATTCATTAATTAGTCGTCTCAAGTTACAATGATGGCCACCCACTACAACTTTTACGTTATTGAAACCCTCTTGAGACTTCCTTTATGACACCCTTTTTCTTTTGCACTTTCCTTAATTCAAGAGTTGTTGCCTTCTCTTTAACAAATCCACATTGTAAGCTCAATATAGAGTTGTCTTATTTTTCATCAATTTCCAACCCAATAGAGAGCACAACATGTCAAGTTTTGCCATTTTGTCATGGAGAATAGCTGGTGATTACCTAGAGCACAAGGTTTCATTAAGAAATGGAGAGCTTGTTCTGAGTGAGAACTACCTACAGAATCTATTGCCTCCAACACAAAAATTTCAGGGGTTGGAAGCCGTTGTAGAGCATGAATGTGGAGCAAACAAGGTCAATGTGTCTCCAAGATGGGATCATGAAGGGCATGCGCACTACATGATTAGTAGCACACTAACAACCACCTACTCCATCATGCTCTCAAACGATTGTGTGCATGTATCTGATAGTATTGAGTCAATAAAAGGTGGTACTAGTAGCAAGTCAACTCCAGTGTATCTTGATGTACCCTTAGATGATAGCAGTGATGTTGACCAAGTGATAATGTCAAAATCTAAATACAATGACAGAGGTGTGCACACATGGATGCATGACACAAATATTGAGGAGGAGTTTCATGTGGGTAGCCAAAGCAAGGATGTGTCTTCCTATGATAAGTCCATTGTGGTCTTCATTGAGGAGAAAGCTAGGCTAGGTAGATTGAAAAATTTACTAGCACTTTGTGGATCTCCACAAAAGGTGGATGAGCTCTGAAGTGAGTATAATGGTATGATTGCTTTTGAGCTTCCAGCTACACAAAGTAAGAAACGAATGATGGGTATGGAACAGAAATATGATGGTCACCTTTGGTCATGGCCCTCACAAAAAAAATATGGCAATAGAGTGCACAATTTGTTTGAGCTATTATCTTGGAAGTCTTCAATGTCCTAAGGTAACTTGTCCTTATTACATAACTGAGAGAAGATACAATGATGTTTTTTTCCATGGTCATTTAGATAGACAGGTGAGTATGGGCTATCCTGTAAGTGAGGGAAACTCCAAGATAACATGTCACTATTGTCAAAAGGTTGTTAGTTGTATAGCTGTTTGCAGATGCTCAATCTACTATGTGTTGCCACTAGACCCTACAATTACACAGATATCTCTCTATGATGGATGTGTTAGTGATGTTTTGAATGCATATATCCAATGTGCAAAGAGGTTGGGCTATATCATGGGGAGGTATATTGGATATGGGCCTTCAATGGACTCTTTGATGGCGAATGCTAGCAAAAGGAAATCCACAAATCCTACCTCTGTTGTTGCGCGTGCATTGCAAGGTGTTGTAGCTGGAAGTCCTTTGTATGAGGAGCACACAATGCAAGGTGATAGGGAGACTGTGCATATAAAAAAGAAGGGAAATGGAGCAGCTGCAAGTTCCCACAAGCCGGGATACGTGATTGAGTCAAGGCAACAAAAAAAATAGGGGCAGGTCATGAAGTATATAGTTTGATGATGGTGAGTTGGAAGAGATATATATTTAGGATGCTGAGAAGAATGAAGAGATACCAATCAAGCCCTTGGAAAGTGGAGTAAATGTGCCAAATGCAAGAACATCAACTTATGTAGAAGAGGTAGAAGTGGCACATGAGAAGTGGGCTTTACAAATGATGCCACCTAACTATGTGAGAAAATGTTTTGGTATGGAGGGTAGAAAGAGTTGTAGCAACAAGTTACAAAGTCGGCTAGTGGGACTAGTCGCACCATGCTTTTGGTCCGAGAGAGCCTATAAGGACAAGAAAATTGCACAATGGATATGGTTTTGCAATCATGATGTCATGCATAAAAACGCTATGGAGAAACAAGTGATAGTATCACCAATAGTTCCTTTTTTGTGGCCAGTTAATATAGGGACAAATATATCAAAGGAAGAGTGTAGTAGTCTAAAACATGCTGGTTTCAAGTTTTCCTGCTTTGCAACACCATCAAAGAATGAGAAGAGAAAACCTCTTACTTTTGCAGAGGGTGGTTCAAGTGGGAGGAGACGCAAGTGGAGGCATGGAATTTCCAAAGATACACAAAAGAGAATAGATGCAGCTACTTGCATGGTTGCAACCTTCTTGGAGGAGATAGTGAAACTTGAGAGGCAACATTCAGTATTTCGAGTCTTGACAGAGATTTGTTATGATGTGCACATCAAAGAAGAGCCTAGGTGCACTTGTCCTGATTTTCAAAGAAGAGAATCTACCCAAAAGGCATTTCTTGGCTGCAAACATATGTATTATGTGTATGTGCACATACTTGGCCTTCGACCTAAGGAGCACATGGTTATAGATCAGCCTGCACTAACTCCCACTCACCTTGCCTTTGTGTTAGGGCAATCACGTAAGATATACCCTATCATGTGGAAAGCCCAAAAATAAGCTTAACTCATTCATTGTTTTGGCCCACTCATCATCATGCTCACATCAGTAGGGTGTGACTTGTCCTTTTTTATTGCAAGAAGATTAGGGTGTAGCAATCTTGGAAAATTTCTAGATATTATACTCTTTTTGGGAGATACAAAAGTTCTCCATTGCTCATTGGAAGAAGGTTGCCCGTACTCTTTCTAGATATTGCACTCTTTTTGGGTGACGCAGAAATTTTGGGTGTAGCAATCTTGGAAAATTTCTAGAATTTTGTACCACAGCTTCCTCAATTCCGGATAGTATATGTCTTGTTGCAAGCTTGAAAAATCTCGAAAAATCAATTTCAATTACGAAAGCACAAAATCAAAAGCTCGCAAAAAATAACACACTCCTTGGTGGTGTAACATGTAACCTCAATCTGCTACTCCAATGTCTATCAACATAACCATGACTAGGAGACTCTTATGATCCACTCAATGTTTGTGACTTCTAATCTATTTCATGCATAGCCACACTCTCATGCTCAACAATCCCAATTGCATTTTTCACATTATTGTACCATCTACTCATTTCATAAAAAATAATAACCCTACTAACTCTTAGCTCACATGTAACAAGGTCATAACATCTATACCCTCTTTCCTCAAGAGAATACCCAACAAATACACATTTTTTTGCTTTGGGATCCCATTTACTATGCAACTCATCAGGAATATGCACATAACCAATACATCCAATACTTCTAGATGGGATAGATTTGGCTTTCTACACATGAACTTCTTTTCAGGTGTCATACTTTGTACAATAATAGTGGGTGTCCTATTCATAATGTATACAGTAGTAGTAATTGCTTCACCCAATAGTAATGAAGTCTATTTCTTTCTAACATCAATGCACAAGCCACCTATGCAATGTGCCTATTTTTCACTCAAAAACTCCATTTGTTGCAGAGTATATCTACATGTATACTACTTGTATATACCATTTTTCTACAAGAAATTAGAAAACTCATTGGAGAGATATTCTCCCCCTCCATCTAATCTTAGAAATTTAATATGCAACCCTATCTACTTCTTAATCAAAGCCTTAAAGCTTTTAAATTGAGTGAGCATCTCACTTTTCTCATGCATAAAGTAAACACATACTTTATGATATGATCATCAATGAAGGAAACATAACACCTGCAACCACTCAAAGTTGCAGTCTTTGTAGAAGCCCATGCATTAGAATGCATCAATTCAAGTGGCTTCTTGCATACATGCTTTTCATGCAAAAAAACATGCCTTCCTTGCTTTCCAAGTTGACATACATCATATACTTTGTGCATCCTATTAACTCTAAACCTAGACAAGCCATCCACAATCTATTTTGACTGCATGTCTTTCAGCCGCTGCACATTTACATGACAAATTCTCTTATGTCAAATTTCAATATCAACCACAACACCTGAACCTTATGTAAACATGGGAGCATCCATTTCAGGTAGACTTACATTAAGAGTAAACAATATGCTAGTAGTATGTTTCCCTTTTGAAATCAACCTAGAATCATTTTTTAGATCTTCTACATAACAACCATTAGATGTGAACCAAACTTGCAATTTCTGTTCTACCATCTAACCAACAAAAGCCAAGTTTTTTGTAATATTTGGTACATACACCACATCAGCTAAGTATGTAGTTTTGCCATCTTTTATACTCAAAGGATCATTTTCAACACGAGTAATGGGGTGAGCTATATCATCCCCTATCTCCACATAGCTAAGAGACTCTAGACTATGCATCTCTCTAAACCTCTCCATGAGAAGTCATGTGGTTAGAGGCACCTGAATCTACATAACATACATCATTCTCTAATGAACCATTAGCAGTCATTGTATTCATAAAGTACTACATAACAAACAATTGTTCACTTCTATCATCATTGTTTCACCTATTGGATGCATAGTTACCTTGCTACTTTTTCCCATTTCTAATTTCAACCTTCTTTTTAAAGCATTTTTTAGAAATGTGTCCTTTCTAACCACAATGCTAGCACTCTCCATTATCACCAGATTTTTGGTGCCTATTAGAATCTACAACTTGTCCTCTTTGGCTCCCCCCTCCTTAGGACTATCCTCCTCTATTTTGATATGCATCATAACCTTGAACATGACCACCACCTTGGTCTCTGCCATGACCTCTACCTTTGCTAGTAGAATAAAATAGATCTTCAAACTTGTTTTGTCTTTGAGAAGAAGAGGAATCCAAGCCAAGGTTCTTCTCCTCAAGTATCAACATAGAAATCAAGTATGAAAAATCAAGGATATCGTCCCTCATATTCATAGATGGCCTAAAGCTCTTGTATTCATCTCCAATTCATCTAAGTATGCATGCATAACATCATCATCAGCTACCACACTGATAGATCCAAGAGCTTCCACAAGACTATTGATCTTCAAGGTATAATCGTTAATGGAAAGGTTCCCTCTTTTCACTTGATTCAACTCTAGCTTTTGAGCTACAACTTTCTAACTTGAGCTACAGCTTTCTAGTCTTTGTGATTACTTTGAACAACCTTGCCAAATTCTTCCATGCAATAGTAGGGGTTTCAAGTTCCTGTAAATAGCCCATCATGCTATCTGTGACACTAACAAATAGCCAATACATGACAACCAATACTCCTAATCTTTCTTAGCCTTTAACTATTCTGCAATAGCATTTCATGTAGAACTTCAGGTGCTACTACCATGTTTCCTTCAATATAATTCCAAATAACTTTGTCCTTCAGAAATTTGTTATCCTAAACTTCCATGTAGGATTGTTCTTATCAATCTTCTCACTGACAATCTGGTTGAAGTTTCCAAACATTTTGACAAAATAGAAAACCTTACAAAAACCTACAATTTGCAAGCAAGCTAATACCAGGTGCACCACTACTAAATACGCAGCCTTTTTCACTAACTAAACAAGAATAACTACAATCTCGGACTCTTTTCATTTTACTGACCATTTATCAAGAATTATACCCATATAACCACTCCATTGAATGATTGATTGAAGCGTGAGGCGCTCTTTTGGGATGCAACCACCACTAAAAGCTTCAATGAGCTAAGAGAGCTTCCTATTTCAACTCCTTTCTTGGTGTGTCCAAATTTCTCTAAAGACTTTACCTTAGAGTTCAACATTTGTGCAGATACTAGTGGTCATGGGATTGGGGCTATTTTATATCAAGACCATGGAGTTATTGCCTACAAGAGTAAGAAATTTGATGACAAGGAGAACCAACTTTATGTACATGAGTAGGAAATGCTTGCAATCCTTCATGCCATTAAAAAGTGGCATCATTACATATATGGCAGTGATTTCAAAGTGAACAATGACCATGAGATTCTCAATATTTTCTCTCTCAATCAGATCTTTCTCCACAGTAATAGTGGTTGTTGACCACACCACAAAGTTATAATTTTGAAATATTGTATATAGTGAAAAAGGATAATATTTTGGTGGATGCATTATCAAGGATGTGAGCATGTTCTATTTCTACCATCTCCACCATTCAAAAGGATTATATTCATGACATTCAAGAGGAGTATTTATTAGATGATCAAGTTGAGAATATGGTGTATAAATTTTAGCAAGGCCAAGGTGAAGAATATCTTGATAATGGACTTCTTTGGTATAAAGGAGGAGTGTATTTGATGCCAAAAATTATTTTCAAGCATCCGATATTGCAAGAAATGCACTCTTTGCCATTGGGGGTCATCATGGACTATTCAGGACTTTTAATAATATCTATAAGAGCTTTTATTAGATGGGAATTTGGAAGGATGTCAAGGAGTATACTCCCCAATGTTTGCCTTGTTAATAAAACAAGGATTCTAATGTTTTGCCTAGTGGCTTGCTTCATCCTCACCTATTCCTAAAGGAAAGTGGACAGATATTAGTATGGATTTCATAGTGGGACTACCAACCACTAAGTATGGGTGGAATAGTATCTATGTTGTGGTGAACAAATTGACTAAATCATCTCACTTCATCCCTATGCAAGTTTAATACTTAGCAAAGTAAGTTGTGGAGCAATTCATGAAAGGTGCATCTAAGCTCCATAGACTCCCATCAAAGATTATGCTTGATAGAGATACTAAAGTCATGGGAAATTTTTGGAGTTTGTTTACTTCCATGTATACTACCTTAACTCCAAGTACCGTTGATCATCCTCAAAGAGATGGTTAAGCATATCACGTCAACCCAATGGCTAGAAGTCTATTTGCGGCACTTTTGTCATGATACTCAAATACCATAGGACCAATGGTTGCACCTTGCTGAATTTTGCTATAACAATATTTTCCAAGTGAGTATTGGAATGTTTTCTTTTAAGATGCCTTATGGATATAAGGTACAAGTATGCTTAGCCCTTTTCAATGAAGATGTGAATCCATGAGCCAAGGCTAAGTTAGAGAAGATGGAAGCATTGATGACCCAATGTAAAGAGAATATTTGTAAGGCACAAGAATTAAACCAAGTTTTCTAAAAAATAAATTGTATGACATATTTTTTGAGTGAATCATATTATTAATGTACACCACTATGCATCTATCTCAGTTCTATTCACTCACCCTCCACTTAGTGCACTTGCACTCTTAAACCCTCCTTGCACCTCTTGATGCATTAGAGTTGTGTACATCCTTATGCACTGAACCCTATAGTGGCACACTATGCACCAAACCTAGTACACCAATGCCTATCCTTAGTGCACACCATCATGCAATAGTCTCACCCTAGACTACATACCTTGCACTCTACTTGGCATGCATAAACATCTCATCCTCCAAATAATAAGTGCACCACTTATCCTTATGCACCTTCGCCACATTTGGCTAAGTGCATACTATGTGTGCACGGCACCCCCACCTAGTGCACTAATGTGCGCTTGAATCGTGCACTAGCACACACTTAGGACACACCCCACACCCACCATAGTGCACTTGTGTGCACTAGCTCATATCTCCATCTCAAGACAAGTGCATCCTAGTATGATCTTTGCATCATGCACTTATCTCACCATGCGTGCATCTACCAACCACCTTAGCACATAGTACACATGTGCACCATTGCACTATAGTGGACTAGACCTAGTGCATTACTCATCACTATGCATCAATGTACCTACCACTGGTGCACATACCACCCTTACGCATCCCCATCTTTAAGTTAGCCCTATAATTTGTATTCATGATAGTGCACAATGCACTAAAGCATGTGCACTGTGCACCTCTTTTAGTTTATACCCTATAAGCACTATCTTGCAAACACCTTCCTTCCACTTAGCCTATGATACACCATGATCTCCACTCTACCCCTAGTGCATATGTGGATAGGCCCACACCCTTAACCCTAGTGCACTAGTATACCTAGTCATACATACTAGAGATGCACATATCTTAGTGCATGACATCCTTCATATTAACCCCTTTGCACTACCCTTGTGCATTATTGCACTAAGTGCAACTCTCCTTTCATAGTGCATACAAGTACACATGTGCAAGTGTGCACATACACTAGTGCACTCATCTTGCACACTAGGATACATATGCATTAGTTCACCCACCACACACATAATCTAGTGCACATGCACATGAATCTGCATTTTTTGTCTTTAAATATTCAAAAACTACTTATGTATCCCCTAAAATAATATAAATATTTCTCTAAATATCTCATACCCTAAGGCCAACAACGATGTTCATCATGACCTATTTGCAAGCTTCAAGAATGATAGTAAGAATCTAGATATTCTTAGTGTAGATACAATTGGAAACATTGATGAGCCAATGAAAATCATTCTTGTGGGCTTTGAAATTCCCCATAAAATAAAAGGGAACATTGGAATATGTCAAAAGTGTATGTAGAGGAAGTAATGGATGATGGATGTATGATAAGACAAAATCATTATTCAAGTATGTATCCTCACATTCACATCTATTGAATTTATCCAAGGCAATAGATTTGACAATCTTATTACCAAATATAGAAGGATGATCGGGAGCCTTATAGACTATTCTAGCAATTAAAAAATCACTGAGCATCTTAGTAAAGTTTTTGGATTGTGGAAGAACTACACCATGAGATTTATTATTGACCATGGAAAGCTTTAGCTTATTTGTAATATAGTTTTCAAATATTGAAATGAAGATATATGTGTCTAATTTAAGTATACCCAAGAAGGAGATGAACCCATTTTTAAGGGTGTTGTTTGCTTCTTCCAGGTTAATGGTTTGGAAGGAATTTAATTCATGCCTTTAAAAAATAGAGAACATAGAGAATCATTGTGTATGATATCCCATGTTTGTATTACAAACTTGAGACTTATCTTTAAAGTAGAAGACTTTGTATATAAATGTTGATTACAAGATGCATGAGTATTAGTAAAGGTGTCATGGGGATGATACAACAAAGCTTATAAGAAGGTGAGAAATTTCCATGAAAGCGTTACATTTGCAAAGACTCTATGGTGGTATACGTAAGTCAAAAAGATAGAAGAATTATTGAAACCTAGACTTAGAAGAGACCCTTTCTAGAAGGGAGGTGTTGCAAAAAGTAATATGGATCATATTACTTTTAGGTTTGATTTTCTAACGAGCTAAACTCCCATGTAACTATTGTTAGTAAGGACCTACACCATTAATCAAACAACAATCTCTTAACTATTGACTTATAGTCCTCAAGATTCACATCTTTTATTTTCAAGCTTAGGGAAGTGGTATGATTATTGTTTGTACCCTTGTGAAGAGATTTGTTTGTACCCTTGTGAAGAGATAGAGAGTGACCTAGATCCAAAATTGTTGGATTTATAATGTCCTTAAGGATGCCTATAAGCTCTAGAAGAGGTTTAAAAGGACCAAGGAAGTTGGAACCATCTCTTGAAATCATT
This sequence comes from Lygodium microphyllum, assembly GCF_053477565.2. NCBI lineage: Eukaryota > Viridiplantae > Streptophyta > Polypodiopsida > Schizaeales > Lygodiaceae > Lygodium > Lygodium microphyllum. The sequence goes on from NC_141146.1 coordinate 121,606,883, forward strand.
AGATTCTTAGCATCTGAGAGAACCATATCCCTATACTTAGGGAAGACAAGAGGGGCTTTTATAGCTCCATATGCTTCATTGGAGATCCACCTAAAGAAGAGTAGCATATAACCATGTGACTTTTTGCTTTAACAATGCTAGAACAGAGGGTGTCGTTGAACCACAAAATAATTAGATACCCCATAGATGAACTATGAACCAACTTTATTGTCCATAAACTTGGTGAACTTACTGCCAATGCAAACACTTAAGGGAGAAGCACACTTGTTTGCTTCAAAGATACTCATAGTAATAAGCCCATTAAAAATAGAAGTCTTGGTAAGAGAGAAGATACGCTCATGGGAAAAAGTACAGAAATCTTTCTCCATAGTGGTGGTGTCCTCTTCATTGAGTAGAAGCAACCGCATCTTCAAAGGACTTGGGGCAACACAGGCAAAAACAACATGTACATAAGGCTCGTGGTTGTAGGTGTGCAAATAGATTTCAAGAAAACTTAGAGGAATAAAAGAATCAATACAATAGCCATGCTCATGTTTTTAAACTCATTTTGGAGTTCCTAGGTTGCATTTAGAAACTCAACTTCCTCCTCTATGAAATCACATAAAACAAGGGACTTACATTCACCAAAATTAGGAGATGTTGTGGCAATATCCAAAGATTTTTTAGGTTTGAGATTCTCATATTGAAAGAGAATATCCAAATAAGAGAAGAAGTCATAATAGACTTGGAAGATTCAAACCATTGGTTCAAATTTGTCTCATCTTCTTTAATAAGTCATTTAGGATTGCCATAGAGTAGCCATCTTTGTATAAGATAGAACAATATAATACACCTTCATCTAACACAAAGTGTTAGGTTGTAGCAATAATAAGTTTTCAACATCTAGATTCTAAAGTAATAGCCACCATATCCAAGAGGATCAAAGTTTGATGAAATTTTGATGAGCTAATACAACTTAGAATGGCTTAGGTGAAAATGGTAGAGAGGTAATGCTATATCACATTGAAGAGATTGGACTTGACTTGCTCCCTATGTTCCTAGGAAGAAAGAAAAATAACAATGATATAAAACATGATTTAAGTAGTAATACTTTGCAACATAAAGCTATTAATAGCTACCAAAAAATAATAGAGAAAATCAAGATTTAAAAAAATTGTCAGAAAAGACTAATATGCAGCACGCACATAAACAATGGATATAGTAGCAACTTCGTGTACCAAACATGAGTAGAATATTAATGCATGGTGTAAGCATGTCTATATGGCTATGAGAGGGGAGGGTTAGGAAATTACTAGCATGGATAATAAATTATTTTTATACATATCATATGAATAACTATGTATACATGAGGACATAATAGTTAGATAATGATTGGGATAGGGAGTATGGGGCTAGATGGCATGGAGCTAGCTAGTAGGTGGTAGCCTAATGTATTCAAGTAGTCATAATTGTAGAGCTAGCCAAAATATTGCTAATGAGTAGATGATTGTGCATTAGAAGATCTAAAGTGAATAAAAGCAAAATAAAATGTAATAAATCAAGTAAAAAGAGTAAATAGTATTTGAAGAAGATGCACGATAATACAAAAAAAATGTAGTATGTTTTTATGCAAAAGGTGCCATCATAGGGATAAGAATGAAGAGGCAAGGCCACAAGAATGGCACAATGCAATGATAATAGTAAAAATAATAGCATATAGCATATGTATTAGTGAGTAAGCAAGTAAATAGCATGGTGTGTAGATGTGACATGAAATATAACAAAGCAAGTAAAGAATAGATAAATAACATTTGAACAAGAGGAGATATAATATAAGAAAAGGCATAGTATGCTCTTATAATAGGGATGGCATAGCAAGGATAAGTATGAAAAAACAAGGGTAGACAAATGGCACGATACAATGACAATAGTAATAAATGAATAGCACATAGCATATGTATTAGTGAGTAAACAAGTAAATTGCATGGCGTGCATAGGCAAGTACAAATTTAGTAAAGTAAGGACAAAGAAAATAAACAACATTTGAAGAAGAGGTGAAATAATATAAGAAAATTTGTAATATATTTTTATAATAAAGATGTCATAACAAGGATAAGCATCTAAAAACAAGGCCAGAGGAATGTCATGATGCAATGACAAAATGAATAGCATACAACATATGTATTAGGGAGTAAATAAATAAATTGCATGGGATGAAAAGGGGAGTTTAAAATGTGAGTAGACATGTAATAAAGAAAGTAAAAATAAATGAATAAAATTTGAAAAAGAGGTAAGATAATATAAGAAAAAGCACAATATGTTTTTATAAGAGGGTTGTCATAACAAGGATAAGCATGGAAAAACAAGGGTGGAGGAATGGCATGATGCAATGACAATAGTAATAATATGAATGGCATATAGAATATGTAGTGAATAAATAAATAAATGGCATGGCATGTAGAGGTAATTTAACAAGGCATGCATTATAGAATCAAGCCATAAACATGATTGTCAAATGCACATTTACATGTTCATCGAATCAAGTGAGGAAAATTGTGCTTAACTATGCAACCAATATGGATCTCTCAACACCAATTTAAATGTGTACCAAAAAATACACTTCAATGTGGTAATACATGTGATCAAAAGATGATAAAATATTCAAACTTGTCATCACTTCATTTTAATTTTAAATCTTATTTTGAGATAAACAAGGTGAAAGAGGGGTTGAGTGCAAAACTCAAGGATGGACTAGATGAGACCCAAAAGAGGTCCCATGTGAGAGATGTCATAGTTGAGAGCTATCATAGAGAAACTACATTTTGTTCCTCACCCACTCTTCTTTGCACACATGAAGATAGGTTACTTTAACTCTTTTTCTCCTCTTCTTTTCAATCTTCTTACTCTTTTTTCTTATTCTTCTTTTCAATCTTCTTATTCTTTTTTATTCTTACTCTTCTTCTTATTCTTCTTATTTTTTAGTAGTCAAAATAGAAATCAACAAGAACAAGTCCATATTTCTCAAAGGGAGAGAGTTTTTGTGGAGTGGTATTTCTCTTCTCCTTCTTCTTTTGGATCATAATACTTAAATATGTTTTAATTTTTTGTATTAATATAACGTTATTTCTCTAAGATGTTCTAGATTAACATAACTACAGAACAGAAAGTGTTGTATAATAAACACTATTTAATGAATCGTGTAAGAGCATGAATATACTACAAACATGTAGTGATTCACGCTTTTAAGTGCATTGTGTTAATAGAACATTATATCTCTCATCAATTTTTGGTTAACCTAATTAAACTAGCACTCTATGCTTGCATAGAGTGCTTTACAATAAACATAATTTAATGATGCATCTAAGAGTGTGGATATACTACAAACATGCAATGAGTCCTACTTTTAAATGTGTTGTATGTAGAAGCCATTTGCTTTAAACAATGTACAAAGCTTTATGCTTTTACCTCCTACATCACATGTTCTCTACCTAAGCAACTTAAATTTTGTCAATTTGTAAATTTTTTATTTTCATTTTCCTTCTTTAATTGTTATTTCTTTTTCATGTGTATATATAAACATGAAGAGACAAGGAAGTGAGAGGTAAGGAAAAATAGTGCAAGCAAGAGCTAAGCTACGTTGAATCAATATTTTTTAATTTAAAAATATAAATGTATATTTATTCATGCTTAGTGGTACCTTTCTAATAGCACTTTGTAATCACTCAATTTATATTTATTTTCATAACACTCTATGCAAAGAATTTTACACAAAGTGTTGTTAGGATCAATTGCATGTATAGTTGCATGTAATAGCACATGTAAATTGTAAAAATGCAATTACACGCAATATTAAATGTGTATTGTGCATTGTGCATAACTATGTTCATTGCAATGTGAAGAGCTCTCTGCTACTATAGTTTGCGTGCTCTATGCTCTGTTTACACATCTTGAAATTTTTCAATGTTTATTTTGTTTCATAAATTTTAGTTTTGATTTCCTTTTTTTTTGTGAAAATAAGGGAGAGTATTTTATCTTCCATTTATTTTCTTATTTAACAATAATTTTAATTTTAATTTTAATTTTTAATATCTATTTTTAAAATTAACATTAGTTTTTTAACATACGAAGATGCATATCATTGTGTACTTTATGGTGTGTGCCATACTGCTTTGTGGCATGGTTTCTTGTATATTTAGCAACATTTTACAAGTGAAAGTGGAAGCATAGGATGAGGAACAAAATATTTTACTCACTCCACTTACAATGCCTATAGCATTGGAAGGATACTCTAATCCTCCTCCACAATGTGCATTCATAGGGGAGGGATCCACACATGCAACATCGAGGCTACACATTAAGAATGCCTCGTATCTAGTTTTAGGGTTTATAATCTAGTTTTATGATTTATCATATCTCTTTTTTGTAAGGTAAGCTAAATATAGCTTATCATGCCTTGTATCTAGTTTGAGGATATATCATCTAGTTTTTGGATTTATCATATCTAGTTTTCAAATGTATCATTTAGTTTTAGGGTTTATAATTCTCTTTTTTGCAAGGCAAGCTAAGTATAGCTTTCCATGTACCTTGTAACTCTATCTTCATATATTTTGTATCATTTGGTTTGTTTTGAGTTTTATTATTACACTTGATTTGATGTGGCCAATAATAATAAAGGAAAAAAACACCAAGGAGTTATTGATTGCAAGATTATAGCTCCAAATTCAACCAGCAGCTCACTAGTTGTGAAAATTTATAGTCATAGTACATTCAAATGTGCATTTAAAATCGCTCTTGTCTCTTGCAAATTACACATGACTTTAGATTGGACTTCATGATGCATATTAAGCCCAACTATAGACATGCCCCTAAGCTTTAGTTAAAGAAATGCACATGTGAGGCTGTCTACCAACCTAATCCCTTGTAGTGGTAGGATGGTTGCATGACATGGATGCAATAAAAATCAAAGAAATGGCATGATGATATGCTTTAGCAATGAAAAGAAAAAGGATAACATTAAATGAAATTCTACAGTTAATGTAGGAGATGCCAAACATCAAATTGCATGCTCCATATTACTAGAGTCGATCACAGTGTAAGCCTGCAGTATATGATAGGTCAACATCTTTCAAGACAATTAACAAACTCAAACAATGTCATGTAAAAAATCTAAAGCTTAATTATTATGAAAAAAACCACAAAAAAGGAATTACAATCAATAAGTTGAAACAATCATAAAAAGCCAACCAAAATAGAAAGAAGGTGAAGTGTCATATCATAACCCATTCAAGCTAGGGTTGAGCATCCTTACACCCAATGAAATAATTAGGATAATTGGGCATAGTTGCCAAAAGGTCATAGAAAGGAACCTGAGATTGTGATAGTCTAATAATTGCAAAAAGCTCACTTGGGGATTCACAGTAGAGTTCACATCACCCAATGAGAAGAGGTTGCATGGTAGAGTATCAACAAAGGAGACTAGATGAGAGTAAAAGAAAGATGTAAAATATGAAGAAGCTTGAGGCACATCCCTTCCATTAATCATTGCATAGCAAGGAGTCCATGCTTACAAATGGGAAAACGGGGTTGAGAATGATGGAAGCTCATTTTTAAAGACTAAACCCTAGGGAAGAGGGAAACCTTAGGAGAGTATCAAAAGTACATTTTGTTGTTCCTTCACTATTTATCTTTTTTGTTTTTAAAAAGTAACATTCCAATATAGACCATCAATACAAATGCCCAACTGCATTTATGTGAGTTCACATACAAATGATGTCCTACATCATAAGGATTGAAAAATAATGTGTATGTGTGTGTTAGTGTAGATGTAGATATTTAGACATACACAAACACGTGAATATATACATTTATAGGGCTCTTTTATTGTTCCTTCATTATTTACCTTGTTTGTTTTAAAAAATAATAAAATTCCAATGTAGACCATCAATACAAATGCATGACAACATTTATGTGAGTCCACATACAAAGGATATCCTACATCATAAGGATTGAAAAATAATGTGTATGTGTGTGTTAGTGTAGATGTAGATATTCAGGCATACACAAGCACCTGCATATATATTACACACACACACACACACACACACACACACACACACACACACACACACACACACACACACACACACACACACACACACACACACACACACACACACACACACACACACACACACACACACACACACACACACACACACACACACACACACACACACACACACACACACACACACACACACACACACACACACACACACACACACACACACACACACACACACACACACACACACACACACACACACACACACACACACACACACACACACACACACACACACACACACACACACACACACACACACACACACACACACACACACACACACACACACACACACACACACACACACACACACACACACACACACACACACACACACACACACACACACACACACACACACACACACACACACACACACACACACACACACACACATTTATAGGGCTCCTTTATAAAAATAATTGCAATAATGAAAAACTATATAAGCACATTGACATGTATAGGTTGAATGTGTGTGTTTAAGGAGATATGCCCCATTGTGGGGTTTGTGTATATAAAAAACAAACATGCATTATGAATGGACCAATATACACTTATTATATATGAATGCATGTGTACACTCATATTTATCTATGCACACACACCCATAAAAACATGCCTACATACATGTATATGTACACGCATATTCTCATGCACAACATGAACGTATGCCTTGAGAGTTCATAGGCAAAGGTACAAAGGTTGAATACCTACAAACCTAACTGATTGTATTTTCTCTCTTCATTGTTGGTTGCCATCTTGAACCAAAATTTCAAACTTTTCTTGTCATGGACGATAATAACTCCCCTACCCCAATCTTAATTGGACTAATCACTCTCAACAAAGTCCCCCCTCTAGAGTAAAAGGAAATGCACCCAAACTTGCAAGCATTACATTATAAATTTTCTTTGTTGAAATATCTTGAAATGATTTTCTAACCTAACTCTAAATCTTGATAAACTTAATTTTAAATCCAAATTCAACAATTTCATATATGATTGAGTAGTGGCACATACTTGGACACCACCACCAATGTAAGCTTCTATAATATTTGTATTTCTATAATATGCTTCAACAATACTATGACTAGTGTAAATCACCTATTAAACAAACCTAAGACCACCCTCACTAATGTGGATGCCATCTTGAGTCCTCGATCCCTAATCACCTTAACAAATTGAAGTACAGACACTCTAGTGATCTAGCAAGCCCAAAAAAGATAGAGAGTTCATCATGGTCTTGAGTCCAAGTATTTAAAGTGCTAAATTATATTCCCTTGACAAATAAGGCATGGACATTGTACTTTGAAGAATAATATTAGTGATGAAGACAAACTTGGAAGTTTCCAATTAATTGACCTATGTCTTAAGTGCTTGGGGCTAGACCTATTACTTAATAATGTGCCATTACATTATGGATCCTTAAAATAACTTTCCTAAGGATAGGAAGATCTGGACTAAGTTGCTTCGGAACATAGGAGTCTCTAAATGCCATTTAGCATTCAATCTAAGAACTTGCCAATATTGTAAAGGAAATTAAGATACCAAGCTATCTAGGATGTAGCTATGGACATATAGCTTAAGGCTTTGCTATAATAATTGTGACAAGGAGAGATGGGCATCCCACCTTTGATTCTAAACTTGACCAAAGTCCTACATGTAGTGTATTATGAAAAAGAAAGACCTTAAGCAAGAGTTTTGAAATCATCTTAATAGTCTCTTGAGTTTTAAGGATCAAATATTCCTTATTTACCTAAATACCCTCAGTGGCATTAAATATCCAACTAATAGTTTGGATCAAAAGAACCAACTAGGACTAACTCCACAAGGTGAAAAAAGAGCCTCATGTTATCAAGCTTAAGTAGACTTTAAATTAAACAAACTAAGAACTTAACTAAAGCAAGTGACTTGGACCATAGAATCTAAGAAGCAAAGAATCTAACCCTACATCTGGCTCCTACGAAGCAAGACTTTCCTACAAGCATCTTAAAGGGAAAGAGTTGTAGTTGTAGGAGTAATTGAAGATTCCTAGCAAGTTGACGAGGGCCATATGTCAACATGTTATGATGTACTTTGACCTCTATGCACTAAGGACCACTAAAGCTTGAAAGTGTATTCATCCAAATAACTTTCTCTAAGGATTTCTTGTCCCTCTAATCTTTGATTTTATGGATCCTAGATGGTAGAAGAATATATTAACCATTTTCCTAAGGCCTTCCAAGGAACCTAGTTCAATTATTATTGCAAAACCACAAGGACACAACTTGAAGGAAGATCAATGAATGATTGTTTGGTCAAGAAACTCCTAGATAAGTTTGCACTTGCACGAAGGAACATGTAAATGGTCACAACAATATTGCTTAAGGACATATTCATTTGGAGATTTTCATAGGCTATTATGTAGACACCATCATAGGAAACGTAATGAACGTAAGCCAAAAGGACAATGAGGCAATTATAGATTATGTGGCTTGTATCTATAGTCTTAATGAAAGAATATGTCTTTCCAAAAGGCCAATTCCTAAAGTTGTTGCAAGTGTCTTCACAAATAGGATCAATTTTGAAGAGTTGTATAAGGCCTTAGGCAAAAACTCAAGCTTGGACCAAAACAATCTTATGAATTATTTAGAGGAGCTATTATAATTAGTGACCTACTAAAGGAGAGTAATAAGGAAAAGAACCAAACCATAAGGTTCATCACACTCAACAATGATATGGGCAAGGAAATGAAGAGTCTAACTAAAGATGTGGCATACTTGAGGAAGAACATAAGAAGATCACAAAAAGTCTCAAATCCATGCAAAACTACAAACATAATGTCCATTGCATCCATTGTGGTAGTAAACTATAATCACTTTTCCATTTTGCACACCTATAAAGATGTTCTAGAACACTAAGCAATGTTCTAGCCCACCAAGCCATGTTATGCATAGTCCAGTATGTGTAGGAACCACTAGGAAAAAAACTTACATGAACCCTTATTTCACTTACAACAAAAGGGAAATGCAATCATTATGGACTTTACACCAAATATGGTACTTGGGTCAGAATAATATCATGAACAAATTCAATCTAGAGAAGCGATTTCCTATTGCCCTTTTGGTCAGCTCGAGCATGTAGCATCTTGTTGCTCAAAGAACTAGGAACCAAATATGGGAAAATATAAAAAGGGATGCTACAAATGACTTGTCTTATTTGCACATTGCGTAGTGAGAAAAGCTTTTTCTTGTAAGTTAATTTTGTCCTCAAATACCTTTGATCCTACTTGGAATTGAGTGCTTATATGAGCACTTTGGATCCATTTCCTTTAAATATAATTACTAAGGCTCACTCTAAATGGGTAGGAATTAGCCTACTAGGATGTTTAATGATTGATTTTTCCTCAATCGCAAGGAAGAATCACAAGAAGAGGTCAAAGTAACAATTAGTGGAGGTCAACGTGATATATAAAAGCATGATAACACTAGTCCCTAGCAAGCTTGCTACAAGGGTGATAGCACTAGTCCCTAGCAAGCTTGCCACGAAGGTAAAACTACTATGACTCCACAAGTACAAAGAAACCTAAAGGAGCAAAAATAGAGTAAGTTCACCCACAACATCAGTTCAAAGTGAACAATAAAATCAAATATTGGGTCAAGGACATGCAAGAGAAGTTTTAGGATGAAGATGTGGCATTGGACTTGAATTCTCAAGAAATGTCGAGCACATGACCATAATTGACACACATAGGACTTGATACCTTGGGGAAATATTTATCCAACCCTTAAGTGGAATAAGATTTTTTTATGGTATCTTCTCAAGGACTAAGTTGAATGATTTGAAAAGCCAACAAAAACATGTTCCAGGATGTTGGTTCTTAGAATGGTGGCAATGTTGGCCTCCATGAATGTTTTTAATGCCAATAGGCTATTGTTCAAACCAAAGCTTGTGTTATGGAAAGTCTTTAGGTCTTGGGTAGAAGGATCTCACCATCTCATGACAACAAAAGCAGCATTCTAAGAGCCAAATTCAGATAAGTGTATTACATGCTTAATATCCATAAAGCCAAATTCAAATAAGTACACTACAAGCTCAATATCACAATAAATCCAATGAGTATTAGAATTGAATGCCTTTTTGGAAAGAAGCTGAGAAGTACACCATACTTGTAGTGATAGCCTTAGACAACACCATTAGAGGAGGAATTATAGGTATGGGTGTTTGGGGTAAGCATTATTAACTCTTCACTATTCCAAGCATGGGGATACCAACTAATAGAGAATGCACACTTCAACCTAACCATGGGTGATTATTCAAAAGTAAAACCTGTTGGAGTCCCTTAAGGACTAGCTAGTTGAGATTGGAGGAGTGCAATTTAGATTAATTTTGTTGTGATGAAAGGTGTGGACTATAAGCTCCTACTAGCACATCCTTAAGCGAGGCATGTAAGACTCATATTGAATTTGGATAATGGACTAGTATACTTTGAAGTGACACACATGTAGTCTGAGAGATGGAAAACATTGAAGACCTTAAAATCAACATTGACACCATCTTTGCTATGCTTAAACGTGATACACAATGCTTCACTAGCCAAAGGTTGCTAAATAAGTGTATCCCTTACCTTGAGGATAAGAGACATTGAACAGATGCGCTTGCAACCATCAATCTACCCTTCTCAAAATTGGATAAGTATAGGATAGTGAGAAAGAGATGAGTGTAAAGGAGGGAGCCACAACTACAAATCAAGCAAATATCAACTTTATACCCTTTGTGTTAATCTATGTGATGCTTAATTCTTTGCAAAACACAATAGACTGCCAAAAATACCTTATGAGACACCAAGATGTTACAACACTCTAGTTTTTGAGGGGAAAAAATAAAACATAACCCTTTACCAAACTTGAAACCATTGGAGAATATCTCAAAAGCTAGAAAATGTACCTTAACTTTAGTACATTACTTGAGCTTCATATATGACTATGCACTCTTAGTAGCTCAAGACCATGAGAGATTAATATGAATGTTTGATGTGAGGACTCTTCAAAAGAGGACTCTAGAGAAGGGTAATATAATGATGGGGCTTAGGATGAAGCTTGTGAAGACAAACTAAATCTGTAGGCTATTATGTCAATAAAAAAATCACAAAGCAAATCATAGCCCATCCCACTCCAAAAGAAACAACATGAATGTTAGTCCATAGTGGAGTGGTAAAATTAAATTGGAATATGAATGGCTAGATTCATTGGTAAAACTTGGACTATGAAAAAACTACATTAGACATTTCCCAAGATAGGCATTCTCTTTAATGGTAAGCACACTAAGAAAACACTTCCCTTGACAAGAGAGAATCCATAAGTACATCTTTCCCAAGATAGGCACTTTCTTTAATATTAAGCACACAATTTTCTTAATAAGAGAGAATCCATAAGTACCTCTTTCCCAAGATCGACACTCTCTTTAATGTTAGGCACACAAAGAAGACACTACTCTTCCTTCAATCTACTAAAACTAAGTGCCCAATAAGAGCCCTATTGTGTCACCTATGCTAAAGGAAGTAAAAGCAACCAAGGAATGCAATGGACTATAAGGTTGAACCTTTGAGACAACCCTAAGATCTCCCAAAAAATTTCACAAAGTTCAAGAGGGGAGATCACTAGTAATGATGCCAAGGGAGAAGGTGATATTAGTGAACTAGATAAAAGGCCATTCCAAGGTGAAGGAGATAAACGTAGCCAAAGAGAGTGAAAAACCCCGACCCATTTTTATTATTGCTAATGATTGCACTAAGGAGAAGGAATCTAGATTATTGGATCTACTGAAGAGTTACTAATGTGTTTTCTTGGTCATTTGAAGATATTGAAATAAATACCCATTGAAGAATTTACTCACTTATACCTATGGCTCTTGAAGCCAAACATGTCAAACAATAGCCGTACTACCCAATGAATCTTTGGCACTCATAGATAGTCAAGGAGGAGCTAGACAAGCTTCTCAAAGCATAGTTCTCTCAAGCGCGCCAATTGGCCATCACCTATCATAGTAGTATTACAAAAAAACGGCAAGACTTGAGTATGCATCAACTACAAGAAAGTCAATTATGTGACAAAGAGAGTCAACTAAATGCTCTTGCACATGAAGCATATGCTTGAATGCATGATAGGCAAGGAGGCCTATACCTACCATGATGGCTTTTCATGCAACAATCAAGTGAAATTCCACCCAAAAAATAGGCACAAGATAACCTTTGCCATCAAATGGGGAGTGCATACATAGTCATGTCCTTCGATCTAACCAATGCACCTATGACTTTTCAATGCTTGATGTGTTTAGTATTCAAAGTCATGCTAAGGAAGTTCTTGATGTATTTTTTGATTACCTCTATCAAATTTAGTTGAGAAGAGTACCTAGATTGATTGAGGCGAGTCTTAGAGAGAAGCGATCAATAAAGATTGTCATTAAGCCCTTCAAGTTCCCAATTTTGGGTAAAATATGGATATATCCCAAGGCATGTGGTATCAAAGAACGTTTATAGATCAAATAGAGCACTATCCTTTGCTTGATAAAGCATTGACTAAAGAGATAGGAACAAGAGACACAATTTTAGCTATAATATGGTATACTGACACATGATATACATGTTTATGTCCCTTTTCAATATAGCCCAAATTGCTATGAATGGGTTTTTCCTAGGCCAAGTGATCCCACACCATAACATAGAATTAACTTCCATATGGCTGATAAATAAATAACCATTTTCACATTGTACATAAATAAATCTTTCAAATTTTAAATATATAAACACATACAAGAAATGTGCTATCAACAATGAATAGAAGGTTCCAATAAAGGTCATCTAGTGTTGGCTCTCCTTGTGCTAAGAAGGATTGCACATTTTTTAATTAGGCATGCCAATAAAGGTGATCCCATGTTGGGGCTTGTAGCCCAACAAGGAAAAGCACCTTCTAAACCCTCAAAATGAGAGAGAGAGAGAGAGAGAGAGAGAGAGAGAGAGAGAGAGAGAGAGAGAGAGAGAGAGAGCATGATATAAGAAGGAAAGTTGACTTTTCATTCATATGAAGTCCTTCTTCCCTACCATACACAGTCATAGCCATGTTTGTGCCCTTTGGCACCATAACAATGTGAATTTATATTAAGCCAGTGAATTCCCATTTGATGCATCACATCATCATTAGGGCCTACAATATGAAAATGTTGTTTGAAATTGATCTATGTGTGGATGACTAAACAAATAGAAGAAATTAACGAGACAAAAGGCTAGCTCTAGTTCACCTTCACCCCCAAGGTATATGCAAAGTTTAAAATCAACCCCTAGATAATGTACTTCAAAGACCTAAAGTTTCAAGAATTCTAAAATCTAGACAAAGAGGTAAAAAGCAATCCCAAGTTCAAGCCATTGATTGAAGAATGTGGCATTACCCAATATGTATAGCTCTTGCGAGGAGACATCAACCATAGATGTGGGAGCTTTCACTCAACCGCCAAGACCCACGGACCACTTATTGCTTCAATCGTTCCAAGCGAGCTCTCATGCCTATCTCTCACCTAGCTGATGCGTTGTCGATCCCCTCGGGGTGTAGTGAGCTTACCTTGATGCCGAAACGAGTTGCCTCCTCCCTCACACAAGTCAGCAGCCCCATGATCCTAGATGCTAGCTTAAGCATCCTCAAGCCTCCTCCATCTCCAAGCTCCATTCTCCATAGCCACGTGCAAGGTAAGAGAAGGAAAGGGAAGAGAGAGGAAAAGAGAAGAGGAGATGGTGAAGAGCTTTACTCTCTTGATCCCTCACTTCCACACACTCACTCACTCCCTCACACTCTCACACTCCCTCCCTGAAGAGCACACACACTAGCAAGAAGAAGAGAAGAAGAGAAAAAGAGAGGACTCTTGTTAGCCACACACCAAAGAATGAGTTTTCATTCACTTTTTGAACTTTATATATACAAACCCTAAAACCCCCATGGGCGTCCATCCCTTGTTACATGATCGGCCATTGTGGCAAGGTCCCTTTTCCTAATTCCCTCTTCTTGCTTGATGCCTATACCCGTCTATTCCTTTACAAGTGGCACAGGAGCTGTGCTCTTTTACAAGAGTTTTTAGAGTTTTTGAGGTGCCTTTCCTTACAATTGCTCTTTTTGCCTCAGTTTAGTTTTTGAGGCCGCCTCTATGCCTTTGCTCTCTTTATGTTCTTTTTGCGCTTTTTCCTTTATTTTTTCGCCATTCCAATTTGAGGTTAACATTACCCCCCTCCGAGACGGGTGTCAATCCCATGGCAAGTCGAGCTATTTGTTGGGGAAGAGCAAGCAGTCGGCAAGTTATTGGTCAGGCGATAGTAGGGCCATAGCCGGGTTAGACTCTCGTGGGAGCGTGGGCAATACTATCAAGTGTATGATGGGGCCTCCGAAGTTGATGGTTTAGCACATCTTGTTGTGGCGGTGAGGAGAAAGTGCGGTGCTCTTACCTAAGGAGAGTGTCTTCTTTATTCTAGGGTACCCTGTGTGCGTGCTGGTGGAACGGGGAGATGGATCTAACCACAGGTAGGCCTGGGTGATGTCCCACACTTGAGGACCCCGTTTGTGTAGTAGGGAGGTGCGATGAGTGTAGCATAGGGTGGTAGGTCTAACCATAGGCGAGTGTTAACCCCCTAGGTGTGTCTTGCCCTTGGTGTGCCCTAGGCATTAAGTGGGGGCAAAAAACGGCTAAGTGGTGGAGAGGAAAGGATGGATGGAGTGAGTGAACTGGCTATCACTCATGTCTTCAAGAACAACGATGTAGAAAGAAGGGAGGAGGCTGGCCCACATCATGAGGCAGGTCATCGCACAGCTATCGATTGCATTAGGATCAAAAAAGAGCGGGGGAAGGCCGTGTTTAGCTGAGGTGGGGTCTTGCCTAAGTAGGATTTTTAGGAGCCTAAGATACTTACAAGTGGTGATGAAGGCGGGATTCGGGCAGGAGGAGAAATCGGTGATAAAGCGTGTCATGGTGGAATCTAAGCTGTCGGAGGTGAAGGTGAGGGCCTACGCTAAAGTGGTGGTACATTGGTTGTATATTATAGGGAAGTTGTAATGGTTGTGGGCGTTTGTATCGAAGTCTACTCCTATTCATCGAGGGTTGCCATGTAGGCAGGGTCATTGCTCTCTAAAGGGAGAGTGTTACAGAAGGCCATCCATGCGAAGACGTTGTCGTCGCAGATGCGCCTTTGCCACAGTGGATGGCACTTGTATCCGGGCACGAACCGAGGCACTTCAAAAACTTTATTCTACTAGTATTCCGCATCCTCGGTGCCCCAAAGGCTAGGGTTTCTTTTCTCTTTCCAACAGCCACTGTTGGCTCAGGCGGCTTCCGACGTTGATCACCTCATCCACTATTTTAGAGGGAAGAACTCTGCACATGGCATTGGGGGTGAGGAAGCTGAAGCTAAAGGGTTGCTTTGCATGTTCCTGTCTCTCCCAAAGTATGAGCTCCGCATGAAAACTGGGGGGCATGTCATTTGGGCATGGCAGGAGGGGTACAAAGGGTTGGGCCATAGGGTTAGCTCTTAATCTTTGTCTAGCTTCTTCCACTAGTTTCCTCCTCTTCACCCTCAGGATGGGTTTCCTATCTGTAGAGGCATCTGTTGACTGCCCTTGCCCTTCAGGATGAGGTGAAGGGGGTTGTGGAGCCACCTATTCTTTGAATCCTCCTAGGTTAACGTGCAATTCTGTCTCACTCCCTGGGCGCTCTTGATGTTGCATCCCTTCTATGAACCCTAAGCCATCAATTTCCTAGGGGTTTAGGCCGACAGAGAGCAGATATTTACGGTATTCCCCTGAGCTTAGCCCCTCTGCCATGGGTTGGGAGGGCATGTGTCACCCTGCACGTAGGGCTCTGCATGCTATGCTTAGTTTCTTTTTCACTGCCTCCACGGCTTCCCCTTCTTCCTCATGCGTGGCATCCATCAAGGTGTTCAGGAAGATTTGTTGCTGAGTGTGGAAGGCCACTTGGGCTGCCTCTGCTATGCCTTTTGCTAGGATTTTCTCTTTCTCCGCGCAGAGCTAGGCGATGCACCAAGTTCTTCACCCTTTGATCATTCTGGCATGCCCATACTTCAACCCTTTTCTTCATCTCTTCCATGCCTTCTCCCTATCTTTGCACCAAGGCTGTGAGCCTCCATTGCTGATCTTCCAACTCTCTGCCCATTTGCTCATGTTCTTCTCTTTCGAGGCTCAACCTTTCAGTCATTGTTTCCATTTCTCGATGGTGGTGCTCCTCTTCTTGTTTCCTCCCTTCCTCCCCTGCGGTAAACTCCTTCATGCCCTGCTCGATCCGCCCTGTTTTCATTACTAGATCCTTGTATTGCATGATCAGTAGGTCATATTCTTTTTGCATCTTCTCGAGCTCTTAATTTTTATCTATGAGCTGTCACTGCCAGCTTTGCTCCTTTTCTTCCTTCGTCTTCAGTTCCCTCTTCAGGTCGAGAATTTCCTTTGGTTGCACAGCCATTTGCTTTGTTTTTTCGAGTTGGAAGGCCGCTACCACTTCCCTTTCGGTCTCCAGCTTGCGGCCATCACGATCCTCCTTTCCTCCCTTGCCCTTTCTAACTGCGAGAGCAGTTCGTTCACATATTCATCATGATTTGCATGCGGCATCATGGTGGTGGGGATTGGGGTGGTTGAGGCTTCCATTTTTTGGCGTTTTGGCTCTTGCATGGATTCGGCATCCGTAATTGGCCTTTTGTGCCCGGTGGCTGTGGCCTCCCTGCTCCTTCCTTGTGCTAGTTCCTTATTGATAAACTATTGCATCCATGCCACAAAGTTGTCCATGTCGGTGCTGGCCAGGATGCTGGGGATGGTAGTGGTGGTTTTGCTGTCGAGTACCAAGGGGATCGGGATGGGATGGAGGGGGGCATTACCCTTGCCCTTGATGACCGTGGATGGCATGGCTTCAGGTACTTGTGTGTTTGAGCCGCGTCTATCTTCCCTAGGCGGACTTAAGGTCCCTAGGCCATCAAGTCGGCTCTGTTGTTCTATTCACTGGCGAATTGCTTCAGCCATGTCTTCTTCCTCGTCTTCTCAACTCTGCCTCCTCTTCCCTAGCTCTTTTTTCTCTCTCTTCTTCTATTTTCCTTGCCTCCTCGGCCAGCCTTTCAACTTCTTCCTTCTCTTTCTTTTTCCACTCTGTCGCCTCTCTCAGGGATTCCTTTTTTGCTCTTTCTAAATCTTCTTCTTCCTTTTTCCTGCCCGCCTTCTATTTCTTCCTCTGAGTTGCCTTCCCAGTGAACTCCTTTTGTTTTTTTTTGTTCGGATTGAGCCTCCCGCTCCTCCTTCTCTATTTCAGTTTCTGTCCAATCACTCAACTGCTCCTTTTTTTTATGGGTCAACGACCTGTCTGGGGTCTCATCTGCTCCTTTGCTTCCCTGTTGGGCCTCTTTCACAACCTCCTGGACGATGGCCGTTAGTATGCTTCCATACCCGATGAAGGAGGCTTTCCAGGAGGGTTTCTTCCTCTCCGTATTCTTACATGAAGGGGATTCTCCACTTGCGTGTTTGTTGCCCAAAGCTAGTGCTTTGGCCACTTGGTCTATTGTTTTGCGCACATAGCCATTCCAATCCACCTCGTCCAAGGTGCGGGCTGCCACATTCTCCAGCACATGTACACTGATCCAGTGCATAAGGGAATTGTAGCGTTGGCTGGAGAAAAGGGCATGCACCAACTTTGCCTATAGGCGAATCTCAACATCGGGGATGTCTTGCAAGCTGATGCCGTCATTTGTCAAGACTTCTTCCCTATTCATCTTCAGCAGGGCATACACATCCCTTTTACATTTTTTCTCCACCCTAGGTTCCAGTCCCAATGCTAAAGTTCCAGTCACCATTCTAGGTTCCAGTCCCACCCTAGGTACTACTGACCCAAACCTGGATTAGCAGTACATGCACTTGCCAGGCATTGTCCCTCCCCACCATCACCATTCTGCACTCTCAGTCAGGGTTGTATGTTCTCAAGAACTCCACACACTTCATGTGGTCAGGTTCTTGTGCAAACTTCTCTAGGTACTTGTGGAGATGGCATTGTTCCACTGTCCTCCTTGCGGCCTGCTCCTTGGCCACCATCTTCTCAAGGTTGTGAATGCTGCGAAATTTTAGCGGACTGTAAGCTCAATTTTCCAGGCTAATGCCGTATTGTGCTCTCTCTTCTTCTGTGAAGGGAAGTCAATGGGCCCAGTCTTGTTGTGACATCTCTCGTTCCTGTCATGAACCATACTTCCCATTAGTGCTATAATTATTATACATACAAGAATTTGCTGAAAAGAAATATTGTATGTTTGTTGAAGGACAGCATTGAACTCCAACACAAATTCTCCTCTTCAGACTTGGTTTGTGACATCCCTCCTAGGTCACTCGTTTCTTAGGTGTTTATTGCATTTACTTGATCTTGATTGGTTTTAATTTGATTCACCTTCACCCTATTCACCTTCACGCTACCCTTGTACCCTCTCCCATTCCATATTGAGAAGAATCCTTCCTAGGATCGAAGGTTAGGAGATCTAAGGTATTCAGTGTTTGGGTATAAGGCTTACTTGCGCATGAGCCAACTATAGAATTCTGGATTGTATTGCAACTGAGCCTTGGGGTCTAGAGCGAAGGGTTGGGTACTTACGTGTGTGATGTAAGTGAGGACATCGGTTAGGACATCGCCAGAATCGACACGGCTAGTGATGTGGAACTCCTCCTCGGTCAAGAGGTGATCAAGATATGGGTGCCCCTTGATGTGGTCTTCCATGGGTCAGCCACAAAGAGTGGTTAGCACTCTATATGAGGTGGGAGTGACGTAGGTTGGGTCGTACTCTGATGTCTTGATTGCGCGGCGCTGCTCAGCGTTGGTCATGATTTGGCATCCTTTGAGTTCCCACTGCAATTGCAGAGTGTACCAATTTCGTAAAAATGGGGAGTCGGTATCAGCTAACGCTTTCAACTCCTCGAATTCTTTGTCAGTGATGGAGGAAGTCACATGCTTACCGTAAGACGTAATGAGGCGATGTTTGATGGCTTGGTGTCTTCATATCTCAGTGCATAGCAACTCAACAGCTAAGTGGGGTGTTTTGAAAAAGGCGAATTTGAATGTTTTCCGAGAACAAGGCATCATGCAAACTTCTGTTACTAAGGGTTCTTGCAGTAGGCCCAAGCCCAAGTGGTCGTAACTTAGAGCTAGTGACATGAACATGGCATCCAAGCATCTAAGACAAGCAATAATGTGATCTCCTATGTCTTCGGCTAGGTTTGCGGCCAGAGTTAAGAATGATTTCCACTCTTAAGATGGTTTAAGGCCTGCAAGTGGCTGGGGTTTGATGGGGCTAGTAAGCACGGTGGCAGATGGTGGTAGTTGTCCATGACGCGGTGGTTGAGTCCCGTGGATAACTGTCAGAGTGGTGGCTGCTACGGATGGGCTGCTACACTCGGATTGGGCTTGGCAAGTCTTATCATCATTAGTGGGGGTTGAAGGGGGTAACGTTGTTTGGGGTTTGGGCGGATAGTCTTGCTCAACTCCTCGGAGCTCATGCGTGGGCGAGCTTGTAGCAGGTAGTTTCGGGAAACGATGCGGCTTTTGGTTCTAAGGTTCCATAGGGCTCGGGTTGATTAAACAAGAGGATGGCATTTGAGTGATGCCGTGGGCCACTCTGGCCTTAGGGATCCACAGCCAGGCATTCCTCTCATAGTATCCTTGCATGTGCAAGAGGGCATTAGGAACCCATCTTGGCTTGATTATGCGTTGATCTCTATAACTGCATCTCGGCCTCCTAGGCTTAAAGTCTCTTGAGCTACGAAGTTGTGGGCATCTACTCCTAGGCAGTGATTGCAGTTCTTTAGGCCTTCATTGAAACTCAGGTTGTTGGGCCTTAGCTTTTGCTGCTATGAGCGGTGACCCGTAAGGCTTAGTGCATGGTGGATGAGCCCTACCCCCGTCCATAGACTTGGCTGAGAGTATTTCTACCAGTGGCCTTGTGGACTTTAACGGAATCGCGTAGCCCTTGCCGAAGGTTATATCAATACGGATGTTTCCTATGGTGAGGTAGATGCACTGCTACTCATAATCGACATTGCAGTGAATTTGCTTTTTGAAGGTTCGCCCTAGCAATGACTCTGTGCCTGTGTTTTTAGTGTTTGGCAACACGTAAAAGATCATTGGTATAGTCTCACACTCGATAGCAACAACGGTCCGAGGAGTGCATATGAGCGGCCCCCATATGGATTTAATTGGGCATTAGTGGGCTGTAGTGGTGGTTTACCAAGTTGTGTCCGATGGTCGTGAGTTAAGACATTGAAGTTTTCTCCCTCGTCGATCAAGGCATTGAAAGCGCATGTTTGCTAGGTAGAGACTGTGATGTGGAGGTATGTGGGTTCTACAATTTCCTTGCCCTCATCACCAACTTCCATAATTGTGGCGACTTGTATCGTGACAGGGGGTTCTAACATTGGTGGCTCATGCAGCGGATGCGCGAGAGGGTAGTACTTCTAAATGCAACTGCCATTAAAGAAGCCAATGGCTTCGCCATCTAGAGTCTCGAGCTCAACGTTGCCTGTTTGACTTATTGCACAAATCTTGAAAGTCCCAAGGCCTCTAAACTTTATTTTTTGCTTGTGTCCTTTGACTGAGTACAGGAGCACTAAGTCGCCCCGTTCAAAGTCACGTTGTTTGACATGCTTGTCAAACCAGCTTTTGCGTTATGCCTTCTCGCATATGAGCACATGAGTGGCCAGAAGGCATGCTTTTAATCTTGTGCTCTCTTTTTCATTTCTTCAAGGTTCTCCCCTTGCCTTGGCGCCAAGATTATGAGCCATTGCTCTTGCTCTTCAATCTCTCTCTCTAATCTCTTTTGCTCCTCCTACCCCAAGGTTGCCTCCTTTGTCAAATTTTCTAACTCGTCTTGATACCTGCGTGCCCTTTCCTCTCTTGCTACTTCTAGCATTTCTATGGCATCTTGGACATTCTTCATTTCTTCTTGCAGCTCTTCATACAACCCTGCCAGCTCCTAGTGTGTTGCTAAATCCTCACTACACCCTGTTTCTCCTCAACTAACCTTGCCTCTCACTTTCCTTCTTTGCCTTTCCTTAGCTTCGAGATTTACCTTCAACTCATGTATTTCTTTCTGGCACATAGCTACTTGGCGGATCTTTCTAATTGGAACGCCACCATGGACTCCTTTTCCAACTTTAACTCAACCCCTACCACCTTCTTATCCTCCTTTGCTTTCTCTAACTGCGAGAGAAGCTCTTTGACATACTCATCATAGTTTGCAAGTGGCATTATCATTGTGGGGATGGAGGTCATGGAGGTTTCCACCCTCTACCTCTTAGGGTCTTGTCTCGACTCAACATCTATTGCTATCGATCGCTTGGTTCCTGCTACAAGGGTACCTTCACTTGTCCCTTGGGCCATTTCTTTATTACCCAAGAATTGCACCCATGCCATCATGTTTCTCGCATCAACTTTAGGCGTGGAGCCTTGGATGGTTGTGGTTGTTGGGGTAGTGGGCACTAGGAGAGTAGGGATGGGTTCAATTAGGCCCTTGCTATTGCGTTCTTTCACCGGAGGGGGTGTGATCGCACTTGAGCTTGGGCCTTCATCTCGTGGTGGGCTCATAGCACCCAGCTCATATTGTCTGCACTGTTGTTCTATTGACATATGCGTTGCTAGCACAATGTCCTCTTCTTCCTTCCTCTTCAATTCTTCCTCTTTTTCGGTTGCTTTCCTCCTCTCCTCTTTGGCTCTTCTTGATTCTTCATTTAATCCCTCGGACTCTTCTTTTTCTTTTTTCTTCCTTTCTTCCTCTTCTTTTTTAGACTCTCTTCTAGCCTTTTGTAGATCTAGTTTCTCCTTTCTTCTTCTTACTTCTCATGTGTAGTCTTTTTCTTTGCTTTCTTAGCCCCTCTATGGCTAGATTGTGTTTCCTTTTCCTCCTCTTTGTCAATTACTATTCTCTCATTGGATTGTTATCATTCCTGGTAGGAGGTGACCTGTCAAGTGTTTCATCATCTCCTTCTCCTTCTCCCTATCCTTCCCCCAAGGCTTCCCTAATGATAGTAGTTAAGACTCCACCAAACCCGATGGTCGAGGCCTTTGAGGATGATGCCTTTCTTGTTACCTTAGAAGCAGGGGACTCTCCTCCTGCGAATCTTCCTCCTGTTGCCAATGCCTTTGTTGAAGACTCAATGGTCTTCTGCACAAACCATTTGGGTTAACTTCATCTAGAGATCTGGCGGCGATGCTCTCCAGCATAAGCACATTGATCCAACTCATTATTGAGTTGTACCTTTGGCTAGAGAATAGTGCATGCACCATTTTGGCCTGCAACTAGACTTTTGGATCAGGAATATCATCCAAGATGATACCATTGTTAGTGTGGACAATCACTTTGTCCATTCCCAGCATGGCATACATGTCTCTCTTCGGCCGTCTTTCCACCTTGTTGACTAGGCCCAATGCCCTCTCCACCAATTCGGGTGTCAATTCAATCTGTACCTGGTGGGTTTCCTCTCCTTTTCGCATGGTCACAGTGCCATGGTTCCTATTGAAGGTCCAAAGGAACTTTGTGCACTGGTTATAGTCCACCATCTAGCCAAGTGCCTCCACGTACTTTTGCAGATTGCATTGCTCCACAATCTATTTTATGGCTTGCTCCTCCATGGCTATATCGTCCAAGTTCAAAATATGTTTGAAATTGAACTGATTAAAGACCCTCGTTTCAACTAAGAGGTCATTCTTTGTCTGCTCTTCCTCTAAGAATGGCAATTTGTTGGTGTTTTCCTGTCCTCCCATAGTGGGTGCTTGTCATTAAGCCATTCTCAGGATTAGTTATATTAAAATAATTTCTTGCAAAAAGAAAAAGTTTATGTGCTTATGGACGATTGAAATGCTTAAGTATAGAAAGAGACTTTTCCTTCAAGCTGTTCTATCCATTTCTAAAATTTTATGACACTTTTTCTCAATCACAAGTTGATTTTTAATCATTCTTTTCTTTTGGACATTGATTAGGGCTTTGTTTTTTCCTTGCATATTTCATTCACCTTACATGTTTGATTCATCTTACCCCCTCCCCCTTGGAATTGAGAAGAATCCTTCCTAGGATTAAGGATTGAGAGTCATGGGCATTCAGCTCATGCTCGTGGTGCTTTACTTTTGCACGAGCCAAGCATAGAAGTTCAGATTGTACTCCAAATTAGAATAGTGGTCCATGTCAAAAGGGCGGATGCTTACTTGAGTGATGTAGGTGAGAACATCCATTAGGAAGTCACCGAAGTCTATTCTGCTGGCAATGTGTAGCTCCTCCTCAATTAGAATTTAATCTAAATACATATGGGTCATGATGTGCTCTTCTAGGGGTCGGTTACGAATGGTGGTCAACACCTATAGGAGGTTGGAACTACGTAGTTGGGTTATACTTTGAGGTTTTGATTGCACGTTGTTGCTCAGTGTTGGTCATGATTTGGTAGCTCTCTTGCTCCCATTGAAGTCAGAGAGCATACCATTTCCTCAAGAAAGAGGAGTCATTGTCAGCAAGCTGCTTCAACTCCTCAATTTCCCAGTCAAGAGCAAGGACTGTGTTCTTGTTGTAAGACATAATGAGGCATTGTTTGCGTGCTTGCTCTCAAGAAATCTTAGTGACAATTAGTTCCTCAACTGCCTAGGGAGTTTTAATGAATACAAATTCAAATTCTTCCCATGAACAAGTCAGCATATGTACCTGTGTTGCTAAAGGCTTGTCTAAAAGACCTAGGTCTAGTCGATTATAGCTTTTAGCAAGTGTGGTAAATGTGGCATCCAACCATTGAAGGCAGGCAACCAAGTCATCCCCCGTATTCTCACTAAATCTGCTGCCAAAGTGAGAATTGATCTTTGCTCGTAAGAGGGTCTAAGGCATACAGGTGGTTGATAATTCAGTAGCTAATTGTTGCGGCTTTGGTTGCTCTTGAGGGTGTGGTTGGGCCTCTTGTGAGATGAGCTTGGTTGGAGTTGCAGGTATCGTGCTACTAGATGCTTGTGGGGTCTTAGGGGCACTAGTAGGACTAGGTTGAGACAGTTTGTTAGTAGTAGTAGGCTGTGGTTTCAGCCGCAAGTTTGAGGGTGGTGTTTGAGTAGTGCCCTTGGCCATCTTGGCTTTAGGTACCCAAATCCAAGTATTACCCTCATAGTAGCCTTGCACTTGCAATAAGGTCTTGGGGACCCTCGCAGCTTAACCATTCGTCAATATCTATAGGTTCCTTTGTGCCTCCTAGATTTTGAATATACAAGTTCCTAGCCTTGTGAGGTCATGATTGTGTGCTTCTAGGCAGCGGCCCTTGATGTTTAGTCATCCATTTTAAGTTATGGTTCCTAGGTCTTAGCTCTGATTTCTACGGTTTGCTAGCATTGAGGTTTGGTGGGTTGTGACAAGTCACGACCCCCCTCCTTAGGCTTTATGGTGGGTTTCTTTATCGGTGGCTTGGCGGACTTTGATGGAGTCACGCAACCTTTTCTTTACTAGAATCTTATCTGTGGACTCAGCCTGGCCATTCGCTTGAGGATAGTACAGTGAGGATTTTCGATGGATGATCAAAAAGGTGGACAAGAGGTGAGTAATCACTTCATTGATGAAGTGTGTGCCTTGATCACTAACTAGTTCAATGGGGTAGCCGAGTCGTGAGATCACTTGCTCTTGTAGAAACTTACTAGTAGTCCTAGCATCGTTTTTCCTCGTGGCTTGTGTCTCTGCCAATTTTGTGAGATAATTTGTGGTAACAATAATATACTTGGCCTGTGAGTACTATGATGCAGGACTAATCGACCCAATGAAGTCAATTTTCCATTTTTTGAATGGTTTTCTTGCAATGATTGGACTTAACTCCATTTTTTCCTTGCAAATAGGTACCTTGGTCCGTTGGCACTCATCACATTTCTTTACGAATCGTGTTTCATCTTGAAAAAGAATAGGCTACCACAGTTGAGGCTGCAGCACTTTGCGGACTGTCACATCTCTGCTGAAGTGTCCTCCTACAATTTTTTTGTGTGCCTTTGCAATAAGTGTATCATGCATTTCATGCTCGCACACGCATCTTCACAGCAACTCATCTTGCACTAGCCTATAGAGTTGGCATGCTATCAACTGATAGGGGGACTTTAAGAATGAGTCACCTAAGTCAAGCCTTTTCGATGGGTCATTCAAGTAGTCCGTATTCAAGCACTTGGACTATGTTGTCTACCCAATATGGTGTCAAGTCAGCTCTAAACAAATCTCATTCTTGCTAGATAGAGATTAAAAAGATGTGCATCTGGCAATTCATCTGTAATGCCCTATCCAACGCTTCTCATGTGGGTATGGGAGACATAAGGTCATCCATGTAATGATACTTCCCTTTGCGTACAACCACAGAGAAGTTGAATTCTAAAAGCAGAAGTAACCATCAATCAATGCGTCCTATAGTATAAGGTTTGTTAATGAGATACAACAAGGCTTGACGGTCAACAAACAAGGTAAAAGGCGTAGCCAAAGATAATGCCAAAATTTCTTTACATCAAAAACCATGGCTAACCCCTCTCTCTCTATTGTTGAGTAGTTCATTTCTATATCCGTAAGTTGTCTACTAGCAAAGCTCACTAGATAGTCAAGATTGTGTTCACCAGGCTGGCATAGCACAGCTCCCATGATGGCAAACTTTGAGGCATCAATGTGAACATGGAAGGTTATGGTCCAATCAGGGGCTCTTAGAATCGGTGTGGTGGTTAGAGCCTTTTTCAACTCTTCATATGCATGTTGGCATTCCTCGGTCCATTTGAATATGATCAACAATTTGTATAGGGGTCTAGCAATTAATGCATGTTCAACACAAATCGTCGATAATACCCCGTATGGCCTAGGAAGCACTGAACTTCCTTGTAATCAGCTGGTGGTGGTAGATCGACAATGACCTTGACTTTTGAGAAGTCTATGGAAATGTCGTTCTTTGATACCACATGCCCTAAGATTCATCCATGCTTTACCCAGAACTAGCAGTTCAAGGGGTTCAAGGAGAGATTATATAATCTGCACCGTTCAAAGACTATACAGAACTTATCTAGGTTTTCCTTCCAACTCAAATAGGCACATAGAATGTCAACAAACACTTCTAGCTCTTCCCTAAGCATGTCCTTGAAGATGGCACACATGAGCCTCTGGAATGTAGCTAATGTGTTCGTCAGCAAAGGGCATGACTATGTAGGCAAAGATGCCCCACTTGGTAGTGAATGCAGTCTTATGCCTATCATCAGGATGCACTTGCACCTGATTGTATCTTAAGAAGCCATCCAAAAAACTGTAGGCCTCTTTACCAGCAACTCTCTCAAGTATGTGCTCCGTGTACGGCAATGGGTAATTGTCACTCTTATTGATAGCAACATTAACCTTCTTATAGTTGACGCACACTCTGATTTTTCCATTCTTTTTTAGTATGATGACTATGGGAGAGACTCGGTCTGTGTGCTTAATATTTTATTGATTTCCTCTTTGATAACATGAGCATGCATAGGATACAGTCTCACTGCTTGATCGGCGGCATCGCCTCAACTGTCATGGTAGGGATATTATGAGTCACTACACTTGGATCTACCCCTTTCAGCTCATCAAGAAACCAAGCAAAGATGTCTATATACTCCCATAAGAGAGAAATGAGACTTGCTTCCTCTTCCTTGGTCAAGTCGTCTGTTATAAAGATAGGTCGAGCTATCTCCCCTTCCTTAGCTAGATTAACCTCCTTGACTTTGGCTAGTCCTTCTATTGGTTCACTTGCTTGCCCTTGTTGTTTGGCTCCTAGCAGGATCACTGGCCTATTTCCTTTTTTAAGCTTTGTGAATTGTTTTAGCAGGTTCTGCGATTTTCTTTGCTCCTCAGTTTGCGGTTCCTTGGGTTGTTTTCTTCGTTATTCCTTCAACCTTTGGCACCTTAGCTGGATTGGTAGGTCTTCCTTAGTATGTCTAGTCTTAGGCAGTTGCAGTATCTCACAATCTCAGAATCAAACTTTCTGTCTTTGCTAGAAGAGGGAGTCTCTCCTAATAGTCATAGCTCAAATGGTGACTCTCTCCTAAATAATGAGACGGCACTTGGTTGGTGGGCTAGGCCTACTTGCTCATAGTCAATTGCACCTATGTGCTCCAACCATGTGCAATCACAATCCATATGCATGACTCGTCTCTCTATTCTGAAGATGTTTTTCTTCTGCGAATTGGAATTTGGCCTTATCTGTTCAATCAATGTCCTTCCATGTCGTACTCTATTGTATCAATCTCTCCTTCACTCTCGTCTTCACTAAAGGAACAGAAATCATCATACTCGTCGTCAAAATCTTCCTCATCTGACTGCTCATCATCAGCTAGGTCTTGATGTTGTGTTTCCTTTTCATTGGTGACTAAGGCCCAATTGTACATCAAGTTCAGGTCCTGAACCTTGGTCCACCACCACTTGGGTTCATCCAAGAGATCCTTGAGCGGTTTGAGATTAGTAGCTAGCTAGCTTGTTCGTCAGGTGCTCTACTCATGGAGCTCTCATTTACTACTTAGGATATGGAATGTAACAGGGGTGGGTCATCCCCATCATGCAGATTGGCACTGAGGGCGTGTCTCCGGGCTTACCAACTACCTTAGCAACTTGTTTGTACTCCTTGTTATTCGAGAATGGCAGATCGATTGTGGCTAGCACATGCATCCAATCTTGCTTATCCTCAAGACAAGGGACATATTTCATCAATGGCCCGTAAGATTTTCAAACTTTTGCATCTCCCTTTAGTATCACTGAGATGGCATCCAAGTTAATTGGTGTTGTCTTCCAAGTATCCATCTCTACTCTCATTGCTTCCATACAATTGCCTAGGAAGATTAGACTGTTTCCCCAGTCCTCTATGACTCGTGCATTGCGCATCCAGGGTCAGCGGCCTAGCAAAATGTCATAGTCCACTCCCTTCATGACTATGAAGTCTACAGAGAATTGGACTCTCGCAATCTTCATTGGCCAATTCTTTAGCACTCCAAATGGCTTCACTTTCATTCCATTAGCTGGTGTGACATTGAACCTAGCATTCTGGATAGGTGGGTTACCCTAAGCATGAAGTACTGCATGGCTCAGCACAATGACTCCTGCCCTCGTGTCTATAATTCCCTTTCTCGTGGTATCACCTAAAGCTAGGACTGGTAAGTCTGCATGCATCTCTTTCCCTTTCTAGAAAGTGTTAATGTGCAAGGACTTGGGCACTAAGTGCAGTGTCAGACTTGATATTTGTGTTACTGCATCATGCTCATGTAAGTCACAGCTTGCAGCCTACTCTATCAATCCTTCTACCCACTGCTTCAGTTCTTGCCATAGCATTGGATGGTGACTAAGCAGATCTCCTAAGCTTAGAGTCACTAGGGTGGTCACTAGCATTGTAAGAAGATTGCTAGCTGCTTGCTTTTCTCCTAGTCATGCACTTCTTGGCCAATGGCCTTAACTGGTTTGTTGGCCCATAACATTTAAGCTCTATCTAAGTGGTACTGCTTGAGATGCAGATGCATCTCTCAACTTTGGGCGTGGAGGAAAAACTGGTGTACTTATGCTTGAGAGATCATCGATCTCGTCCTCCAAGATGGGCTCAGTGTCCTTAAGGTGCTCTTGGGATTCCTTCACCCACTCCTTGACTTTTTCTATGGCTTCTAGTTAGCGCTTTGGGTTAGGGTACTCCCCTACCTTAGCACTCCCTTTCTCAGAAGTCTTTAGAGTGGATGTCTCTACCTCTATGACTATGACCTTCTTTCCAGCATGCAATGTTGTGGCACTCATCAGTTTTGAGCATGACCTTTACGTCGGTTTTCTTTTTTCTTCACCTACGACTTTTCTTTTCGATTGAGGCTACATCTAAGTTGCTATGCCCAAGCAATGATATGCCAACTTGCTTCGTTTGAGCTCAGGTTACGACATGTAATGGGATGGGTGTGGCCTCCCCATTGAGTGTCTCGACATTGAACAACCCTAATGGGACTGATGGCCCGATTGACAAACTAGAAGATGGTTTTCATCTAGGGAAATCGGTAAATAGATGCATGATTTCACACTTATCGCATCTGAGATCAACCTTATCTCGATTCACTTGCTCCCTCTTGGAGCAGCGTGAAGAGATGTGTCCTGGGGTGACCACAAATCCAACAAGAGATCGGCTCTTGGGTCTGCCCCCCTAAGCCTCTACCTCTCCCTCTTCCTACATCCATCATCGGTACCGGTTGATAATCCATGAGGATTAGATTTCCCTCTTCATCGTACAAGATATAAGGCTCATTGTCATTCGGCTCCTCCACATAGTGGAATGGAGTGTTGCTTAGTGGATGGGTGATGTAAGGTCCAGGTGGCCTGGATATACTTGTGGGATTTATCTCCATCCTAGGAATGGTTGGTTTAGCATCATTACGTGCTCGAAGAGCCAATGGGGCTCCCCTCTCAGAGAAATTCGGTGGCCTATTCCCTAGGTAAGTCTAGTTGTAGGGCTGTGAGTATGGGAGTCGTCTCGGTAGTCTGCAACGCATGGCATCGTGATTGAACCTACCACAATTGGCACAAGGTTAGGACCTAGGATCCTGACACTCAGCTAGTATGTGATTTTCACTACAATACACACACTAGATGCATGGGCGCATAGATATCCTCATCATCTCTTGTAGTCTCGCTAGCTCCTAGTTTTGGTTAGTACTCTTTCCCTTATCCTAGCTACTTGGGACCGATCGTTCACTGGATGTTGTTGCCCTTTCTGAGGTTATAGAGCTAGTCTCATCGACGGCTTAAGATCCTAGAGCTCCTCTCCTTGATCTGATCATCCATTCGTATGGCCTCTTCAAAAACCCTAGTTAGCACATCTTGCTGCAAGCTTGAATTGCCTGCCAAGGCCTTATAGAGTTTCTCACTCCGTATTTTGTGGATAAAGATCATGGACACCCTCTTTCCGTGGGTCGTTCAATTGTCACGATTCTCTTAAAGAGACTCCTCACATGGGTCACATAATCCCTGATATCTTTCTTATCTCTCTGCTTCACATTCATGAGTTGTACGATCAAATTGTCTTAGTACCTAGCCTCTGAGAATCTCTTAATGAAGAGATTCTTGATATGGTTTAAATTGTTATATTTTGCGGTTGGCATCTAAACTGGTATACCGAGTCCTTCCCTTATCACCTAAGAATAGGCCGAAGGCTTACGAGCGTTGGGTGAGATCAATGAGGCCATTAGCCTCACAGACCTACTCGAGCTGCTCTATGAAGCTCTAGGGATCATCGTTTGGCTGGTACTTGTCTAATTACTTAGCAACAATAGGGATTTTTGAGTGGCTCTTATAGCCTTGGTTGGTTCCTAATCCTGTGAGCAATGAGTTTACCAGTGCTGCTGCACTCTGATCTACTGATGTGTTACCTAATAGTCACTTCATGAGAAGCTTGGTCAACGTAAGGTCTCCTTCTAGCGCTTTCTCTCTCACTACATTAGGTCCTATTTGATTTCTATTTGCTAAGGCTAATACTCGCTAGATCTCCCGCATTCCTACGTTCTGTCACAAGCTTCTAGCTTGTTGTTCCTGATGATATGTCAGTATGCCTTGCAAGTCTTTCCGCGCTAGTTTCCTCTCCTCTTCGAGATCTACTATGATGTCCTCGCATGGCCTACCGTGGTGGTCCATCATCCAGGTTTGCAAGTCATACTTGCTCACCATCTATTGGATTTCATCCTAAAATCCCCCAAATCAAGCTCCTTGTTGCATCTACGATTCGTGCTGATCTCTACCATGTCTGCGATCTCTTGCTCCACTGGGGTGTCGATGAGGTTGATCAAGTCAGGTAGATTCACGTCCCCAATGATGTCGGTTTGACTCCTGTGTTGTGTCTTTTTGCTTGGTCCTACCCTTGGGGTTCTCGATCTCCCTAAGGGTCTTCTCCTACTAGTGGGTTCATTTGAATTGTTATTTTTGAGTGTGTTTCTTGTTATTTACAAACAGCCCTTAATTAACATTCACTCAATGTGTGTGTGTGCTGGCTCTTTTTTGTGCACGGTTGGAAATCAAGTTTTCAGTTTAAGTGTACTTCAAGTGTTAGGTGGTAGGTGTGGCTCTTGCACTCTCATTTATGTATTTGATGTCTTTCCACTCATTCAATGTTAAATCGGAGTCTCCTGGTCAATTTACAACTACCGGAGGCTAAAGGCTGGTAGGACTATCATCGGCATGTCTAGCCATCTAGCTGCAATTTCTAAGGTCTGAAATGCCTGTAAGGCTTTCAACAAATTCCAATGTTGCGAGTAGTGCTCTCCTTCATCTGGGATGTGCTAAATTGGTTAGTTTTTGCTTGTCAGGGTCTAGTCCAATTTTGCAAATTCTGATTTTGCAGTGTCTGATTCTTAGAATTGAACGTTCAATTTTTTTACAGGTGTTTGATTTTCGTGATCTAATTCTTGCATATCCAATTATAGTGCATGAGATTCACTCTATCCAATTTTCAAAATCGGACAGGGTATGTCTGATTAGACATGATGGTCCAGTCCGATGTCCATTTCTCAAAATTGGACAGGGTAGGGTGGTCCAAGCGTCGAGGGTCGACTATCTGATTGGATGTCAAATGGTCCGATCAGACTGGCAAGGTTTTTCAAGTGCCGCCCGTCCGATTTTCAAAATCAGACAAGGAAGTGGGTCGAAGTGTTTGATTCACCAGAATCAAACAAGGAAGTGTCCAATTTTCAAAATCAGATAAGGAAGTGGGTCCCAGTGTCCGATTCACCAAAATCTGACGTCTTACTATCTGATTTTGGGAATCAAACACTATGGGGTTTGTCCAATTTTGACAATCGAAGCAACAGAATTGCCGAAAATCACAAAAATGAGATTATTTTAAGCATGTAATGCTTCAAGTAGCTCCAAATCACTACTATGGACAATAATCAAGATTTCTATATACCTAGTGTGGTTGAAAAATGCCTCTACGCACCGATCGATTCATCCAAAGGGATGTGGTATTTCCTCTCTCTCTCTCTCTCTCTCTCTCTCTCTCTCTCTCTCTCTCTCTCTCTCTCTCTCTCTCTCTCTCTCTCTCTCTCTCTCTCTCTCTCTCTCTCTCTCTCTCTCTCTCTCTCTCTCTCTCTCTCTCTCTCTCTCTCTCTCTCTCTCTCTCTCTCAATGTTGTGGTCACAAATGAGCTTGCTCCTTGCCCTTTTGGGTTTTAAACCCTTGCTACACTCACCCTTGACCTCTGTGATCACTCCCCTTGCAACATTAACACATTTAAGCACTCTTTTTTCCCATTTTTCCCTTGTTTGTGCCCTGTTTGGGCATGTTTCGTAGCAGCAACCCTAAAGTGTCTTGCCTCAATCGTTCAATCCTATCCTACTCTAAATGCAACAAAAATCAAAACCCAAATATTGAATTGATTCCTCCTACTTGCCTAACCATTAAAAAAGTAAAATCCTTACTTGTTGCAAAGATTAAAACCCCAAAATCTCCTACTTATCTCAAGCTCTGGTTCGGGGATGCAACCCTTACTTCATCACTCGATTTGAGGCATGCTAGTGCTCAAGCTTTAATCCGTTGGTCCCGGGTCAACGAAACCAAAATGTAGAGGGTTCTCACGCTCAACCGCCAAAACCCACGAACCGCTTATTGTTTCAAGCATTTCAAGAGAGCACAAATGGCTATCTCTCACCTAGTTGATGCACCTTTGATCCTATTGGGGTGTAGTGAGCTTACCTTGATGCTCAAATGAGTAGCCTCATCCCTCAATCAAGTCCGTAGCTCCATGATTTGTGATGCGAGCTCAAGCATCCTCAAGTCTCCACCTCCAAGCTCCATCCTCCATAGCCATGTGCAAGACAAGAGAAGAGAAGATAAGAAGAAGAAGAAGAAGAGAGGAGATGATGGAGAGCTTCCTCTCCAAGATTCCTCGCCCTCACACACTCACTCCCTCATACTCTCACACTCCCTCTCTTAAGCACACACAACAAGCAAGAAGGAGAGAAGAAAAGAAGAAGAAGAGTCCACTTTAGCCACACACCAAAGAATGAGCTTCTCATTCACTTTTTGAGTTTATATACAAAGACCTTATCCCTTTGGGCACCCATCCCCTTTTTTACATGACCGGCCGTTGTGGCAATGTCCACTTTTCCCATTCCCTTCTAGTTGCCCTTTCTCTTTACCTATGCCCTTCTACCTTTTACAATTTGCACCATAGGGAGCCTGGCACTCTTTTACAAGAGTTATATTGGTGCCTTGCATTTAAAAAATGTGCCTTTGCTTTTGACTTAGCTTTTGAGGCCGCCCTTGCACTTTTGGCTATTTCCCTTTTTTCTTGTTCCGATATGTTCGCATTTGGAGTTTTCTTGGAACTTTTTTTTCTCTGTCTCTAACTGGGGTTAACATAAAATAATGGTCAAGCAATGAAACCCCTTCAATTCTTGAAAAATCTAAAGCAATCTTGGTTATTCCTTGAAGTGTATTGAAGATTTGTATTCGTAGAATGAGTAGAGATCAAAAGCCCTTTGAATTTAAGCAAGAATGGACCAAAATCTTAATTGAGATCCCTATTCTCCTATTTTGCCACCCATCAAGAAAATGGGAGTAATCTTCAAAGGATTAAATGATAATGCTTCAATCTTACATTGTTGCTGAAGGTTGAGTAGAGTATTCAAGAAGAGATTGAATAGAAACCCCTGGAAAATTAATAATATTCAGGCAAGTAATAACATTCATGCAATTAATTTATATCCAAAACTCCATATCCAAGGTTTGGAGCTTCAAGAATGTCCAAGAAGGGGGTAAAATCATGTCCAATGCTTTAGGAAAGAGAGTGGAGAGTTGGAATAAAAGCTTATTCAAGCTTGACACAAGTTTTTATGGATAAATGACATGCTATCCCACCATATTCAGCTTGAATGATGAGAATCAAGCTTCCTTTGTTGAATATAGTCACCCTTGATAGCAATAGAAGTCAACAAAGCTTTATAATGAAGAGATTGAAGAGAGCATTACCTCCATCCAACCTACTTGCAGCAATTGTGATCCTTAGAGATCTGAAAATCAGGCACAATATACATTGAATGATAGCCTTTGGCATTGACCTTCACTACTATGTTGTTTGATTACTTTGTAAATTAGGCCAAGAATCATGCTACTCATACGTTTTTTACAACAAGAGCCATGGAACGAGACATGAATATGAATCATCATGGAAACTTGAAACCAAGCTAAGATAAGAAAGAAAAAATCTTTGTAAAGAAAAATTAATATCTATTTAAGCTTTTTCTAATCCCAATTAACCCCTATTAATCCAAAACCTCCAAGATGAGCTTATAATGACCACAAGCTACTAAAATGTCCAAAAAACTATCATTCTTCTTCAAATCTTCTTGAAGATCCTCAAAGTTAGTCATGACTTATTGCAGAGAACCTTGACTAGTCGAACTATACCAAGTCCAATGGCCAAATCTTGCATTGTAGTTCCCTTGTAATGGTGCTAGTAACCAAATCAAAGCTTGAAATTGACATTTCCATTTGATCAAAATCAATGCTCTAATACTATTGCAATGAACTTTGTCTATCTTGAATCAAAATAACCAAGAAATCAAAAAAATACATGTGAATCAAATACCATAGCTAAACTTTGTAGTAAACTATATCACAAGGTAACCATAGCTAAATTGAATCAAGGTACAATGAGAATCAAGATAAGAGGCTGTTGCAAGCAATCCAACCCCTACAATGGTGGGTATTGAGTATCCACCCTCAATGTTGGTGGGGAACGTATAAAACCCTCAAACTCCAACAATGGAGAAGTTTAGAAATGTGCAAAAGATGTGTTATATTAGCACTATCTTGCCTTTTATACCCCATCCTAAAATAAGCTACTTAATTAAACTAAGGGTATGAAATTTATTTTATTATACCATCCTACACATGCATAGCTACATCCATGCAATTGTCATTATGCGCAAGTCTTCTTTCCTCTTCATAGATAGAGAACTCAACTTTCTTCAAGGTGATAGTTTGTATTTTCTTTAGAGTAGTAGAAAGGTTACCATAGCTTGATGGAAGACTCTACAATAGAACTTCAATAGAGACTCTTCAATAGAATGTTATCAAGATTGAAATGAAGCTCTTCTTAGTGATTACAACCACTCTTTTAGTGAAAAGATTCACTATGCAAGAATAAGTGGGCAAATCCACTATTTGTGAGAAGAGATTAGAGATTACACAAAGATGATGGTTATGCCATCTTAAAGTGTGAATATAATAAATAGCTTGATGTTGAAAGCCTTTCTTATCTTAATTTATCTTATTCTTAAAATTCTAATAGATTTTGTGACTCTTCAACATTGTAGTGGCTTGGTGTAATGATAATAGAGCAAAGGATTTAGAATAAAAGAAAGCTAGGGGCTCAAAAATTCAAACTCCTTGAAACCCAAGCTATGCTAGCTTAAAGTGTTTCTGTGTACATCAATTCCAGAGAATTGGAGAAGAGGAATTTTTGAGATTGGAGCCCCAAGAGGAACACGAAGGAAAAGGGAATTCTCTTACAAGAAAATCTATCTTGTAACATCAACAAGCTTTTTTATTATGTTTCATATGATCACAATGAAGAAAAGAACACCAGGCACAACAAATCTTCATGCAACATCATGTAGATCTCCCACGGATTTGATAGAATCAACCATATTCTTCAATATCTTCACAAAATCCATCAATAGAACAAAGAAAGCAAAAGAATACACCATCTTTGAATGGAAATACATCACATAGTATTCATCTTCAATATATTCATAGTCTTCTCTCTCAATCTCTCATATACAATCACTCCGTTTCAATAGAATTGGCTATCTCTGACTCTCTCTCTCTCTTTCCATCAATAATACATCATATCCTCACTACAATCTCTCAAAATCACCCTCAATAATCCTTCTTAGGTCATGGATACCCCTCCCAAGAGGTATGTCTGATATGAAGAGTCACCAGAGCCACTACAGTGTCTTTCCATAGCTCACTACTGTCACTTCACTCCAGTCTTCACTCGAGTCTTCAGCAGCTACTTCTTTCAGCTCTTTTGCACTTGTATTCACCTCTTTCCAAGGCTAGAAAACTTTCCCAAGCTACACTCTCATCCATCAAAACACATACAGAAGCATACAGAACAGTCACAGAACAGTACCAGAACAGCTACAGTATAGAACAGAACAGAGACAGTACAGAACAGAACAGAGACAGAAGCTCTATAGAAGACCTTACAGAAGGTTACAGAAGGTCATCAAAACCACATAACTCATAATCAAACCATTCCAAACTCTCAAAAACTATTCAATAAGCTTTCACAAGATCTCAATCTTCATCAATCAATACTCCATCCCTCCTTACAAAAGACAATCAGAACAAAACAGAAGGTATACAGAACCTATCAGAACATCACAGAACCTCACATCTCTACTAATAAACATCATGAACTTCCAAAACACAATCAATATCATCCAAAACACTCTCAAACCACTTCCAAACCAATCAATCATCTCATAAAATCAACCATTCAGCTCTCAAAAACAACAAAAATCAGCCAAAAAACAAGTCATTTGAACACTCAACATATCCCCACACTTAATAAGGAAGCGTCCTCACGACCCAGGAAAAAGGGAATACAAGTTCATTGAAAAGCTCAACTTTGATCTTCAATATCTCTTCAAAAACAATCCATCCAACCACGACCCCAACTTATAACCTATATCTGATTTTTTTTATTTAAAAAAATACAACGAAAGGAAAACCCTTTATACATTAATACTTCTTATCAAACTAGAAATCACAACAAACTTGTAAAGGATATAAGAGTTTTCTTCTTCTTCTTCTTCTTCAGCATCTTCAACTCTCCAACCACGACCCCATCACCACAATTCTCCAAAAATATAGCTCGCATGAAATCCAATCCAATAGGAAATCACCACGTTCTTTTTACATAAATGAACTCACAACACAAACACTACACACAACACAACCATCTGAATAACTCCTCCAAAAAGAGATTTTCATTAAAAATCATCCACCATACATTGGAAAAGTATCAATGAAGATGATCCCTCTTGAAAGATTGATGATTTCGAAAACGATCCATAGACAAGGATTCATCTACAAATGTTTTGGGAGGATTCTGAAAAAACTGGAGACAGCACATCCTTTCCAACAGGACAAGGTATCTACTAGGCAAACAAAGGGCATGAAAATACAATATATCCAGCTGCTGGGAATCAATGCTCACATTGACATTCATGCACAACTTTGGAATAGGCTTTGAATCATTATGAGAATGCCTATGCATATACGCCAAGTACCAAGCAAAGTGAGCAATTAATCGCACTGAAGGATCTGCGGACTGTGAATACTGCTGAGCAAAATGAATATAGTTCTGATAAGCTTGACTGGCAGCTGTCTATTCGCCTGGAATTACTGGACAATTGATCTGAGGTCCTGTAAGGGAATCATTCGAGCTCCATCCCCTTCTTCTGGAAATCTAATGATCAAACCCGTCATAGTCACTAACCAACTGAGGTGGTTGAGATATAGAAGTGTTAGGAGAGGGAAGTGGAATAAAGAATAGTGAATGAAGCGAGGGGTAGGCAAAATCATAAAAGGAAGAAGAGTTTAAAGAAGGAGTGGCTGAAATTTGTAGGGAATCAGTTAAGAAGGGTGTTAACTGATAAATAGGAAAGGTGGAAGGTACATGAATGGATGGAGAAGAACATGGTGGAGAAGGGGAAAATACTCTATCCTCAATAAAGGAGCAGTATGTAAAAATGGAAATTTGAGGGAAAGATTGAGGTTGGAAAAGAAGGGGTAAAATGGTTGTGGAATTGGATTGACAAAGGGAAATATATATATGATATCGATGAGCCATTTGTTGGTAATACAGAAGGGTAGGAACAGAAGGCCCTAAGAGAGATCTTCTATCATAGGCATCAAAAAAGGTAGAATCAAATGGATTATGTGTTGAAAGATAAGCTAAGAGATCCACCCTCAGTTGATTAGTGCTCTGGACATAGGTAGGGGCTGTGTTGTGTCTTCGATTCAGGACCACAGAATCAATCATAGTATGCCAGGAATTATCAGGACAATTAGCCACTTTGGAGGAGTAACTCAGGAACATATCAGCTATGCACAACTCCAAATGGTTAACATACAAAACAGCTTGTAGAACCACGTCTCCCACATACCAAGCCATATCCACCTCATCTGGAATTAACAAGTCTCCTCATAGATACATGTATGACATCAACATGGTATCTGTCGTGATAGAATCTTCAAACACCATCCTTACCACCTCTGTCAGCAACTCAACAGACCAAGCCCCACTCCAGCCATCCTTTGGAAGAGGTAAATCCATCGTGGAAAGCTTCATGTAGAAGGCCAACTTCTGTAAGTGGTAGTGGACATGGTCTGGTGGAACATATTCCTGAAACTGCTCAAATGTAGACCATAACAAATCCA
Organism: Lygodium microphyllum; assembly: GCF_053477565.2. Taxonomy (NCBI): domain Eukaryota; kingdom Viridiplantae; phylum Streptophyta; class Polypodiopsida; order Schizaeales; family Lygodiaceae; genus Lygodium; species Lygodium microphyllum. The sequence goes on from NC_141146.1 coordinate 121,645,479, forward strand.
TTCTGGATTGCAATCTTTCCACTTTATTTTGGAATCAAGGACACAAGGTAGCCTATCTCTGAAGAGCAGCCAAGTCCTGCTGTGAGAGAGAAGGGATCAAGGGAACATGAGGGCTTGGAGGAACAGACCGTGACTTTGCCAGTTGATCTTGTAACTGCTTGATTTGGGAAGCTTATGATTCTACTGTGTCATTAGCAGTCTGTAAGGCTAAAAGTTTGTCATCTAAGAGAGCTTGGAACTCTTGCGCTTCTCTGGACATCCTCTCCTTCTCCTCTGAAAGACTAGTAACCTCTGATTGAGCCTCTAGTAATAACTGGATCTTCAAAGAAGAGATCTCATCTCGTTGGGTTGCAACCAGTTGGGTTTGTTGTTCCATTTACTTAAACAAATCTGCTAGGGTATCCTTAGCAGAGGCTAACTCGGATGTTGCCTTATGCAACTGGTCCTTAGACTACATCAGCTCTTCATAAAAGGAAGCGTACAGCTGTTGAACACAGGTTGTCACACTGACAATTCAATGGAACTCTGAATGTCTTTACAGAGGAAAGGAATTGCATCTCCTGAGACTAGATTGTTCAGTGAGGGAACTGATATATCCAACGAACCTTCTCTATGTGCTCTGAATAGGTTAATACATGTGAGATACCCAGGGAGATCACTGCTAGAGGTAGCAGGAACGGGCACTGAAGGAAGAACCGAAGGAGCTTTATCCGCTACCCGCTTCAAGCGTTTGCGCTGTATGACCAGGGGAGGCGGAGAATCATCATCCTCTATATCAATGGGTTTTGACTCATCTGAAGGTGGAGGAGGAGGTACTGGATCTGATGGAGAAGGTGGAGGCACACTCTTCTGTAAACTTGAGTAGGTCAAGAAGGCAAACAAATACGCTCCATAGGTGACATTGGTAACATTACCCCTGGTGACTTTGACAAAATGTTGATCCATTTTAGTGAGGAGGTAAGTGCTCCAATCAATAGCGACTCCTTTCAACACCATCCTTGAAGCTATGAAAAGCTCTTTAGACAAGTACTGGGATGGCGTTTTGGCAGGTATAAACCTGTCCTGGAGAAACTGACAGACCATCTTTCACACAGGATCAGTGATCATGGAAAAGGAAACACCTGAAGAGTTGATCACCTTCTTAACATCCAGTATTTCCCTTGTTTGCTTTAGTAACAGCTTCAAAATCTCGTCATTAGAGAAAAGCTAACGAGTGGTAACAAAAGGTTCACCTTTGGAGGGAAGAGACAGAGCCTTCCCTAGGCCTCGAGGTGTCAAAGCCATAGAAATACCCTGGACCAGTCCCGACTTCTTGCTGTAGGAGGCCAAAAACTCGTTACACAACGATGGATCCTCTGGAAGCAATGGAAAGGAGGTAGCCACAAAAGCAGCGAGTCCCACCTTCATGAGGGGCTCAAAAGTGAGTAGGGAAGAGTAATCCCTACTAACGAGTGGGACATACTGGATAGGGGGAGGAGCGTGAGAAGGCGCCATTCAGATGGTTACACACACACCACAAACACAGACAATCAAGGAGAATGCCTGCAAAGCAACAGACAAAAAACCAAGGATAAGAGAACAACCAAAACGATAAAACGTGACTCGACCAACTATCCCCAAGCAAACCACAGCCTAGAAAAAATTCGACATGACCTTGAGACATATGCGACCGAAAGCTTCATGCTATGCATCATGCAAACACCCAAAACCCTGTATCAGGCAATAAAGAAAAAACTACACACCGTACCCTTAACCGTAACAAATACACTAAACCAAAACATCACCACAACCTACACACATCAAAACCACAACTTTGATAAACCGGTGTTTGACCATGGAAATAACTCCAAAGACTACGCATACCCATCCCACGAAACCGGGTTCGTTAAAAAAGGCAATTAAGTGCAGTGAAGGGGAATTAATTTAATGAAGGGTTCATTTTAATAAATTATTAAGAAATGGGTGAATGTTTATTAAGTGATAAACCTTAGCAAGAAAACGGCGGTTCCTTCTTAAAAATTTAATTACCAATTATTAGGTTAAAGCGGTGCTTTAATTCGAATCCCAGACTTCGATACCCAGACTGGGTCTCTAAATGCAAGTTCATTGATTACAAATTCAGGTGATGTGGAGCGCTTTTTTGCTAGTGCGTGCTCTTGTGACGGCTGGTTCATTTTAATTAAAAATTAAAGTGCCTCATTAGCGCACTTAGCGCGTGCTAAGTGAACGGTGGATTTATTTTTATTTTAAAAAAATTGTGTGTTTAGCGCGAATGCGTGTGCCATGGTGGTGTTTAGGTTCTTTTTTTTTTTAATTTGTTTGTTTGGTTTTTTTTTTTTTGAATTAACCGTGGGTTTGGGGGTAGCTGAAAAAAATAACAAATAAAAGGGAAAATACCTGGTATAGTGGGTGTAGGTAAATGCAAAGAATGCGCTCTTCTCAATCCAGAAATATCTGGATTTTGTTTCTAGATGTTTAGTTTGTGTTTGGATGAAAAATGTTTTTTTTTGTATTTTCAAGGAATTTAGGTGTGAAATAAAATATTGTGACAACTTAAAAAATATGCCAAAAAGAAGAAAAAATGTTAATGGAAGTGTTATGAATTTTTTAAAAATTAATTTGGAATTTTTTAGCATTTTTAATGAATTTTTTGGCATTTTTGGGTATTTTTAAAAGATTGGGGAATTTTAAAATGATCGAAAATGTTTTTTTTGAAATTTACAGGTTTAGAAAAAATATGGCCATGGGTTTGCAAAAATAATAGGAATTTTTTTAGATTTTTTTGTATTTTTTTCAGAAATTTTAAATGATTTTGTTTAATTTTTCAATGGTTTTTTGTTTTGTTTTTATTTTTTTTGTTTTTTGGTTTTTGTGTTTTTAAAAGGGTTTGGGGGTTGTTGAATGAAAAATCTCGAAAAATACCCAGAAATAGGATGTGTGGCAGTTGCATGTCAGCAACCGACGAACAAAGTCCCGCACCCGCGCACGAACAATCGCGAACAACCTCAAGCTCCCACGCACGCGTACACACCTACGCGTGTGTCGATGCCACGAGGGTGTCGACGGGTGGGACGGGGTTTATGGAGGGGTGGGGTAAGCTGCTGCGGGGGAACAGGGGCTTACAGTGGGGTAGAGGTAGGGGTTAGTGTGAAGGGGGTGCTTCGGGAGGGTAGGGGTGTGTGTGTCTGAGTGGTGGGACTGGGGGCTTGTGTAAGGGGTGTATTAGGGGGGGGAAAGGTAGGTGATGGGGGGGAATGGGGGTTAGTGGAGGGTAAGTGTGTTAGTAGGGGAAAGGTAGGTGATGGGGGGGAATGGGGGCTAGTGGAGGGTAAGTGTGTGGTTGGATGGGGGGAAGGTGGTGGGAAAGTGGGAAAGGGGGGTTAGTGGAGGGTAATGGGGGGGCACACGTGGCAAGGAGGCGGGAAGGCGGGAGGCACAGTCGAGGCGGGTGGGGCAGGAGGTCCTGCACAGCGAGGCAGGGACGACGGCAGGTGGAGCGGGCGAGCGGAGCGGCCGTCGAGGGTGCTAGCGACGGGGCTGCGTGGGCATTAGCGACGTGGCAGAAGGCCTGGAAGGCGAGGGCACTGACGAGGAGGGTGGCATGGGCGCTAGCGACGGCGACCTTCACGGGTGGAAAGCGGCGCAACGACTTGGGCGGGACGGGAGGCAGGGAAGCAGAGGGCGGGGGCACCGCGAGGACAGGTGAGGGGCAAGGCCACACGGCGGGAGGCAGGGAAGCATAGGAGAAAGAGGAGGACGAGGGTAGGTGGGAGAGGAGGGAGGCACAAGAAGATGGAGGAGAGGGAGGGGAGGGGCACGACAGGGAGGGAGAAGAAGATGGGGGAAAGGGAGAATGGGAGGGAGGCGGTTGGAGGGGAAGGGGTCGTGAGAGGGGAGGGGGGATAGGGAAAGGTAGGGGTGGGAAGGGCAATGGGCAGGGTAGGGGAAGGGGTTGGGGGTGCCCGGGAAAGGGTAGGAGTAGGGTAGGTCATAGGGGGGGTGCCCAAAGGGTGGGGTAGGGTAGGTCATAGGGGGGGTGCCCAAGGGGTGGGGTAGGGTAGGTCCCAAAAAGGAGGCGTACCCCCCGTCCCGCGCGCGTGCCGTGCACGGGGCGGGGGTAAAAAAATTTCCCGTGACGGGATTGAAAGGGCGCCCGGATGCTAGGACAAGGCACGCGGATGCGACCGGGGCGCGTTAAGACGCGTAAAATCGTAAACGGGCGCATTCACGCGTGGGACGGGCGCGCGAAAACACATAAAAATAAAGAAAAATTAATAACTCCCAATCTAATCGTCAAAACGAGAGGGCGTAAAAACAAAAAGTAGGCAGGACAACAGGGGGAAGACAGGAAAAATGTGAAACGGAGGTTCCGAGGGGAGTAAAGGACGGTCACGTGCAAAAAACACAAAAAACAGATTAAAAACGCAATTAAAAATTAATACCGAAAGATCCGTGCATCGGAACGAGATGTAGAAAAAAGAAAAAATGTGTAGAAAGACGTGCCCGACAATCCTATCACATGAAAACATAGTTCCGACTGAGATAAGATGCATTCACATGGAAAAAACCCAAAAAAAAAACCCGAAAATGGGATCAGAATTTAATATTGGACGAACCGTTCGCCGGAATGACATGCAGTAAAAAGGAAAAATGTCCCAAGAAAGGGGTGGCACAACATTGTCATGTTAAAACGCAGTTCCGGTGGAAGTAGGAGGGGTTCATATGCAAAAAACACCAAAAATACGATCGAAAACACATTTAAAAATTAATAAGTAAAAATCCAGAAGGCGAAAGAGGGTGGAGGAAAAAGGAAAAAGGTAGGGGAAGGCACAGGAGACACGGGTGTCAAATCAAATTGGAATTCCGATGCAAACAAGGCAGGTTCACATGGAAAAATGTCAAAAAGACGCACGAAAAAGTCATAAAAAACCAGAAAATTAATATTGGACAAACCATGTATCATAATGACTCGGATTAAAAAGAAAAAATATCAGGGGAAAAGTGGTTGTCAGGATTATGATGTCAGATCACGGTTCCAAAGCAAGAAAAATGCGATCACATGGAAAACCGGCTAATTTGTGTAAAATGCTTCAAAAATTAGTAACTCAAAAACCGTGCACCGGAACAGGGGTAGGTAAAAAGGAAAAATGGTCAATTCAGAGGGAGGAACATAGACATAAGGTTTGATTTGGACTTCGGTAAACGTAGGGTGCGTTCACATGGTAGGACCTCAAAATCAGGGAATTAAGGAAAACTGCAAGGGAAGAGCCCCAAGGGTGGGTGGAAAATGAACGAGTGGTTGGAAAGGGACCCCATTAGGGTAACAGCAAGTCATGGCATAGAAGCATTAGTAGGTTGAGGCATATGTAGAGATGTATGCAATGTAGACGCGCAGGGACGCATCCCCACACTTAAGACCTTAACGGGTAAGGTGAACCGAGCAACAGGGACCTAGGACCACGCCACAGACCATCCATTAACGTCCCCACAATTAAAACATGAACGTCACTGAGAAACAAAAGTTGTAGGGTTAGAAAAACTTGGCCCATTTTGTCAAGAATCATAGTTGATTGTCAATGGCACGTCCTGTATTGTTGTCGGCTGCTGGAGGTACCAAGGCATCTTCTCGCCACACATCCATCATGGCAGGGACCACGCAACAGCACCCAGGGAGGTAGCTAATTGAAGAAATCGTAGGAAATTTGTCGATGATGAGGGATATTGTACTCAACTTACAATCATTCAAATGAAATGAAAGAACTGTCACTCGCCCCACGACTAATATCACTCGAGGAAGAATGATTAAAACCCATATCTCATACCCGGTTGAGGAATCGACAAGGGGGAATGGTGCAGAGGGAGTATGCCAGGGTGCACAGTTGATGGTGCATTAGTGTGTCCAACCCGTTTGGCATAAGTGCAAGGAGGAAGGTAAGGGAGCCTCACAATGCAGTGTATAGAACAGGGTGATGTGTCCTGTGATGACGGCAGAGACCCATCCCGTGGTGCATAGGAAAACGGGAACATACTTGATTCCAAGTGTCGTAACGTCCCTCAATCTCACCTCTCGGTAATTGATTGAAAAAACTCCAGTCACACTCAGCCCACCCTCTGTCTCACGCTCTGCTGATAGATACAGGAGGGTAGCCCTTTCCTGAAACCCATTGATGTAATCCTCACGATCACTTGTGCAAGGGTTGTATGCCTTGTGCGCATTGGATGGTGCAACTGTGTAGCCCGCCCTGTGCCAGCATACAGTGCGAGAAGGAAGGCCAGGGATCCTTATAGTGCAGTGCACAGAAACAAATTGTGCTTTGTGCATTGAGAGGCCCATCCCGTGCGTGCAACACTTCATTCACACTTCTCACCTCTCATTTGATTTGAAGGAAAAAGACTGGTCACTCGCCCCACCCTCTATCTCACGCTCTGTTGATAGATACAGAGGGCAACCATACTCACTTTTCCATCCGGTTAGGATGAAAGCTCGCATCACTCAATTGTTTGTCGATGAAGATCGCGTCGTCAGTTGTTGAAGAGACATACCCAGGGAGGTAGCCATCAAATCGAACATTGTGTAGGATAGAACATGTCGTCTGTTAGAGGACAGTTAGGCGCTCTGTAGAGAGACCCAGGACACAGCATACCAAGGGAGGTAGCTTTGGAATTGGATCCTAGAAATTTCAATTGATGAATCCACTTTCTGGACTGTTGGGTGTTGCCACCTTTTCCACATCCAGCTTCTCGCCCAAGGGTGTTTGCAACCTTTTCTTGGAATGAGGCCTGCTATAACAGGGAATTTCTTCCTTTTCTCCCATAACAGATTTGTTTTTCTTATCTTGTTTTTTCCTTCTTTTTTTTCTTTGTTTTCACCTATTCCCGAGGGTGTTTCCACCTTTTCTCGAAGAATAGGTCGGCATGACAGGGACCGAAGTCCTTTTCTCCCATGACCGATATGTATATTTTGTCTTTTCTTTCTTTCTTTCTTTTTCGAATTAAGCAAGGGAACGGTAGAAAGACCATGTATCACAACCAACCTCGCCACTATCGCTGGTGGAAAATAGAGAATAAGAGATCAAGGCTGGAAGGTAGGGTTGAGGGGACAGAGGGTTGTGTCCACCTCATCAGGAGTGGCTGAAGAATGGCTATCAGAAGTAGCATCATAAGAAGTACAATGCTACGCCAATGAGAGAAAGGATCAAATAACCATGATTGTCAGGATCCCCAAGGAGGAAAGTACTTCTTCAGGCGATATCCATTAATCAGGAAGGGATCATCAGAGGTATCAATGGTCTGTACTTGGACAGAGCCATTAGGGTTGACAGCAAGTACCTTATATGGGCCCATCCACTGCTGTTGGAGCTTGCCAGAAAACTTGCCAAATTGTGAATCATAGGCTAGGACCAAATCACCTTCTTTGAACTCATTGTGCTTGATGAAGTTGTCATGGTAAGCCTTGCGTCGAGCTTGCGTGGCTTCCATGCACTGTAGAGCCATCCTGTGAGTTTCGTGCAAACATTCCAGGTGCAGGAGACGGCGTTGTAGTGAATCATCGTCCCCCAAACGCTCTTTGATAGCCACTCTCAAAGAGGGTAATTCCAGTTCAACAGGGAAAACAACTTTTGTACCATATACCAGCTGGAAGGGTGTCTGTCTTGTTGCTGCTTTATGGGAGGTTCTATACGCCCAGAGGACCTCTGTAAGTCGATCGTCCCAATCACGACGATGTGCGGCAATCATCCTTGTCAGAATCGAGCAGAGGATGCGATTCGTGACTTCGACTTGGCCGTTGGCTCTGGGGTAATAAGGAGTGGACTTGTGATGGCGGATCTTATACAACTTTGTCAACTCTTCCATGACTTTGTTAATGAAATGAGTGCCTCGGTCACTTACCAGCTCTAAGGGACTACCAAAACGGGTGATGATATTCTCGTACATGAACAGGGCCACGCTGTTACCATCATCCCGCTTTAGGGCTTTAGCTTCACACCACTTTGTGACATAATCCGTACATACGAGGATGTATCTGTTCTGTTTCCTTCTGGTAGGAGGATCGATCGGACCTACGAAGTCGATGCCCCACTTCTCGAACGGCTTCAAGGGAAGAATAGGCTGCAGTGGCATGGCACTTGTCTTGGTAGGTTTCCCCATTCTCTGACAAGCATCACATCTTTTACAGTAATCATAGGAATCCTTGTAAAGGGTAGGCCACCAGTATCCTGCTAGCAGAGCCTTCCTGGCTGTAGCTTCTCCTACAAAGTGGCCTCCACATGGCTCATCATGGCAAGCCTTCAGAACAATCCCAATCTCATCTCCTGCAACACATCTTCAAAGCACTTCATCTTTGCCTTTCTTGTACAGTGCACCGCCTAACAGGGTGTAGGGAGCTGATTCTAGTATAAGCTTCTTCCTTTCCCGACTAGAGATACCAGGAGGGTACTGTTGGGTTGCCAGCAGATTGGCAATGTCTGCATACTAGGGAGTTATAGTTTCTACCAGGAATATGGAAGCATCAAGGAGGTCTGGATCATCTTGCTCCTCGTCTGCAGTTTGTGGGATACGCGACAGATGATCAGCCAGAACATGGGAACGACCCGGCTTGGTAATTACCTCAAAGTCGAACTCCTGGAATAGAAGGAGCCATCTCATCATTCGTCCTTTCACATCCGCTTTGTTCATTAGGAAGGATAGGGCCTCATGATCCACATAAAATTTAAAGTGGGTAGATAGGAGGTAGTGGCGGAACTTCTATAGGGCAAACACCATTGCCAAGCACTCAAGCTCTATCACTGTATAGTTCCGTTCCCTATCAGTGACTTTTCGGCTTGCGTAATAGATCGGTTGATCCAGCTTTGAGGAGCCCTTTTGGCATAGGACATCGCCTAAACCTTCAATAGATGCATCAATATGCACATGAAACTCTTTCGTCCAATCAGGAGGTTGAAGAATGGGTGCCTCAATCAGACACTGCTTCAGAGTGTTGAAGGCTTTGTCACATTCTTCCGTCCAAGTAAACTCTGCATCTTTCCTCAGAAGCTTGTGCAAGGAGGTTGCCTTTGTTGCAAAATGGGCTATGAACCTTCTGTAGTAACCCACATGGCCTAGGAATCCCCTCAACTGTTTGAGGTTGGTGGGTGATGTCAGAGCTGCAATCTTTTCGATCTTTGCAGGGTCTGTTGATATCCCTTGTGCAAAGACAATGTGGCCCAACAGAACTCCAGAAGAGATCCCAAAGATGCATTTGTCGGGGTTGAGGGAAATCCCATACTCCCGGCATCGATAAAGCATTGTTCCAGGTGTCCCCAGTGTTCACGGATCAAACTATAGACACAGAAGTCATCCAAATATACCTCAATAAAGTCATGCAGATGATTTGGGAATGCGGCCATCATCCATTCGTGAGACATAAGCTTCTACTCTTTCTCCAGAGGACTGACTTAGGTTCATAAATTCCTCTCGCATCTGCTCTTCAAAACCTTCACGCCTGAATTTAGTGAGGAAGGCCAACTTCAGGTCGTCCCATGTGCCAAAAGTTCATGCTGCTTGTCTCTCATACCACTGAAACGCCGCGCCCTTGAAAGTGGCGGGGAATAAAGCCAACCAATGCTCAGGGGTTCTGGCATTGTTAGCCACACATGCTACCATAAACTCTGCTACATGAAGATCGGGGTCTTCATTGTACTCTCCCTTAAAAACTGGCAATGGGACTACATTCGCTGGCCTGTCATCAATATTTCCAGGACGGATCTAGCTTGGAAGTGGACCTCCAACAGGAGGAGGAAGGGCTTGATGTGCCATTGGGACTTCTGTAAAGAGTTCCGCAAGGGCGTCAAAGGCGGCTTCTGCTGCGAGCTCATTCTTGGCTCTGATTTTTGCTTTCTCTCTTCTCACGTACCTCTGGACTCGTTCTAACGCTTGCCTCTTTATTGCGTCATTCATCAGGGGGTTGGCTCCACTATATTGTTAGTGCTCCACAGAGGGTTAACAGAAGGCTTCAGTCTCTGGAGGACTCTCTTGCCAACATTTCTTCTACTTCTTCCTTTTCAACATCTTTGAATTCTACTTTCATGCCACTGCACAGAGGAAGGTATTCGGTTCTGAAGATGTCAAAATGCATCCATCTAAGCATTGTGGTGGTGCCATCATCATAGTAATGCCAGCTTTTGATGGTTTCAACAGTGTATGTTGTGAAAAACACTCTGTCTACCAACTTCCAGTGGGTTGCTAATTGAACAAACAGAAGATTATCAGTATACCAAGCATCCCATGTATCTTGCTGTTGAGCATCCACAAACAAATTCCAACTCTTTTCCTTCTTGTCTCTGTGAACCTCCACAGACCAAGACTCCTGAAGCTTCTTCACAATCTCCCACTTGATGATGTCTGGAAACTTCTCAATGAATGCCAAATCTTCCATGGATGGTCATTCTCTCTGTTTCTTCTCTTCAGTTTGTTCCCAAACAGTTTGCCACCAAGATGCAAGTTTCTGCTGCTTCAACAGGAAGAGGAAACTGTCCACCACATAGAGCATGCATCATGATGGTGATGTGTTTCCGCCATTGTGGGATGAACTTCTTGTGGAAAGTGGCTTTGATTATGAGAAACTCCAACTCTTCAGTGGAAGAAGGAACTTTACAAACATCCATTGAATTCTTCTCTTCTTGGCAATGCCAATTCCTTCATTTTCAGCCTCTTCTGGTGCTTGTTTGATGGCAAGGTTTCCCGGCTGTGCACCAAAAACATGGAGCCCCAAGAGGAACACCAAGGAAAAGGGAATTCTCTTGCAAGAAAATCTATCTTGTAACATCAACAAGATTTTTTATTATGTTTCATATGATCACAATGAAGAAAAGAACACCAGGCACAACAAATCTTCATGCAGCATCATGTAGATCTCCCACAGATTTGATAGAATCAACCATATTCTTCAATATCTTCACAAAATCCATCAATAGAACAAAGAAAGCAAAAGAATACACCATCTTTAAATAGAAATACATCACATAGTATTCATCTTCAATATCTTCATAGTCTTCTCTCTCAATCTCTCATATACAATCACTCTGTTTCAATAGAATTGGCTATCTCTGACTCTCTCTCTCTCTTTCCATCAATAATACATCATATCCTCACTACAATCTCTCAAAATCACCCTCAATAATCCTTCTTAGGTCGTGGATACCCCTCCCAAGAGGTATGTCTGATATGAAGAGTCACCAGAGCCACTACAGTGTCTTTTCATAGCTCACTACTATCACTTCACTCCAATCTTCACTCGAGTCTTCAGCAGCTACTTCTTTCACTTCTTTCAGCTCTTTTGCACTTGTATTCACCTCTTTCCAAGGCTAGAAAACTTTTCCAAGCTACACTCTCATCCATCAGAACACATACAGAAGCATACAGAACAGTACCAGAACAGCTACAGTACAGAACAGAACAGAGACAGTACAGAACAGAACAGAGACAGAAGCTCTACAGAAGACCTTACAGAAGGTTACAGAAGGTCATCAAAACCACATAACTCATAATCAAACCATTCCAAACTCTCAAAAACTATTCAATAAGATTTCACAAGATCTCAATCTTCATCAATCAATACTCCATCCCTCCTTATAGAAGATAATCAGAACAAAACAGAAGGTATACAGAACCTATCAAAACATCACAGAACCTCACATCTCTACTAATAAACATCATGAACTTCCAAAACACAATCAATATCATCCAAAACACTCTCAAACCACTTCCAAACCAATCAAACATCTCATAAAATCAACCATTCAGCTCTCAAAAACAACAAAAATCAGCCAAAAAACAAGTCATTTCAACACTCAACAGAGATCCTAATCCTAGAACTCATATATAAAAGAGATAAAATAATAATAAGACAGGCTATTCACGTGTGTGCAAACTTTTCCTTCTCGCTTTCTTGATACTTTATTATTTTCGAGTGAGAGAAGGAGAGGAAGTGTGAGAGTGTTGTAAAGGACATGGAAATGAGCAGCTCATTGCATTCTTTCCCCTTCTTCTACATTTCAACCTCTTTGTGAGTTGTTAATGCAAGCAAGAGTTTGTGAAGTTGAGAGTGTAATGAAATAAGGGATATGGTCCCATTCATCTCCTCAAACTCGTCATTGGCAACTCCTCTCACAAGAATGGACAACAACAAAAGCAAGATTGCAAGTGAAGGCTATGCATATGGATCGTGGAACATGGATTTTTGATGCAACAACTACAATATGGTGAGCATTTGTAAGTATGTTCTCTAGTTCATGTTAAGTTATTTAGATTCATTAAGCATGAGACTAGGCTAAGTGAGAGATAGCTGCACACTTTGTGGATTGACATCCTTGAAATAGGACATGCCCAATGGTCCCAATTTTGAGCTCGTGGAGTGCAACATTTTGGTCCTATTATTGGGACCAAGGGACATAAAATGCCCCATCCAGCAACCCTCATTGCCATAGAGCCAACCATAGTCATCATGACACCCCCCATTGACTTGCCATAACTACTAGAGTTTGATATAGGAAAATTAGAAGAGTACTCAAGAGAATAAGAATATCATGAGCAAAAGGAATTATATATTCCATGATATAAACCCCATGAGCATAGTGATAAAAGGTGATGGAGCATCCTATCCCCGCTAAGCTTCTACCACACAAAGAAGAGGAAAACCCAAAGGAAACCATACAAAGATACCAAGAGAGACAAGGATCAAACGCTTTGATAGTTTTTAACTTCAAGGTAAATGAAGAAATCAATTTTAGAAGAACATTCCCCTTATACATAGTACAATTACTCATATGTATAGCATATAATGTAGTAATAAAGTGGCTAGACATGTGGATCTAACTATCTATCAAAGATCTTGTTGCAAGCACAAGGAAGGAGGGGTAGGTATCTCAAGCTAAACCAAAAGAATCATGGCTAGCTCTACCGGAATGGCAATACCTTATCTTGAAAAATAACAAAAGACCATGAGAAGCCTTTTGTTATTCACTCTATTGCCCTTACTTATGACACCCATGGCTAGGAGTATTAAGAAAGTCAATATGGTAGGTACAACTTTCTAGGAATCCAACATATGAGCCACCCACACTGATAGGACCTACATGTTCCAACCCACAAACCTAGTGCCATCCTTCAGTTACTATTTGTAAGAGAACTCACCAACTTCCTTGACCCCTCCATCACAACATGCAACTACCTTAAGCTCCTCATAGAGCTACAACAAACCATAAGAAGGCAAGCTCCTACCATTATTTTTCAACATAAATGTAGGCATTAATAACTGGCAATGGTTCGACTTCACCTCAAAGAGCTACACTATTATCCACATTTTGTATGTAGTCATTGTTAGAAGACATGGTGGAAAATAAGTTCACCATATGTACATATCGTTTCTACCCAAAGTCCTCATTATATCTATGAAAATCTATAAAGGAGTATCTTCTTAGTAAAGGATGCCTTCAATGAATACTAAGGCTACTTCTATGTCACCTTTTATGTACTCACTTATATTTCAATATTTACTTTTTTTAAAGAAAAAGAAAAGAAATAGAAATAGAAAATCACATCACACATCATTGCATCTGGGGGCTCTCAAGTAAGTAGATTCCAATAGCCTTAGTCGACTAGCTCTACCTCTAACTCCCTAATCCCACACCCACACATCATAATCTTTAGGTACATCAAGGGTAGGACACCCCATGCTTGCTCAAAAAACTTGTCACCTTGAGATCAACATATGACAATAACTAGATCCTCGAGTGTTGTGAAAAACATTCTAAGCTTACTTGAAATTCAATCCAATTCCTGATTACACTAGCACATGTACTACTCACTATACAAGTAAGATGGACATGCTCCTTGAAGAGCATAAGTGACATATAGGTACATTGGACTCCCTATAGATCCATCAATATCGATGGCCCATGTCAACCATGACCCTAAAAATAGACAAGAGGGGAGAGAGGTGAAGAGACCAAGAGCACATACACAAGAGTAATGGAGACTTGAGCACACAAAGAGATGGGGCTGAATTCTTATTCTTCTTCTTTCTTCTTCTTCACACACAAAAGAACTAAGTTTACAACATGAAATAAGACTAATATGAAAGTACCACAATGTATGTTTATGCAATCACTAAGTGTGAATCTACTAGGAAAGACGAGGTGGCACAGTAAATGTGTCATAACCAAGGATGGACTATGTGGGTGTGGTCCAACTATAGAATCACTAGCACATCCTCATGTCGATTACTTAGCACACTAATAAATAATATCATGCCACATCACCAAGGCACGTAGTGGATGCATAGTGGATGCCAACTCATGTATAGCTTAACATCTCAACACTCCCCCTCGAGCTCAACATGAGCTCATGAACTCCAAGCATAGTTCTGAAGCATTGAAGCTTCTCAACTCCCAAAGCCTTTGTAAAAATATTAGCAGCTTGATCCTCTTTACCGACATAAATCAAGTCAATATCTCCTGCTAGAACCTACTTCCAATGAAATGGTAATTGACCACATGTGTTTGGTTCACGCATGATACACTAGGTTCCTAGCCAATTAAAAGCTGATAAGGTTATCATAGTAGATGATAACCCTCTTATCTACTTATATCTCCAAATCACCAAGTAGCTTGTGTAACCAAGCTATTTCACATATTGCAATTATAGCACCTCTATAATCTACCTTTGTAGTAATAGATAGCTACAGTTATTTCTTGATGTTCCAAGTAATAGCACCACTACTAAAGGAAAATATAAAACTACTACTGGATCTCCTATCTGAAATACTACTGGCCCAATCTGCATTTGTGTTACCATGTAAATCCAATGGTACACTTACATCGTAGAATAAGGCATAGTCTAGCACAATGTGTGTTGTACTGCATCTAAGTGTGGCCTCTATAAATAGAAGTTGAATAAACTTACTCTCCAAACCAACTATATAGTTAAGGTCTAGCCTAATGATCATCAAATAGATAAGCCTATCCACAATCTTTTGATATGTAGTGACATCCTCAATCAAGTCACCCTTATGTGCACTAAGCTTAGCATTTACATCCAAAGGTATAAAAATAGGCTTGCAATTAGCCATATCATACTTCTTCAACCTATCCAATGCATACTATCTCTGTGATAGTCATATACCCTCTAGAGTCCTGAGCATCTCTATGTTGAGAAAGTAGTGTAGCTCTCCTAAATTATTCATGTCAAATTCAACCTTGAGAAAACCCTTTACATTGTCAATCTCTATATTAGTATCACCCACAATGATCAAATCATTGATATATATAGTAATGACCACAATACCTGCATCAATCTCACATATATAGAGTGAGTGATAAGCATGTGCCCTACGAGATCCAATGCTGACAAGGTATTCTACAATCATGTCATGCCATGTCCTAGATACTTGTTCAACCCATACAAGACCTTACTAAGCCTACATACATAATCTGGATGATTCTCATTCACATAACTAGGTGTTTGCTCCACATAAACTTCCTCTTGTAACTCCCCCTACAAAAAGGCATTCTTAACATCCATTTGATGCATAATCCAACCTTTTGACACAACCACTGCTATGATAACCCTTATAGTGGCTATTTTAGCCACTAGAGAAAAGGTCTTCTCATAATCAATACCGTGAGTTTGCACATATCCTTTGGCAACCAACCATGCCTTATAGTGCTCAATAGATCCAATAGCTTTCTTGGTTAAGGTGAGAACACTAACTCCCATGTGTCATTATCCATATGTGCACCCATTTCTTCATCCATAGCATGATCCCAATACTCATTACCTACTATATCCTCAAAATAAGTGGGTTCTGCATCCTGCACAACATTAGCCATGTATGCATAGTGATGAGCTATATAGCTATCATGTGTCAATCATTGCATTAACTTTCTCACTCTATTTGTCCTGCATGGACCTGAATTACTACCAAGTGCTTTAGCATCCTCTTGTGCCTCCGCACACTAGGTGTTTTAATTGATGGAATCCCAAACTCCTCATCTAAGCTCTACTCAGAGCAATCTGAATCAACATGAGAGAAACCTCATTAGGGGAGATTTGAGGTCTTGAAAATACCATGTAAGTGCTCCTAGAGAGGAAAAACATTTTAAGAAATAAAATAATGTTTTATATTTTTTAAGCCTTTTACATTTTGATGAGTAAATATATCAAAATTTGTTAATAAGCCATTGTCGTGATATACTCTTGGTCAAATCAAACCAAGAAATCTAGGCTGCCATAAAGGTGACAAAGATTGTCATAATGAAGATCTTACTCATCCTCATTAAAGTGAAAACTAATATTCAATTTGAATTTTGTTCAACGTTTGTTGGTTACTTCCCTCCATTCTCACCCTCTTCTTTCTTTCCCATCCTTACTAGTTCCTTCTTTGTTTTTCTTCTTGTTTCTATTTCGCATAGTTTTTCAATCCAATCTTCTAATCACATCCTTAGCTATGGATCAGTCATTCAATGATCTCTGTAGCTCTACTAAAAGACCTACCATCTTCATATTGAGTTGGATAGTAAGTATGAACCAATAAGGAAGAGAACAAAACCCATTACTACGAAATATATACTCAAGTTACAATGAGTAGGAAAGAAAAATCTTGATCTTTGGTAAGATGGAAGCTATATCCAAAGATCCTAGTAAAAATAACACTCTGTCTTTCTATAATAGCTCTTCATTAATGAGATTCATTGGTGATAGTAACAATGGGTTTCTAGGTTATACACTTAACTTTGTTGTAGAAAAGGATGTCCTCTAATTGGAAAACCATATTTTATCAAAAGATAACAACGAGTTTTTGCAGAAGCTAGAGGATTGTGAACAAAGGATTCATTCTTTGGAGGAATACATCAACTCTTATCAACGAAATCAAACTATTTTAGGCCTTTGAAATTGACAAAAGGCTCTTAAAATTATTGAGAATCTCAAAAGAGGAGGAGATGGTTGTAGTAAAAGAATCCAAGTAGCAATGTATATTTTTCTCACTTAAAAAATATTAAATATAATTTTTTATAATTAATTATATTAATTTTTAATGTTGATTTTGTTTAGGTCTCTTCTTCAACCGAAAGCAAGTGAAAGAGATTCTTTAAAAGCATCTCAATTTTATTATCATCTTCTTCCTTCAGTACTTTTAAAAGAAATTTTGGAGAAGAAGAAATTTAAAAAGGCAAAGAAACAATGCTTTGAGTCATTTATAAAGGATTATTCTTTGGATACTAAGTTAGTGCAAAAGACACTAGATAGTATTGGTATCAATTGAGATTATTATATACAACTTTTCCAACTTTTACAATCAAATATGAAGCAAGGACAAGCACACAATTACATACTTCCAAGGTCATCTGTGATTAGAACTATCAGATAGAGAGTGAATAACAAAGTGATGGAGATTCTAGGTGAGCCTTTCCATATTAAGGCTAGCTTCAAGGGCAAGAAAAAGGAAGTTGTATTCAATGAATTTAACAATATTTTCCTTGACTTGCCCACCTACAATGTTTAATTATCAGATTCTATGACTTGTCACTAGAAGATGTACAAGGAGTGGCTAGATTTGTGGTTAATCTTGATGAAAGTGAGATTCTAAAATGCGCAAAAATAAAGAGGGTCTCTATTACCTTGATGAATAGAGCACTTTCATTAGATCACTATAATCACTCAATGTCATTTAGTGTTCAATCAAAACACAGCATCTGGTGGCTAGGAGCATTCGAAGTAGATACAGAGGATTTTGATATGTTGTATTGGATTTTTCATCAAACATCAATACCTAATGTTATTAAGAGACAACAAGCAGGAGAAGAGTAGTTGTTGAAGGATTTGGAACTATAAGATTGAGTGGCATATAGCTGGTGACTGAAAGACGCTCAAATGTATGTACAATGTATCAAAGGGAGCCAACTCCAAATCTCCTTGCCTATATTGCATGTCCCCAACCATAGAGTTGAACTCGAACAATTGAAATAGAACTCCCTCTAGGCACAAGAAGGATCCATAGTTTAAGCTAGTCCTAGATATTCCTTTAGTGAATGCCCATATCTGTACACTTCATGCGCTTTGCAGGATAATTGAAAAGCTTGTTCATCGTTATATAGGATTTGCATTGAAGTTGAAGCCATTATCAGCTAGAACAAATGCTATAACAAAGATTGGAAAAGTCTTATTTGCAATTGGTCTACATGGTGGTAGTGTTGTTATTGAACCGAATCTTCAAAAGTCTAAGGATGGCAACTATATCCCCAAAAAGCCATCTATTGGTGGAGTGAAGACTAGAAGGTTCCTAGGCTTTCATGGGAGACTTGGTAAGATAAACTCCAGAAATGATGGCTCAACTATTAGATACAATCAGTGGAAGTATCTACATAATGCAGTTAAGAATCATGCTAACAATGGACAAGATCGGAATACAAAAGCCAATGTTTGGGAAACACTAGACAAAGTATTCTTTTATTGTGATAAAATTGAATGGAATGATGATGATCTCAAAGACTTCAAAAACCAATTGAACCTTTTTAAAAAGGCAATGATAGAAGCTTGGGGTAATCAACACTTCACTCACTATATGGTAAGAAGTTTGCATATGTATGTCTCTTTATTGTTTGACTCATATAAGGTTTTTTAATTGACTTTCTTTATTTGTTAACTATGCAACATATTTTATACAACCATGCTCCATATTTTATCAAGAAATATGAAACTTTATCTATCTGGTCAACCCAAGGTATGATAAAATCATATTATCAAGCAAGAACAAAATACTTTAGATACACAAAACATGGAGATCAAGCAAAAATTTTATTAGAGGTATTTCAATGGTTCTACATACAAATCTGGCACAAATTCAAGCTCAAAGATACAACTCAATCATGTAATGCATCATATTTGGCAAGGGCTGTACAAATTGTTACCCAAATAAGAAAAGAGGGATATGTAAACTCTTGTGCAAGGCAAAAAGATTTTCATAATGGTTACAAACTAGACAAAGAGATGGGTTTCAAGAAACCCTTAACACACTTATTTAGCAAAGTAGGATTTTCCTTGTAGAGTAGTGTGCCTGAGTGATGTTTGTATATGAAAATCAATAGGAAAAGTGGAAATCAAGTGTACAAGAAAATTTCCATATGATAGACATAGTCCAAACATATATAGAGAAGTATACACATCCAAACAATGTAATATGTAAAGTGTATCTAAATTGCAACTTAGGTAGATTAGTGTGTATGTGTGATGTGTGTGTCTATCACTTTAGAGTGCCTATGCTAGGTAAGGACGAGTTTAAAGAACTAGGTATGAAGAAGTGGGTTGATTCACACACACTCTGTGTGTGTGTGTGTGTGTGTGTGTGTGTGTGTGTGTGTGTGTGTGTGTGTGTGTGTGTGTGTGTGTGTGTGTGTGTGTGTGTGTGTGTGTGTGTGTGTGTGTGTGTGTGTGTGTGTGTGTGTGTGTGTGTGTGTGTGGGCATTAGCTACACTTGCCTTTATTAATCACATGCATTGATTTGTATTGATATGTTGTAAAATGATGATTATGAGTGTTAGGCTTATCCAATAGATTGCCAACATATACAAGCGAAATGTGATGGTTACATGACCTCATATTCTAATCTAGATGCAAGTCAATGCATGCCATATTTGTCACCACATTTCATGATTTTTATATCATTCATTCTTCTCTCCTTATATTCTCTTTTTAACATAGTCTTATAAGAAATATAGCAAAATGTGTCACTTATGAAAATTTACATACTCTTCAATGATAAAACATGACAAGAGATGAGTGAGACACAATGGACACATGGAGAAGTGAAGGAGGTGGCATGAACTAGTGCTATGAAAGGAGAGAGTATGGGTGGCTTGATGGGAAGGTACAAAAGTGTAAGGGGTGGAAGAGGATGTGTGCAATTGCTCTGGGTATGGTCAATGTAGACATTGCAAGTGAAGGCCCTTTGATTTCCAATTCTCCATAAAGGCAATACCCCAAGTTAATGAAGGTCCTTTAGATTTAGATGTTAACTAATCACAAATAAAAATATCAACTTGTGATGTGAGTGGTTTTTTTGTTTGGCCCACCATGCTATAGTAGTAGCCATTCTCAGAATCCTAGAGGATAATAAAACCATTTGCCTATTGCAAGGCATGGATATGCATTACCAATACTTGCTCAAATAAAATAATCATTATCGCCCAATTGTAGCAATGCTCTTTTCTAGATTATTTTGGCTCTCTTTCAAAAATAAGCATGTATATAAATGCCATGGGTATATAAAAGTCAATAGGAGAATACCCATCCTAAAACCAAGTGGTTGATCAAGCATTTCCAAAAACATATTTTGCAATGTTGTACCAAACCCTCCATCTCATAAGTGGCTGAAAGTGATATTCAAAATAAGAATATAACATTAGTCACACAATGGATAGTGCCTCCAATACATTTCTCACTTTGTATTAGGCATGACATCTGCATGCAATATTACATTTGAATCAAGGCGTGCTTGCATAGATACCCTCTTATGATTTGGAGGAATTGGAAATGGTGTCACATCTATGAGTTGCAGTTATCGTGGTCTCTTAGAGAGATGTCTCTCAATGAATGGCTCCGGACATTGGATAGAATTACCAAATCCACCATTGATCCTTTGCAAGGGAGCTAAGGGATAAGGTCCTTGCCCTTGCAAGCTAGACTTGATTTGTTTCAAAGAGGCAAGCAAATGACTACTCAAGCACTCCTCCATATGCATTGATAATATAGGATCTTTATAGTGCAAATACATATCCAGGAAATAACAATACCATACATACTAGAGGTTTGATTGTCTTAACATGATCTTTTATGACACAATTGGTGTCATCTAATAGATTTGCATAATTTTTATTGGTGTATGATTATTCTCAACAACATTGGTAGGTTGCTCTATAGGTATATTTTTAGAAGTGCCCATTTCATAAGAAATTATATTAGCATCAAATAAATGTATTCTCAAAAGAACCAAAAAAACTAGTCAACTTACCTTCAAAATTTCCAAAGTATATATCCATGCTCTTCAAAACAATGGTATCGACATGAAAATTTGACAACACCATGACCTTTATTTGATGTTTGCATATATTTCTTCACATGGCCCAATCAATTGCAACATACCCATTACAATGTGCATTATGCATTGTATACCATAGCTTTTTATTGGTAATACTTTTCACCTTTGCAAGACTATGACCATCTCCAATGAATTTGACAAAGAGATCTGGTATGTCTCTTGCACGCACAAGAGAGGACAACACAATCTTTTGAACATTGAAGTTTTGCCTCCTTCATTGCCTCAAGATACCAATAGTATAGTTGGTAAAATTTTAAGAGCTTGTGGTCCACTCTATACCCATGAATTGTACAGCTTCCAATCAAGAATTGAGTCTTAAGTAGTCCATGGTAGGATTCAATAAACCCATTAGTATCTTGATTGGCATGTGGAAGTATTCATGTGGCTTTAATACACATTCCTATCAAGCAAAATAGCTACCATTACAAGTGCTATCACAAATTCAAAGAATAAAGAATTTAGAAGTTAGAGACTAGTATCTAGTTTAGTAACCCAATTTTCCTTGAAGTAGGTGACAAAGTTTTTCTATGTAACATAAGTTTGGAAGAACTTATCAAGAAGAGATGTAGCATCCTCCTTTCTTTTAACCTCACTGCTCAAACCTCTACACTTCATATTCAAGGTCTTGAAACATATTAGCTCATACTTGAGAATCTGAAACTTTCTTTATTAGGTTCTTGAGCCAACATCTTCTAACATGCCATATGCAAAAGATATATAGGAGACCCAAAAAGAGTCCTAGAATATTACCAATGGCTAAGTAAGCAAGATTCAACTATAACTTATAGAAAAAGCATGGAGATGTAGCATCCTCCTTTCTTTTACCTCACTACTCAAACCTCTAGACTTTGTATTCAAGGTCTCAAAACATATTAGCTTGTACTTTAGAATCTAGAACTTTCTTTATCGGGTTCTTGAGCCAACATCTTCTAACATGCCATATGCAAAGATATATAGAAGATCCAAAAATAGTCCTAGAATTTTACCAATGTCTAAGTAAGTAAGATTCAACTATAGCTTATAGAAAAAGCATGAAAAATGATCAATTGTAAATTGTAACATATAGAAAAAGTATGAAAACTAATGTGATGTAGCCTATAATTGAAGAAAAATGAGAAAGATACATATTGTATGACATAAATTTTTGCTTGTTCATCATCGACTATGCACACACTTGCTCGCAAGAGGAATTAAAATCCAAAATGCAATTTCGAAATGCTTTCAGCTAACTAATTAGACAAGTGTGCATCAAAGATAAATATGGAGTAGAGAGAGTACTATATTGAAACATGCACTAAATTAAGCAAAAAGCATGTATGATCAAATAAAATACATTTATTAAAAAGTCATCATGTGCATTATTTTCTCCAAAATTTTGAAATTAAAAAAGTGGAAGAGATATAAATAACTTATCTTATATTTATTGGTGCCAAATGTAGCATCCATAGCAAGTAAACTATCCTTCCCATACTTGTTAAGCATAGGTAGCTGCCAACCTATTTGGATACCTAAGATGAAAGGTTAACTTACAAAAGCATCATATTGTTGGTAGATGAAAGGTCTACCATTGTTTTCCAATACCCAATTATGAAGCTACATGCATCATCCTTATTGGACTTGAATGTGAGGATTGATTCTCACAATGTATCCCATGACAAATATGGCCTTCCAAATTCATATGATTGTGTTCCACATAATTTATTCTAGCCACATTTGGCCATAAATAAAGACTATACACATAGAAATGACATCTACAAACAACCAACTAAATGTTTGCCACCTTTTTAACATTTGGCCGTCTTTGTGAGGGGTCACTTGCTGTTTGTCATGCATGTCTTTTGACCCAAGTGAAGACCAAAAATTGAACATGAGGAGAAAATGAAATGTATAAGAATACTTTGTGCACATAAATAGTTGGAGCTCTAAAGATCAACAAAACAAGGCACTTGCAAAAAAGTTCCTACATACCATATTTTCTCTAGCCATGAGAATTCTATGGATTGTACCAAGCTTCCTTGTCCTCGCTTTTTGAGAAAATTTTCTAAGTTTGTGGGTGTGCCTTCCAAACTATCCTCCCCAAAAATGAAGTTAGTCATTTGATCCCAATAAATATACATATATGTCTAAACATGGTATTGTCTTGCTAGATCTAATTTGATTGTCCATGTTAGAGCTGATGCAATAAATGGCCCTGAAGTTGGATATTATATTTTGAAAGGTACATCCATATTTCAAAATACTTTTAGTACACACTGTAGTGGAAGGAAAAAAGATTATAAAACACAGCAAAGTTAATAGCATTCGAATTTTGTAAAATACACAAATTGCAAACTCATTTTTAATGTTACTATATTTATCCATTTTTGACAACTTAGTCTTGCGAAAATAACACAATCATTGGGACACACATGGATGCCAAAAGAAGAAGTTATGTCTAATAGTATGTAGAGTCTTATCCATCTCTTGGACACACCTTGTCTCTGGGACATATCTCATTTCAATATTCTCTTTTGTGTTTATAGCTTATGATTCAATATTTCTCCTTCAAATGCATTCATCATCCATTCCTTACATGAATGTAACTATCAACATCTAGAAGGTTGTACTCAAAACATGATTATTTGTACCTAGGCATAAATATGAATAACAAAGTACTCTTTCTTATAATAGTACATGCATATTATTATCTTCACCATATAATAAAATAATGCACTAGTATTCTTAAAGTAATACATATATTCTAGTTCATACAATAAGCATGTACTCAATATCACCAAATTAAGAGTTTGGACCTTAAAAGGTCATATTATTGCAATAAGTAAGATGGTGATAGCTACATTTGAGATAGGTGAGAGGTAGATCTTTTCATTAGGTAGTGACAAGGAACATGATAGAATAGTATTAGTATTTTGACATAATTGACCTTGCTACTAGGAAAAGACACCTTTTATAATGCTTATAGAATTGGAGTTGGCAATTAATCATTGTGTAGAATAAAGTAATAATGATGCTAGTTCCTATGACCTTAGCTTTGATGGTTGACTTATTCAAGGTAGGAAGACACAAAGAAATGTAATCAAGCCTTGAAGCATATGAGGTGAAGCCTTTGATGGGTCCTACAAAATAAATAAAGACATAAATCATCTACATCAAACATAATGCTTATTACTTTCTTTTACTATGGGTTTCTAACCTACTCTATTAGGGGCTTTCACCTTAAGAGGTGCTCTCAATAGCCATATTTGGTACATGCACAAATGGCATACTAAAGACCCCAATACTCTAATGGAATACATGGCTTACTACACACACGTGTGCACGCATGCGCACGCCGCACGCAAACACATTCAATGTAGAATGAAAATACTTCAATTATGCATCCAATCACATCCTTAAAATGCTATTAGATTTAATTTAATTTATAAATGAGCATTTTCTTTGATTCCAAGTTCCAATAGTATGGATGATTACCTTAGCTACAACTCACATCTGATCCCTCATGAACAGCCCTATGAGGAGGATCCATGTTTAGAATTGAGAAGATCCCATCCAAAAAGACATAATCTTTAAGATCAATTTTGATTGAAAAAATCCCAAGTATATCCCTCTTTATAAAAGTAAGAACAATGGTGAACAACAGAATAAAGTAAACAATTGCTAGAATGTCATAGATATAAGATTCATCTTTGTCATTGAGGAATATGATATCAATAAGGACTTTGACACAAAACATAATAACATTGATTTAAAAAAAGTTGAACGTTAATATTTAATTGATTCTACCATTGATAATGTGTAGGGAGTTATCCACACATACATGGCCACAATGAAATGGCAATAGCAAACAAGAAGCAACCTGATTCCCAAAAATCAACACAACAACACAAACAACTTTATTGTTGAGGTAGCAAAAAACTTGAGAAACATAACTTGAGGATAGGCTATAGCTTTGAATAGTTCAACATACCCCCATTTACTATCCTATCTCAACATATGCAAAGAGTAACTTGGCAGAGGCTATAGTCCAAGGTGGATGGAGGCCTACCTTTAGCCACATTCAAGGTGGGTGGAGGTAGTGCAATTCACAAGCATATCATCATATGCAAAGAGTAACCTGGAAGAGGTTGTGGTTCAAGGTGGGTGGAGGAGGCCTACATTCAACTACATTCGGGGGGGGGGGGGGGGGTAGGAACACGATTCATTAATTGCAAATATTCCCTTGCGTATCGGTTGACTTGGTGGAACGGTGGTGGTGGGGTTGGAATTCCTAAAGGCAAAGATTAAAAATCTCACTATAAATTTAAAAGGAGCTTCACAAAACTTTTCTTTCATTGGGCTTCCCTTCCATGTTGATTGAAGGAAGGGGCCCATATTGATAAGTACCTTGAGCTGAACAAATCAAATAGTGCTTCAAATAAGAGCAGGTCTAGAGCTTATGTTCATAGGCTAGGATGGCTACAAAGGTAGCATGAGAGGGGAAGTAGCCTAGTGCTAGTAGGAGCTAATAATCAACATGAGAAGAAGTGATTGGGTTTGATGGAGGAATATATGCTTAATTAAGTGTTTGAGCAAGATTTCATATGGTTTTTTCTTATGTAAAAATTGTGCTATAGTATAAGTAAAGTTTTTCTGTGGCTACAATGTTATGCTCAAGAATATAGCGGGACTCTCTTTGAAGCCTTTAATTCTATGTTGCAGCCATGTCCCCACATAGTGTATCCCAAGCATTAAGCTATTTGGAGTAAGTACTTGTGGCCAAACTGTACCATGATTGAGATTTCATCAAAACATTATTCTGAGGAAAAAAAAGGAGCTTCATGATGTAGTAAATGAGTGAAGCTTAATGAAAGTTGACATCCTAAATAGATACATTGTGTCTCATCCTTTGATAGAATCTCAAGAGTTCAAACACCTAGACGACAATATCCTAAAATAATTTCTAAGGGCTATCTCTTGGTGTCTTGTTAGATATGGATGTGCTTCCTAGAGATTCTCAATACTATGTTATGATGATACCTTGATGGATTAATACATAAGATACCTTTGAGCCCTCTAGATTATTTGCTTAGCATTGGTCGATGTGATGAGTCAGAATTGATTGGGGTATTTGTCAAGAGAGAGAGGGCTCTTAGTATGCAAAAGTAAAAGACAACAAGTTTAAGGAGAGTTTGAGAGTTAGTGTTTGTGCCTACCTATTGTTGTTAATAAGGACCTAGTCAACTATGGGGAGGAAGCCTAAGAAAGAAGAGGTGCACTTACTTGAATCTATCTTTGAGCGAAGGGCAAAAGATGCAAAGAGAAGTAGCTTCTTGTGATCCTATAAGGAGAATGTTGTCTCCTTGATCCTTTGATTTTTGTTGCTAGCCTTGTCAAGAAAAGTTCAAGTCTATCAAACCCTAGACACTAGGTCATTAAACCCAACTAGCACTCCTTAATTTTCTTATTTAGAAAAGAAGTAAACTTATTCTAAATTCTTCCTTAAAAATGGGGGGGGATTATACATTCCCAATGCATGCGTAATATACTTATGAAGCAAAATTGTTGATCTCATTAATGAGGTTATTACTTCCTTTCTATTACTTAGACAATGATATAAGTTGCTGACTAATTTACTCAAAAAGCTATGTACTTAAAAGTGAGATATGGAGTCAAAAGGCCTAGACCCTAATGATGAAAAAACAGAATCATAGAATTAGATCTAAACTACTAAGAGATGAAAAATTGGGAGAACAAGATTAAACTAAAAGAAAAGAAAACCTTTAAACTCAAGGGGTTCATGCCTAGACTTATCTAGAGGGTGGGAAAACTTATAAACCTAAGATTTACTTCCACATCAATATTAGGTTAAAATATGAATCAGTACACAAACCACCACTCAAAAATTGCACTTTCAAGAGCAAGGACTATAAGTAATCCTCAAGTTTTCAAGTAGTATCAAGTTCCCTAAAAGTTTTTTGGCCTTTCAATAGAGGATTATGATGTGGATTCTCTCTTATGAAAGCATGATTGGATTGTCCTATAAGGCTCCTTATGAATACTTTGAGAAATATATTGTTGATAAATTGGTTAATCCTTATGGAATACTCAAAGAGATTATTTGATCTCTATTATGTCTTGAAGAGATGAGAAAATATTGTTTTCTTTAGAGTTAGATGGTTTAACTTGCTTATAATTAAACTTTGGAAAATCCCTAAGGAAGAGATCTATACTCATTCTAAGGACCTGTTAGGCGAGGGTTTGATGTAGGGGTGGATCATCCCCATGATTACACCATAGAAAAAAGATATTGGTAAAAGCAAGAGGCTCAAAAGGGCATTGTTCAGTATAGTGGCCAAAGATCAAGTGGTGAGAAGGTTACCATGGAAGGCAAGGCTTACTCTTATGATAGTTATGGGTCAAGGATGCTCTATACACCCCACTAGGCCTAGGATGGAGGTGAAGTTGGACACATGTATCCAAGTGCTTTGAGTACGAGTCCTAGTGTAAGGGATGGAATGCCTACATGGCATTACATCTTGCAAAAGATGCAAAAAATATGTTTTTTGCAACATAATTTTTTTTTAAAAAAGATTGGTTGATGTTATCTTTGTGTCTTTGTTTAATTTATGTGAAGGGACATATGCCAATGGCTACTTAAGAAAGTTGCTTATATATGTTAAATTAATGTGATAGGTAATTAGATAATTGAGCAAACCGTGTCACGAATGGAAAGTGAGAGGTCAACTTTCTAACAACTTTTGTCCTATGGTAAGGTGGTCTCAATTAATCAAGAGGTTTTCCTCAAGAATGTCCTAGATTAGGGACATTTTAGGAAGAGCTAAACGTTGACTATCTTAGAGTGTTGTCATAGATTGTGATCTTGTATCATTTCAAGGGGCTAGGGTGAGACTTTACCCTACTAGTAGAGAGTTCAACATGTTTAGATCCAGCCCTCTCAATTTTTGCTACCACCCCTAGACATGCTAAGCATGATGATCGGCTCTCTCCTCTTGGACTCCCTCATTACATGCATCACTAAAGCCCTCCTTTTTCTTTCCTTGATCTTCCCTCCCTTCCATAAAATAGCTGCTTCGGCCCAATTGGCACCACCTTTTGCTCTTTAAAACAACTCTCGATACTAATAGTAGCATGCTTTTCAAGAAATTTTCATTATTATAAACACTATTTATCCACATGCTTTTTAATTTTAGCCATATGCATGCATACTCTTGCACAATAGCACATTTGTATACTCAAACAAGTGAAGTAGCAACATGTGCCAAAGAGAGGACATCATTTAGGAAAACCAATGCAAATGTATGATGTAAATGGCCATATAATTCAATCTCATCATAAGCCCATCAAGAACTTATAGTCATGAGGCATAACTATGATGTCATGGAGACTATCATGCCTAGAGTTTTCATGTAGTGGATGATAATCCATATGACAAAGCATTTGCTTTGGTTTGGATTGTCTTGCCTTTCCATAATCGATGCTAGAAACATGTGAGGTGACCTTAAAAGACATTTATGAACCTTGTTGTAGGTCGATAGTAGTAGGAATTGGAGTGAGACTTCCTCTGCAAGGATAGACTTAAGCGACCATAGGCACAAGGTTCGAATACACCATAGAAGTTCTAGATGGAGTTGCCTAGAAATATCTCTTGATGGACTAACGAAATCATGCTATCAAAGATCCATTAGGTAGAAATGTCACAGTCACATTTCGAGGAAAGGCAAAAATAAGAAGTATGGATGCCAAAATGGAAAAGGAAAGCTTCTCCTTCAACATGTGTGTGTGTGTGTGTGTGTAGGTATATTTTTCAAGGTATGGCTATGGCGACCTCAAGCTCTCCATGTGGTGAAGGGCACAAGAGAAAAAAGTGGAGGAAAGGAAGCAAAAAGATGGAGTAAAGAGCTTGACCACTCACTCTCTTTCCATCACTTTCTAACTATATCACACACTCTCCCTCACTCTTTCAAACCTTAGCTATGGTGAAAGTATGAAGAGACAGAGAAGAACTTAAGAGCTCTTAAGTTTGCACTAAGAGATGCTATTCATTTTATAGATTATGTACATAGGGTTTCACTCGTAGCTAGCATCAATCCTTTTTTTCTATGTAGTCTGATCATAGCCTAATTACAATGCCCTTGGGGCTTTTATGGATTTTCGATAATATTTGATTTCTTTGGTAGCATAAACTTTTACAAAAATTAACCGGCTTCTTGTGATTCTACATTCTTTTGCATACATTTTCTATATACATTGAGTTTAATTTTAATCCCAAGAGATAGATAGAATAAGCATGAGTGTTAATCAAGTTCTCACTTCTACAAAAATAGTTAAGTAAGATATAAAGATTTTGATTGTGATGGCTTGCCTAAAAAATTCCAATATCTAAGTTTGTTTTAAACGTTGCAAACAATCACTATATCCTTTTTTGGCACCCAATTTGTCTTCCTTCTTACCTCTTTTATCTTCAAGTTAGCTCTTTTCTTCGAGCCAGTTGGCCTTCATTGACTTCTTTGACCTTTTTCTTTGACTACCATTGACCAACTTCTTGCAAACCTTTGCCATTTTGGAATATTGTTACTTCCTTTACTAAATGAGTGCAAGTCTAATGGAACTTCCTATCAGAGTTACCATATTGGAGCAAACATTAGAAGATGAGAAATGCATAGGACTTGTGTTAATGGAGACATAATGGGTAAGGGAATCGTTGCTAATGAGGCAAAGTGATATGGGTTATTATAGTTGATGGTTTTTTGAATCCCTCAAGGTGTACCTACAATAAAAAATGTGCTCTTCTTGGGGAGTGTGCTTAACTAACCATGTAGGGTGATGGATAATGAGTAATGAGTAATGTGCAATTATGAGATGGGTCTATCACCAAAAGGGCTAAGACTCTCCAAGTGTGTCCTACACTAAGGATCCGAGTTGTGTAAGGGGTGGATGGGTACACAAGTTTGCTTAGCAAACTTAGGTGTTGGGGGTAAAGGTGCCTATGCCTATGCCACCCTATATTTACTTTACACACCATGGCCACACACTTATACATTGTAGGTGGAGGGTGCCTATCACTTTCACTTTATTCTTTATTCTTTTAGTGACTATGGAATAAGAGAAGGCTGGTCACACATTATGTGACTATTGGAGTTTCCATACACAATGTTTCTCTCTCTTGCTCTCTTGCTCTCTTGCTTTATCCACCATACCTTTTGCTTTGCTCTTGCTTCCACTTGTGTACTTCCACTTGGGCTCTAACTTTCACTTGGTATCAGAGCCAAAAATTTGAGGAGCTTCTTCATCCTTTGCTTCAGCACAGATTCAAAGCTTTAACTCAAGCTTTCATGGTAGTCATTATTTCTTCCTCCTAAGGTATGCATTGAGTCTTTCCTTCTCTCAGCTTATTCCATCTTGCACCCAACTTGTCAAAGAGCTCCCAGGGGCTTAGTTGAGCAATGGGGAGTTCTAGCCTTGCTATTGAATGTTTAAAGCTACCAAGCATCTCTAACTCAAGGATCATTAGGTTTAATGATGTGGGTACACCTATTCTAAGGTGGAGATTTTGCTCTCTTTTTTCTCCTTCATTTTTTACGTTTCTCTCTCTCTCTCCCTTTTTCTCATAATCCTCAAGGAGTGGATGCAACACTTGAGAGATGCAATCCTTACTCAACACATTCCTTCAATCCCAATCACATCGGGATTAGGACTAGGAAAGGAAGGGATAAGGAGCTATGGGTGAAGCAACTCTCACTCATGTCCTCTAGCAAGTCATAGTAGTATGCTAGTAAGAACAATGCAAGAATGAGCCAAGTCATGGGATTGCAACCAATTCTTGCAAAGAATATTGGTGCTAGCCATTCCTTATACAAGGGGTTTGACATAATAAAGTGATAAGAAGCCTCAAGTAGTTGCATGTGGTGTAGAAGGTTGGATTTGGTCAATGAGTGAATATTTTGACAGAAGGCAATGAAAAAGGGCATCAAGTCTCTATATTGGAATAATTAGGTCTCATATTTGTTATTGGCATTGAAATTGGGCATCTTTGTAAAATTGTACCTTCTATGCTTCATCAGCTCATATGAAGTGCCATGCCACCTCAGGTGAGGGTAGCATGCTAAATTAGTCCTCTCTTTATAGGAGTCCTACAAAAAACAAACCATGCATGGTTGTTGATATCCAAGATATTGCACCACCATGGGGGTTGTTTCCATCTACATCTTTGGGTCTCAATTAATAATGAGCTCTCCAATACTTGTTATATTTTCAAGGCTGGATGGCGCTTCCTTGATTGTTACTCACTCAAACCATTTGCCAATTGTAAAGATTTCTTTAGCATTGAGTTAGTCAACTACGATGGTGTGTAGCAACCTCATGAGGTTCTATGGAACAATAAAGTCAAACACAATGGGCTTATCAAGCTTGACTTTGTTATTTGGAGTTTCTCAGGAGACCATTTCAAACTTCTACTTCTCTCTAATCATCAACATATCAAATGATATCTTAGGTACATCTTATTCAAAGATGTGAATATTTTGACCATTCCACTTACTTGCTCTATGTTAGACTCGAGAAGTGGTTGTTCTTATGATAGAATGGATTATTTGCCAATTAATGCTTCAAGTTGTGCTTGGCACTACTCCTTAGGTGGTTTTATATGTATAAATGATTCCATCTCTCAAGGATCATCAAATTTTGGTAGTGCAGAGGCAGCTCTTGAGCGTTCCAATGTGATATTCTCTCCTATTTTTGACACTTGATAGATCTTCAGTTATGACAAGTGTTATGAACCCCATCTCTCTATTCTGCAATTAGTATGGTGAGCATTTCTAAAGGTATCAATCAAGTCTTCTTTAGCATGATTATATTATGCTCTTGAAAGTGTCGTGCCAAAATTGTAATCGAGAGTCTCTTTTGTAGTGTAAAACTTCTCCTTGAAACTCAATATCTTCCTCCTCCAATAGTTTGATAGTTGTCTTTATTCTATTCAAGCATAGTTATCAATGGACAAAGAAGAGGTGGATTATAACCACCTCTCTTGCTCAAATTAGGCTTTTGAGGATCCTTGTCATGTGTCCATCATACCTTATGTTAGAAAGCATGGTATGAGAAACCTATGCTTTTAGTTGAAGCTCCATTTTTGTATGGCTCATATCAATAGTCCATCTTGGTTGACTATAGGCTCCTCCCCATTTTGTAGTGACTAGTAAGGCATTATGCCTCTTGTCATAAAGCCTATTCTACACCTCAATTCCAAGCATGCCCTCTACATTCTTGTTAGTTAGAGTGATGGGATGCTTGGCAAGTCCTTCAAGTATTTGGACAAGAACCATAGTGGTTTTATACTAGGAACTCCAAAATTCAGTGCATAATCTATTGTTAACCTCAAATCGGAATGGCGGAAAAATAAAGGAAAAAGTGCAAAAAGAACATAAAGAGAGCAAAGGCATAGAGGCGGCCTTGAAAACTAAACTGAGGAAAAAAGAGCAATCCTAAAGGAAAGGCGCCTCAAAAACTCTAAAAACTCTTGTAAAAGAGCGCCAAGCTCCCTCCTGTGCCACTTGTAAAGGAAAAGACAAGTATAGACATGAAGCAAGAAGAGGGAATTAGGAAAATGGACCTTGCCACAATGGTTGATCATGTAACAAGGGATGGGTGCCCATGGGGGTTTTAGGGTTTGTATATATAAAGTTCAAAAAGTGAATGAAAGGTCGTTCTTTGGTGTGTGGCTAACAAGAGTCCTCTCTTCTTCTCTTCTTCTTACTAGTGTGTGTGCTCTTGAGGGAGGGAGTGTGAAAGTGTGAGGGAGTGAGTGAGTGTGTGAAAGTGAGGGATCAAGAGGGTGAAGCTCTTCACCATCTCCTCTTCTCTTTTCCTCTCTCTTCCCTTCCCTTCTCTTACCTTGCACGTGGCTATGGAGAATGGAGCTTGGAGATGGAGGATGCTTGAGCTAGCATCTAGGATCGTGGGGCTACCGACTTGTGTGAGGGAGGAGGCAACTCGTTTCTGCATCAAGGGAAGCTCACTACACCGTAAGGGGATCGACGACGCATCGGCTAGATGAGAGATAGCCATGAGAGCTCGCTTGGAATGCTTGAAGTAATAAGCAGTCTGTGGGTGTTGGCGGTTGAGTGAAAGCTCCCACATTTTGGTTCCGTTGCCGAGACCAACGGATTCAAGCTTGAGCCCTCGTGCGCTGCATATCGAGCATCGAAGTAAGGGATTCATCCTTGAACCGGAGCTTGAGGTAGGTAGGAAGTTTGGGGTTTTTTGATATTCGAAACAAGTAAGTATTTCGGGTTATTTCGCTGGTTTGATGATTGGAAAAGATGGAGAAATCATTTTAGTTTTTTGCCTTGGACCATTGTTGCATTTAGAGTAGGATAGGATTAGGAAACCG
The DNA here is from genome assembly GCF_053477565.2 of Lygodium microphyllum. Classification (NCBI taxonomy): domain Eukaryota; kingdom Viridiplantae; phylum Streptophyta; class Polypodiopsida; order Schizaeales; family Lygodiaceae; genus Lygodium; species Lygodium microphyllum. The sequence continues at coordinate 121,678,994 of NC_141146.1, forward strand.
GATAGGAAAAGCATAGGGTTTACTGTTGAAAAACAGGGTAAAATAGGGCACAAGTCATGCAAAAATGGACCTAGGTGGCAATGGACCAAGATGCATGACTTAAACCTCATGTACAATTGGGCTCTTATCTCTGACCAAAGACAAGAGTTGTGCCAAAACCTAGCAGACGAAGTCCACGAACGAGTACAAAGATTATCATTCCTTTAGTGATGAAAGTAAGGGCGAAATAGACATGGTGGAATACAACATTGAGGGACGAGAAGTAGAACAAATACGAGCGGACTCTAGGTCACAGAAAAAGGGTTCCTTTAGGATGGAACGATAGGTCATGTGCATAGAATGTGACCATGCATGGTTGGAATACATAGGAACCATAGATTTCGAACAAGCAGGCCGAACCCAACCAGGTACGACACCAATGCTTAGAGTGCAGAGTCACCCTCTGAACTATGACCGACAGGAGAAACCACCTCTTCTAGTGAAAACGGTGAGTTTGATTCCAAGTTGGAAGTGAGCTTAGATAGCGGCCTTAAGATACCTTGACCATCCAAGACCAGACGCACCAAGGGGGACCTAGCCGTCCACCTGAGATGCAGACAGTTGAAGGAAGATAGGGCAAAACAACCTAGGGACACACAAACGGAGGAGCAAAGGAAGCTGTAGGATCTCCCAAGGAGATTTACGAAGTTCAAGAAGGGTGACAGGGTAGTGATCCTGTTGGGTGCCAAATGCCAAGGGCAAACAAGTGAACCCATTGAGGGACCAGCCAAGGTCAAGGAGGTGAACCTAGCATAGGAAGGGGATGCACCCCGACCGGTCTTAATTGCCGACGACTTGACTGAGGAAGAGGAGAAAAGTCTTGTTGCTCTCTTGTGAGAGTATGTAGACGTGTTCGCTTGGTTCCTGGAGGAGCTTAAGGGGGTGGATCCAAGTGTAGTGACCCGTAACATACCCATGACACCAGACACAACACCGGTCATGCAACGACCATACCCGATGAATCCAAAACACGCTCATGTAGTCAAAGAAGAGATTGACAAGCTGATGAAAGCAGAATTCATCTATGAAATCGAGCATACGGACTGGGTGTCTCCCATAGTCATAGTAATGAAGAAGAACGGAAAGATTAGAGTGTGTGTCAATTACAAGAAGGTGAACGCTGCTACTACAAGAGATAATTACCCATTGCCGTACACTGAGCACATGCTCAAAAGAGTGACGGTCAAAGAGGCCTACAGCTTCCTGGACAACTTCTCTGGATACAATCAGGTGCAAGTACATCTTACTGATAGGCATAAGACTGCCTTCACCACCGAATGGGGCATCTTTGCTTACATAGTCATGCCCTTCGGGTTGATTAATGCCCTAGCCACCTTTCAATGCCTCATGTTGTGCACCATATTTAAAGACATGCTTCGCAAGGAATTAGAGGTCTTCGTGGATGACTTGTGTGTTCACTCAACCTGGCAATAAAACTTAGGCAAACTTTGAGCAGTCTTTGAGTGGTGTCACCTATATCATCTCTCCTTCAACCCCTTAAAGTGCCAGTTCTGGGTGAAACATGGGTGCATCCTAGGGCACATGGTGTCAAAGAACGGCATTGCCACTAACTTCTCAAAAGTCAGGGTTATTGTTGATCTTCCATCCCCAATTAACTATAAGGGAGTCCAATGCTTCCTAGGCCATACGAGGTACTATCGACGGTTTGTGTTGAACTATGCATTGATTGCCAGACCTTTGTACAAGCTATTGGTCATTTTCGAATGGACTAAAGCATGTCAACGAGAATACGAGGAATTGAAAAGGCTCTGACTACTGCAACGATCTTACGAGCCCCAAATTGGACCGTCACCTTCCACGTACATATTGATGCTTCGAAATTCGCCGTGGGGGCAATACTGTGCCATCCTGGCAAACACAACCTCGACTATCCAGTGAGCTTTGCTAATAGACAACTCACTAAGACCGAAATGAACTACTCGACGACTGAGAGAGAAGGCTTAGCCATGGTATTTGCGATAAAAAAGTTTCGGCGTTATCTTTTGGCTACGCCTTTTACTTTCTTCGTGGACCATCAAGCCTTGCTGTATCTAGTGAACAAACCCTGCGCTATAGGATGCATAGCTAGATGGCTCCTTCTGCTTTTAGAATTCGACTTGTCCGTGGTGGTATGGAAGGGAAAGCAGCACTACATGGCTGACCACATGCCACGCATTCCCACAAGAGAGGCCGCTGGTTGGAGAAGGCATTGCTAATGAATTGCCAAATGCCCATCTGTTCAATCTTTCTAGTGAAAGAGATTTATTCAAGGCTGATCTAACACCATACTGGGCAGATGGCATCGTCCACGTACTGGAGCACAGACTGCTTGAGCGGCCAATAGAAAAGGCCCGACTTAGGCGACTCATCCTCAAAGTCTAGCCCTATCAGTTGATAGCAGGCCAACTATATAGGTTAGGGCAAGATGGGTTACAGCGTAGATGCATATGCAAGCATGAGATGCATGATGTGCTCATAGAGGCGCATAGCGGAATCGCTAGAGGACACTTTAGCGGAGACATGACAGCCCGCAAGGTGCTGCAGTCTCAACTGTGGTGGCCCACGCTTTCTCGTGACACAGCGCGATTCGTTAAGCATTGTGACGAGTGTCAACAGACAAAGGTACCGATTCACAAGGATGAAATGGAGTTAACCCCAATCATTACACGACAACCCTTCAAAAAGTGGGGAATTGACTTCATAGGACCCATTAGTCCTGCGGCATAGTATTCGTAGGTCAAATATATCATTGTGGCCACAGACTACCTAACGAAATGGGCGGAAGTGAGAGCGACACGCAGAAATGATGCTAGGATGACTGCCAAGTTCTTATGGGAACAAGTGATCTCACGGTTTGGCTGCCCCATCAAACTAGTCAGTGACCAAGGCGCATGCACTTCATCAATGAAGTGATAGTGCATCTTCTATCCACCTTTCTTATCATCCATTGAAAATCCTCTCCATACTACCCTCAGGCAAACGGATAGGCACAATCCATAAATAAGATCCTTGTAAATGTCCTGACCAAAGTAGTCTCTGCTTCGCGCAGCGACTGGGATAACAAGCTGATGGCAGCCTTGTGGGCTTACCGTATAGCTTATAAAATGGCTGTCGGCCAAATCCCCTTTACGTTAACCTATGGGACTGAGGCAATTCTACCAGTAGAGTTCTTCGTCCCTATCCTAAGAATAGCACTTCAAGAATGGTGGGAAGGGAAGGAGGCATGGACGCAATGCCTGGTAGAGCTTGAACGCCTCTCCCGAAAGAAGAGTCAGGGACTTGGCGTGCTGTCTAGCCCAAGTAGAGGCAAACAAGGTGCTAGCAGAAGGGAGGGTAGAGGCTGCTCAAGTGAGCCTAGAGACCGAACAATGCGCCTTCCTTAACATAATCATAGATATCACTCAAACAAAAGAAGGGGAGGCCATTGACCCATTGAAGAGAAAGCTGGGTATTGCCTGCAGGGCCCTGAGAGCAGGATTGCATATGTTGGCGTTGTCGAAGGGTTTTCGAAAACAAAGCCGCGCCCGTAGAGGACCTTAAGATCAATCAAGCAAATAAGCAAGACAAGAAAATAATGCCAAGACTCTGTCTTATTTCTGCCAATAACAAATACAAGGTACAAGAAGAAGAAACCCGAGCGGCCTCTGTCACATATAGTAGCTAATCCCGAGCTTTTCCAATTGCTTTTCTTGTAACGAAGTGTGCTGCACAAATCAATCAGAATGCTTCTGGAGATTGTCTCTTATCCAATTCTACAATTGGTGACGATTGCTTTAGCCTGACACATGGCCATTTTCAGCAGAGTGTGCCTGGCCCTGTTCTCTAAGCTGTTGAATTAGCTTCAACGATAAAGATTTCCCTATGCCTTCATAACCATTCACTGTGGAGCACAAGAAGACCAAGTAAGGTCCTAGCAGAGCCTTAACTATAGGCAAAGGAATAGAAACAGCTTCATCGATTACCACAAGCTCAGCTTGCGCCAACTTCTCATGATCTTGGGGTTGTATGTACTGGATAGTCTGTCGATGTTGACAGTAGATATTTACACGTACTATGGCCTTGTTGAATTCTAGATTTGTGCTCTCCACTAAGTCATAGTCCAGATGCTCCTTGTACTTCAAAGCATCAAATCCTTTGAAGATAAACTGAAAAAGTGTCTTCAAATTCTCTGGGCTAGGGGCAGTGACAAAAATGTTGGAGTACCCTAAAGCAACAGCACCAGTAATGGCCACTCCAAGTGCAGCTGATTTGCCCCGTCCACGAGCAGCTGTCAATGCTACAGTACTTCGCAAGGTCTTCTCAGATATCACATCTAGAAAGGTGACGACTGCAAAGCACAATCACAGGCATGGTATACAGTCCTCATCGTTGCTTTCATCCCCTCTATTGTTGCGAATATGATGTCTGGAATTGTAGCAAAGAATAAGAGGTTCCCCCCAGCTTGATCACACAAACATCTGCTGATTGATCACTCCCATCAATAGGAACCAAAATAACTCACTCTTATCCAATCTTGAATAGCATCCGTGATGAATAACCTGAACAGTCTTTCCCCAATCCTGCCTTTCACGTGCATCCCAATACTTGCCTGTATAGATCCATGTTGTCTCCTCATCACCAAATGATGGTGTCCTTTTTCTGTGACAAACCAGGAACCCTTTGCTGAAACCACATGCAGGTCCATTCTTGTCCAAGTTCTTTCTGCTTTTTCCGAGCTTCACATTGCTTTTTTTTCCAGGTGGAGTTTTTTTGGTGTGGCTTTTTCCAAGTCTCCATCCTCCAAAGCACGTAGATCTTGTCATAACCATCAATCTATCGATGGTAACGCCTCTCTCAATTTGGGCGTCAACTCATTAAGGCCAATGGTGAAATGAGAAAAAAAAATATTGTTGTTCATAATCCTCGGGATGTTCTAAGCAGTTCCACAAGCATTTGGCATTTCCATACACCTCTTTGCGACTCCAAGATGGTTCTGGAATTATTGATATTTCTTTCATGTAATTACCATAGATGGAACACTGTGGAATCCCTTGTTTGTCAAAAACCTTTCTAGTAAGACATCCCTGTTCTCTGTTGCTGGCTTTCTGAAATCAAATACGACTAAATTCACCAGTTGAATGGTTTTTTATGGTGAGTTCCCCATAGTTGTCAATCCATAACTTTCCAACAACCACATTATGAATGCATGTTGTTATTTTGCTCCATGTGAAGTGGTCTCCAAACCTTGGGATGCACAAATGTACTACTCCAGCTGGAAGAACCTCAACACTTTTTCCCCATAACTTATTCTTGATTTCAACTTCGCCATATATTGTGTAATCTCCAAGCATATTCTCACAATGAAATGCCAATACAGGTGGATGATGGCTTACCTGTTCTCGGATGCGCAACAGCACGACAACGCAGGCAGTGGGTGTCAGCCTTAGCCTCGAAGAACAGGGGAGTTATCTACTAAGGGAAAGTTGCTTGACCCCATAAGAAGTAGATGCCCTAGGGTTCACCGAGGAAGCACAACAGCAAGACATGCAAGAGGGCGAGGCAAGAATAAGTTTTGAGATGGGACCTCAAAAGGAAGAACTCGTCCCACTACCCCCTTCCCCTCGACTAGAAGAGTAGCAACAATGGGATACCTCTGCAGAAAGGAAAGATGCACTTAAAAGGAAGAGAGAACTGTTGATAGAGTAAGCATGCAGGAGGTTGAATGCTCAAGTAGCAGTAGTGCCAGTAGCACCTATGTCACTAGGTAAAAAGACCTCCTAGCAAACTCCATGCTGAACTCATAATCTCGGAGCCGCAACAGAATGCTTACGAGCCCTTCAACTTTAATTTCCAATTCCCTGCCAATTTGAATAGAGTACCATCAATCAAGGTGGTGGAAGAGGTAATTAACATTAGAAGAAGGCTAGGAGGCAGATGGACATCCAAGAGAGCACAGAACCCTACCTTAGGGGGGACAGAGGATATAGATTATTGCAAGAACAAAGTTTTTGAAGTGCCCAGGTCAATGAAGGGCTATGAATGCCAACCACAGTGGAGAGGGCGCATTTTTTAGGGAAACATGGATGATTGGATGGCATTTTGCAACACCCTACCCTTTGAAAGGAATAACCCAACTTTCATGCCGTATTTAAGAAGGGTAGGAGTGGATTTTAATCCAAGTATCCATGACAGATATGACTTTCCATGGATCTACAATGCAAATGCTACTAAACTGGAAGAAGCCCTCATCTTCATGCTACAAGACCTATACGACTCTATAGCCTGCTTCATTAATGAGTTCTCTTCGTGCCCCCATCCTGCCTTCATCACCATGTGTAATTATCTTAGATTACTTAGGATACTACTAAGGTAGGATCTGACACCACAAGAGTATTGCCTCCCAACACTCTTCTTTGATCCTAATGGCATAGACAGTTGCACTATGGTTAGATTAATGACGTGAGTTGCTCTACTTTCCTATTTTTGCTTAGTCCTCCTAGAATATACAAATGATAGCTGCTTCACCTGATGCAATCATCCATTTCTTTCCACCACCACTCTCCATGTGTGAATGAACCTCAAGGGATACATGCAAAGCTAGAAATTCCTTGAAAAATCCATTAAGCCCCCAACTTCACCCTCTCATGACTCTAATGATGAAGACTAGCTTCTCCTCATAGTTATGTAATTCAAAAAAAAGAAGAAAAAGAAAAAGAAAAAGAAATGAAATGAAAGAAGATTATAAGAGGAAAAGAGAAGGAAATCACCAGAAAAGCAATCAAATCACCTCACTACATGTAAGTCACAGTCACTACACCTAGGGGTCCTCAAGTTAGGTGCGTCCGGTAGCTTCAATTAGCAAGATCCGTTCCTAATCCCCTAGCCCATTTTGATTCCCCACATCATGCTTAGGGTACATCAAGGACAAGACATACATAGGGAGGTCACACTTGCTTATGGTTAGGCATGTCTCCTTAAGCTGCACCCATTGCACCTCCCTTACACACAAACTGGTGGGTCCTCAAGTGTGGGACAATACCCAGACCCAACTCCCAATTTCACTAGCACAAGCATAATGCACCACACAATAAGATAGACACTCCCCCTAGGTGGCACACTTCTTTTCTTTTCACATGTACATATAAGGGTTGCAAATCACCCACTTCGGAGGCCCCGTCATCCACTCCAACCATTCTCAGTCTCCACCACCTCAACATTTTGATCAGCTTCTCTCCAATAACCAATCCCCAAGATGTGCTATCATCATCCACTCTCTACCACCCTTCAAATCACTAAACCCTCGTCAACACAGATCTGCAAGTGCCATGGAACTGGCATTCATCTAGGAGGGGGTAATGTTAACCCTAGTTCGAGATGGAGAAAAAGAAGTCCAAGAAAACTCCAAATGCAGACACAGTGAAAGAAGCAGGAAGGGAAATGGCCAAAAGTGCAAGGGTAGCCTCAAAAGCTAAGTCAAAGGTAAAGGCACGTTTTTTAAATGCAAGATACCCCTAAAACTCTTGTATAAGAGCGCTAGGCTCCCTTGGGTGCAAATTGTAAAAGGTAGAAGGGCATAGGTAAAGAGAAAGGGCAACTAGAAGGGAATGGGAAAAGAGGACCTTACCACAATGGCTGGTCATGTAAAAAAGGGAATGGGTGCTCAAAGGGACAAGGGTTTTGTATATAAACTCAAAAAGTGAATGAGAAGCTCGTTCTTTGGTGTGTGGCTAAAGTGGACTCTTCTTCTTCTCTCCTTCTTGCTTGTTGTATGTGCTTGAGAGAGGGAGTGTGAGAGTGTGAGGGAGTGAGTGTGAGGGTGAGGGATCTTGGAGAGGAAGCTCTCCATCATCTCCTCTTTTCTTATTCTCTTTTCTTCTCTTCACTTGTCTCACATGTGGCTATGGAGGATGGAGCTTGAAGGTGGAGGCTTGAGGATGCTTGAGCTCGCATCATGAATCATGGAGCTACGGCCTTGCTTGAGGGGGGAGACTACTCATTCGGGTATCAAGGTAAGCTCACTACACCTCGGTAGGAGCGAAGGCACATTGGCTAGGTGAGAGATAGCCATTTGTGCTTGCTTAAAATGCTTGAAGCAATAAGCGCTTCGTGGGTCTTGGCGGTTGAGAATGAGCACCCTCTACATTGTAGCAGAGTATTGTGAGCTCCACTTGAAATCTTGGTCAATATGACTTCTTATCAATGGGGATTTCTTTGTACTCCACTTATTGAAGGTGAAGGCAAGGTCAATCTATCATAATTCAACCAACATGCAAATTATTGGGATTTTGGAGTATTCTTTGATCTCGAATACTTGAAGGCTTCAAGTGGAATTTCCATCAACTATTATGATGGAATTTGATTAATGCTCAATGTTCTTCTTCATCAAGCATTGAAGAAGGTACATCATCTACTCTTTTTCTTATCTCTTCATTTCCATTTGTTGAAGGTTAGCGAATTGCTGAAGGAGAGGTTAGTTTGAGTAGACTCTCATTTCTTGATTGTGATTTTCAACATTGATTGACTGGATTTTGATTTCCAGTCATTGAAGATTTATTTTCAATCATTATGAGCTTGATGATTCAGCTTATCAGTTTGTTTGCATTCATTCATACTTTCCATGATTGATTCGTGAATTTAAGTACATTAGCATATGAAATTTTGAGTGATTTGTTGCCTATATATTAGCTAAAATCTAATTTTTAATCTCTTGTTGATCTTATACATTGATAAGCCTAAGAAATTGTAAAAGGTGAGTTTACTTATTCAGTGAGTTACTGATTATTAAAGGTAAATGTTTCTCAACCCTCTTTGATATTCGTTGAGCTTTCAAATTCTTTCAAGTTTAGTAGTTTTTCCTCATCCTTCACACTGAGGTCCTCAACAATGTAAACACGCACGGGGGATTCCCCAGGTGTTGCAATTTTTACCTCTTTGATCTTTGTCATTTCCTCAATGGGTTCGCTAGATGTGCCTTTGCACCTTCCACCTAACAAGACAATTACCTGATCACTCGTTTTGAATTTTGTGAATCTCGATGGCACTTGAGGTTTCTTTTGGCTTCAAGCTTTTGACTTGCTACTATGAGTATTGTATTTTAAGTGTTTTTGTCTCATGTGGAGTAGAAGTTTGGTCTTAGACTTGGAAAATTGGGTCGGATGGAGAACTTATGGGTCAAAGTCATTGATTCTATCTATGTCAAAGTCATGACTCATTGTTGCATTCTCTGGAACTTTTACTAGGTCATGTTTTGATTGTAAATTCTTCAAGATCCAAATAACAATTGTTGAGATGGTACCCATTCATTCATAGTCCAATACCTTAATATATTTGAGCCATTCTAATTCTAAGTTTAGTCGCATGATACCCACATTAATAAGCAAGCTCTTAGTTTGAGAGGGTTTGGGATCCATAAATATTTGCTCAATGGTATGGCCATGTGTGTTGTAATTGATTGAATTGGAGTCAAAATTAATTGTGCAATGTAAAGTGCACATGTGCAAAACAGTACACTAATGCATTATGTGCACTAGAGTGCATGCATGTGCATTAGAATGAGCTAGGAGTGCATGGGTTTGTGATAGGATATGTTAATGCACTCAAAAGGATTTGGGTATGCATGGGTTATTTGTGTGGTTGTGCCAAGGTTGGTATCCTAGGATGGGGTTTGTGCTAAGGTGCGATGGTGTGTGCTATGTGTATTGCAATTGTGATGTGCACTAGTATGCTAGGTGAATGCACTAGGTTTTTTCTCAAATATATGTGTAGTGGGATGGGAATAGTGCACAAGTTTTGTCATGCACTAGAATAAATGTGAATGTTCCCAAGGATGAGGGTTATACCTAAATGTACAACATAGTGTTGTGAATGCAATTATCCTAAGAGATGGCGTAGAGTGGTTGCCCACTACTGTGCAGCATGGATGGGTGTAAGCTAGTGTATGTTTGCATTAAAACATGTCTAGGTGCACTTATGTGCACTAGAATTAGGCTCTCATGTCCTACTATGCAATGGTGTCTAAGTGCAGAAGGGTATGCCTACTATTCTATCTTGTATAATATGGAGGTGCACAAGGATAAGAGCATTGGAATGGTTCGGGTGGATTTACTAGTACACATGTGCACTAGGCAAAGTACATAAGTGCAATGCATGTGCAATGCTTAGTTTGATTAAGTGTAATGTGTGCACTTAGATGCACTAGCACTAACACACACTAGCACTTACACACTGGCATTAACACATATTTACATGCACAAACATAGACACATGCACATGCACACATGCAACACACTTATTCTAGTTACCCAAGGAATCCTTAGTGCACATGTGTGCGTCCAAACATGCTCAAGAGTACTCGTGTGCTTGAGATTTCTTGAGTGCACTTAGGCATGTGTGTTCTAAGAAGCACTTGCACTCTAACCTAGAAGCACCTACACTCAAAACCTAGTACTCATGTGTGCTTGAGATTTCTTGAGTGCACTTAGGCATGTGTGTTCTAAGAAGCACTTGCACTCTAACCTAGAAGCACCTACACTCAAAACCTAGGTGCACTTGCACTTAGGCACGTTCTCGCTCAAACACACTTGTGTGTACTCATGTGCACACTAGCATGCACTATCCCGTTCCCATACACTACCTTGCTCATGAGTACACACACACACACTTGTATATACTCATGTGCACACTAGTATGCACTATCCCACTCCCATACCTTGCTTAACCTCTTGCACTAACCTCATGCACATCACGTACACTCTTAACTTGAATTCATTGAATGCCCCAAGCGCACAAACAAGTGCACAACCCCAATTGGCTCTACATGCAGGTGCAAGAGTTTCTTTTGCCTCAAAACCAACCCATGCCCACCCTATTTGCAAGGAAGGTTTAGAGGGTAGGAGAGGGGAAGAAGGTGACTTCTTGCAATGCAATAGAGTGCACTAGTGTGCACTCATGCACTTACATGCACACGAGTACACTTGTGTACTCTTGTGCCTACTTGAGTGTATACACACATGCACTAACACATAGTCACATCTTAATGCACTATCCTAGAGTTAGAAACACACTAAAGCCTCACCTTCCACCCTAAGCACACAGACACTAGTGCACATACACACTAATGCACTTGATTGGTGCACTCACCATGCACTAGCACATTAGCCTTGCACTTGCATATAACTAGCATTTCAACATATATGCATGAGTCCCTAAGCACTTGAAGAACTTGTAAGGCCTATAGTATCTTGGGCTTAGCTTCTTAAGTTCACCCAATGTCAGTGAGCTCTTATTTGGATGGGGACACAAAGAAATACCATGTATCCTTCTTTGAAGATCTACTCTTATTTTCCAAGATCGGCATAGACCTTTTGGTAATCCTTAGCCGATTGAATATCTGATTTTATTGCTTTAACGTGGTCATCCATTTCTTCAACATCTTCTTGTAAGCTTCCACTTTTAGAGATGAATCAAAGAAGTTGAGTAGGGTAAGATAATCTTGCCCATAGAAAGCTTGTCACCCTGATGCTTTGAGAGGCATTGTAGAGGCAAACTTTACTAAGGGTAGATATTGGATCATAGGTTTTGTGCAATAATGTACTCTTCGTATGCCTTCAATGACATGATTGACCCCCTCAATCTAGCCATTAGGGATGACAAGCTATATTGAAGCATAGTTGTGTCCCAAGGGCTTTAAATAAGCTCTTCCAAAATCGAGAAATAAATATAGAATCTTGATCCTTTTTGACAATCCATGGAGTCTAAAAATGTATATGATAAGCTCTTCCAAACTTGAGAAGTAAATAAAGAATCTTGATTCTTTTTGGCACCCCATGGAGTCTAAAAATGTCTTTGATAAATAAAGAATCTTGATCCTTTTTGGCACCCCATGGAGTCTAAAAATTTATTTGATAAATAATCTTGCAGTGTTTGAAGCTTTGTAGTTTTTCTTGATATGAAGAAGATGAGAAACCTTAGTTAGCATGTCCACAATCACCACCATAATAGAGTTTTATCCTCCTTGAACTAAACCCTACCACGAAATCTAGACTAATGGATTTCCACTTCATTTGAGGGATATCAGGTGGCTAGAGCTTTGCCTAGCATCTTGACATGCTTGGCTTTCACTCGTTGGTAGCTTAGGTACTGTTCTTAAGTACATCACCCGCCTTAGATTCTCCCAATGACAACTCTTTTCTCACTATGTTACTATCTTGACATGGTTATGGGCTTTCCAAAGTATCTTCTTCCTTAGTTCTGGACAGGCTAGAATGCACAATCTTGTCTTGAAGTAGAAAAGCCTCTTCTCAATAAAAAAAGTATTGATACTTAAGCTATAACTTAGGATATTGCTCCTTAGCTTGGACATCTCTTTGTAAATATTGATATTTTGGTTCCTTAGATGCTTCTTCCTTTACCATCTAAATGAAAGGATTAATTGGCATAATGACTCTTTCCTTGAAGTTTCTTCTAAGAGAAGAGCATTGAGGAATGCCTTGTGGCTTAGTGCATTCACAATGACATTGTCCTTACTTGGTCTATATTTGATCTCAAAGTCATACTCTTTTGGGACCTTGATCCACCTTCCTTGTCTCATGTGTAGATCTAAATAGGTAAAGATCCATTTGAGACTCTTATGATCAATGTGACCAAATTAAACAAGTAGTGTCTCCATAACATGAGAGCATAAATCACTAGCAAAAACTCTATGTCATAATATAGCATAATTTCTCTCATGTTTCTTTAGCTTCCTTGAAGAGTAGGCCATTGGATAGCCCTCTAGCATGAGGGCATAGCCTAGCACAAGAGAGCTTGCATCAGTCATGACCTGATATTCTTGGTTAAGATTGGGAAGGTTTAGGGTAAGAGTTGTCTCCAAACTCTACTTGAGTTTCTCAAATTTGGATTGCTCGATTAGGGTCCAGACAATGTAGGTTTGTTTCTTGAGAAAGTTGGTAAGGGGTGCAACAATATACTCTTTGATGAAGACTCAATACTGTTTAGTCAAACCTATTAAAAAGCTTTATGCTTCCTTGATGGACTTCAAAGGTGGCCATTTCGGTGCATCTTTAATCTTGGTCAAATTCTCGAATACTATGAATCCAAGATACTCTATCTACTTCTTGAAGAATGCACACTTGCTCTTCTTAGCATAGAGCTTCATATCCTTAGTATTTCAAGCACAATTTAGAGCTTTCCCACATTTTCTTTTTCTTCTTTAAACTAGGTTAGGATATCATCAAAGAAGATGATGAAAAACTCGTCAAGGTAAGGCCTAAAGATGTCTTGTACTAGCTGATAAAAGGTAGTTGGGGCATTAGTTAAACAAAGGTCATTACAATAAATCCATAGTGCATGTACCTTACATTGAAGGCACTCTTTGGAATATCTTCTTTTTTGATCCTGATTTGGTAGTAATTGGACCTTAGAAAAAATTTTGCGAAGATCTTTGCCCCTTGAATTCAATTCCAAAAATGGCACTTGGGCGAGGAAAAATATGTGGGATGATCCAATCTAGAGAAGAGGTATCATATTGGGAATTGTTGGTTAACTTGAGCATATACAATCTCATTGGCCAAAAAAGTAGGAGCACAACGTGACAAAAATAAGTTAGAATGATGATGTTCCTATTGTAGAGTGATGCATTTGTTTACTGAAAGAAAAGCATAATTCAGGAAGGAATTTGGGACCTCATGACCAAACATTATCATTAAAGTATGTGCCGTAGAGGCAAATCCAAAAGATGAAGAACTAGTACCACCTATCTATCTTAGCATTAGATTGAGCATAAACTTGATACTTTTATCGATGAATAATCCAATTTTTTATATATTGATTTATGGTGCATGGTCATGCTATGATTAGACCTTATGATGGACAACCCTACTCCTTAATATTAGAAAGTGTATAGGACCTATCACAACATCTAGCAAGGATAAAAAAGATAAGTTATGAACACTAGTTTAAGAGGAGAAAAAGAAACACTCATTAAATTCTCATGCTATGACAAACAAGAGCACTAAAATAAAGGGGTATCCAAAACCAATAGCACGATGACAACCTTCAATCTTGTCAAAAAACAACAATGATCACTCTCACAAAAACAACCTAAACCACTTTAGAAAAGATACCACATGGAAATGAGCTTAATGCCATGATTGGTGCCTAAAGCCCTCTTACATGCTTAAGGCTACTACGTAGAAAATTAATGGATTTTCTTATCAAGGCCTCCAAAAATTGAATTTTTTGTGCCAAACTCCTTCCAAAGTGTTGACCTTGGCAACAATAACCCCAAAAAACAAAAAAAAGACTCAATTGTTAAGCCACCTAAGGAAACCACAAGGAAAGAAAGAGATCAATGGCTATGAATTCAATGGTTGCTTTGCAAGAAGAAAATGTTAACAACATGGTGCTAGAGACACATGCTAAATGCATATGTACTATTCCATATGCAAAATGAGTAAGAAAAACTTACCCATTGGATGTACTTGGCCCTTGGATCAATGCAACCAAAGAAGTGAAGCTATCATACTTGTGCATCTCTACTTATTTTATCCTCCATCTAGTGGTGTTTCCATGGGCTTACAATCCATCGTGCCATATTTCAGTAGCATATCCAATGCATACTATTTCTATAGCAGCCAAATTCCTTGAGGTGTAGTCACTACCTCAATGCCAAGAAAATATTTCAACTCTCCCAGGTCTTTCACCTTAAACTCAACTTGTAACATGGGTTTAATTTCAACAATATCATGTCATCATCTCTTGTAATGATCAAGTCATCTACATAAATCACCCGATCTCATCTTCTAGTATAGGCTCAGTGTCCTTTAGGTGCTCCTAGGCCTCCTTCACCCACTCTTTCACCTTCTTGATGGCTTCGCCCTCTGCTCATCATAGCTCCATGTGAAAATGTCATAGAATTCTTGCATCAAGGACAAGTAGTCCTTCCTTTCTTCCAGATTGAGCATAGCCCCTAATTTAATTGGTTGTGGATCAACCAACGTTGAGGTCCACCAACTCAATCACATCTGTATCTTCTATCGGCTCATTTAAATTCACATGGTAAACATGCTCTATAATGGACCCCTCTTTTAATTCATCACTTGACAAAGTCCCACGACTAGATGGATCATCTAATTCTAACAAAGATAAAGGCACTCTCTCACTTTGAGGAGATTCGAGATATGCATCTATTATCACACGTTGGGCACCTCTATCAAAAATCAGATAACCAGCAGGTATATCAACTTGACATTGAATTGCAAGATCCATGGCCTTCTTAAGAATACTTGATAGCTTGGCCACCCTGCAAACCTGATAACCCTAAAGTCCATAATGCATTCCACATTATCAATAGTCACACGGACTTTGGTAATGCAACCTTCATGTTGCCTTAAACCGCCATCAGCCATTTGGAGGATTATGGAGACATCATTTTGGATTTCCAGTCCTAATTTTCCATCAATTTTGAACTTATAATATTAAAGAAGGATCATGTATCCACAATGGCATATTCCACTAATATGTTGTCAACATATGCTACTACCATTGGGCAATGCTTTTCAACATGTTCAAATCAGTCATCTCCCACCTGAGTTATTCCCAAGGGCTCAACGGTATACCTAGTGTGAAGAATCTTCTTGAACTCTTTACGCACCCCTAGAGATTCACATCAGGCTTTACCATGCAAAGAGAACTTGCTAAATAAAATTCATAATAGCTAGCAATAGTTCTCTTCTCCTGCTAGACAATTCTTTCTCTTGGTTATTGAATAGGCATTGGTGCCTCTTTCTTAGCTTTTACCTTCTTCTTTGGCAGCACCTTATTGGGGTTAGCTTTGCCATCAACAACTTTTAGAGGAGCGCCTTTCACATCATGGTTAAGGACTTGCGTCCCCTTATCATCATGTTTAAGGTTTGCCTCAACAAGTTATCCCTCTCACCTTCTTTAACCTTTTGTCCTCTTGTAATGGCTCACAAATTAGAAGCCTCAATGGCATTAACACACACAACTTCGATAAGACTGACACCACTACCACTAGGCAACTCCTCTATGGTAGCTTTTTCTCTTTGCAGTATTTGTTTTGGTCCTTCATCTCACTTAAGGTTGTTCCCTTGTACTCAATGATTTATTGGACATGGCTGCTTACTCCCTCTAAAGAGAGCTAATCTTACTCCAACAAGTACTAGCTAAATGACCAAACTTCCACATATGTCACATTTGGTATTAGGGTAGTTTCTTGAAAAGTGCTGACTGCCACACCACTCACAACTCAGTCTTGATGGATCACCCTCTTCGGGGTGTCGACTTCCTATCAAGTTTTGCTACTTCTTTAGGAAATTAAAATCTACAACTATTTGTCTATACTATTCCATTATCATATCAGTATAATGCTTCATCATGTCTTGACTTTGCCAAAAACATTTGATGCACTAGACTCATAGATGTGATCATCTACTTGCCATTCAATCGGTCTAACAAGCTGATTAGGGATCAATTGCTATTGATTAATTGGAACGATGTTAGGGTTTGTCATTTGGCTTCCATTATTCAATGGAGCCATCTGGCTAGCTATCGGTATGGTCACATTAGAAGGAGTTGGTAGCATGGATACGCTTTGCATTATGCTTCCTCTCCCATTCAAATTGGTCATAGATACCCCTTGACTTCCACTGGTCAATGCTGAACTATTTCCAAGCCCTAAACTCGAATTCAAGTTTTCCCTAAAGATGTAAGCCACTTGTAATCGCAACTCTACCTCCTCTGCTCATGTAATAGTAGTATCAATGTTGGCAAGCACAACACTACTCAACTACACTTGGATATTAAAGTCCAACCCATGCAAAAAGTATTGCAATTGAGCAGCACTTGGGATGCGAATATAGGTTTGCAATTTACGAAACACTTCTTTTAGATTCTTGGCATACACTCGAACATTCTCGTGAGGTTTCTTGACGTGTTACATTAAGAACACATAGCGAATAATACTGACCATATCTTTCAGGGGCAAACTCTCTTCGAAAGGCTATGAAAAATAGATCAATTGTAGTTATGGTTCCAGCTTCTAGGTTGTGATACCATATTGCAGCTCTTCCTTTCATAGTCATATTAAAGAACATCATCAGATGTCCCTCATCTTGGATTCAATAGTTGAACATTAACTTTTGGAACTCACTAATGTGGAGCTTTGTATCTTCCTCTGCTAACCTATTAAAAACGGGTAGAGAGAATCTTAAGGTTGGTAGATCCGGCATCCCTGAAGGGATTGCAATGGATTATGCCATGACGATGAGACCGAATTTGCTAAGGGTCTCTAAACTAATGAAACCACTACCCCACTCAAAGTGGGTTGACTAACTGGGACAGGGGGAGTACTAGAGCTTCCTCCTCCTCCTAAAGAGCTGCTTGTAGAACTAGGGTTGCTAAGATCCCTTCCTTGTAGGGATATCGGGCTGCTTCGTTGAGAAGAATACCTCTTGATGATTTCAACCCACCGCCTAGCCCTTTAAGCTCTTTCTTGCTTCTGAATCTTGGGTTGACGGTCTTTTGGATATATTTCACTACCTTTTGGCATACACTAATCAATATCGAGACCAAGAATCGGACACTGTCACTTATTAGCGGCTCCCAGTAAACACACTACCTATCGGGACCAAAAATGGGCCTAACATTGGCTCTAAGGCTCTAACCGGGCTTTTATGCTCAACTAAAACACCCCACAGCCTTGCGACCAAGATCATTTGGAGACTATACATATTGATCTAACTTAAACACGTATTTGTACCATTTATAGTCCAACGAATCCCTTCTCAACTCTTCACAGGGAGTACCCAAACATAATGGTGCCTAGCATCTCACAACACATACACAAGGAGCACCCCTTAGCTGACTGCCTGGCCTCACTACGGCTCTCCTACACCTTGGGCATTGGCCCCAAGATGCGCCATTCAAACATATAATGCATACGATACATAATCCTCTCTTATCATTATCGATCATTCTAGGAGATAGTTTGTATCCTCACTTTATTAGTCCTTAAAGAAACCAATGTACTAACCCTATAGCTTGGGACTTCTCACACTCTCAACATGGGTCAACATTTGGGAAACCAAGTGCTATGCAATCCAGGAGTTGATACTCGTTTTGATACCATGTATATATATGGAATGCGACGCAAAAATGAATGTCCACAAGTGTACAAACAATTTACTTCATCAAATCAGTAACGTGGATGTGCACAACCAAATCTTTTCATGCTTTCATACTACTAGCATACTTGGCTTTGCATAGGGACAACACCGAGCATACTTGTGCTACTGAACCCTTTAACTTTTAAACAAAATGAACCCTATATGAGCAAACACCTGAAACCTTATTGGTTCAAAATCTGTAACTTGTACCTATAGACGGTCAACATAGCTGAAATTGTAGTATATCCAAAAAATATTACTGGGACCACATGCAAATTTAGAATGGAGACTAAAATGACCCCAGATGGGAAAATTCGCAATGGAATAACCCTAAAGGGCTAATTTGTAGTATATACACTATTCTTTATGCTCACCAAGGTTTACTATAATCGAAGACTACAGCGCTGCCAGCCTCAAGAGCCTCATACGGCTATAATCCAAGGTAAATCAAATAAGGTAGAAGAGCTTCTCACATGTTACTTGGTTGCTTGCTTTCGTGCTCCAATGCCTTCACCCTAGCCTTCAATCGAGCTCTTGTGCAGTCATGGGATGGCTTCGGTTCCATGAAAACAAACAAGAGGGAAGAGAGATGAAGAGACTAAGAGCACACACACAAAAGCAATGGAGACTTGAGTACATAGAGAGATAGGATCTAAAATCTTCTTCTTCTTCCATTCAAAAGGACTAAGCCTACAATATGATAAAATACTAATATGAAAGTACCACAACGTATGCACATGACATCACTACGTGTAAACTTGGTAAGAAAAGAAGAGGTAGCACAATAAATGTGTCATAACCAAGGGTGGACTACATGGGTGTAGTCTAGCTATAGAATCATTGGTGTATCCTCATGTTGGTCACTTAACATGCTAGTGAGTAATATCCTACCATATCATCGAGGTACGTTATGGATGCTAGCTTATGTAGAGCTCAACATCTCAATATTTATTGTAGATCTAAGTGACATCAATAAGTCACCCACATATCCTTAATGGCCTTTATAGTGCACTCCTTTAAGATATCCTTTAATTATAGTAGCCTCCATCATACAAAATAAGGGTTGTGTAGTAATGGTGAATAGCAAAGGACTTGATATCCTTTTCTAACTCCATTGCTAATGCCAATTCGGTCCAACAAGGTTCCATCCAATGGTGGCTATTGATGTGCTTCTACACCATTGGACCCATTCTCCTTGCAATAGTCTTCAAGAGAATTTTGTAAATCATGTTTGTCTGATGAGATGGCCCGTCAATGGGTATGCTTGGTGCATTGGGCTTTCTTTGCTATTAACGTTATCATACTCTTACTCCATGATGGAAGTAGAGCCCTCTCCATAGACCCAATATTTGGTGCATTCTAATTGTGTCTACTTTCTAATATAAATGAAGATCCAAGTTTCTTATTCATAATGCATATAATAAGAATCTTTGATATTAGCACGCTTGTATACAACAAGTGCTTAGAAGTAGTAGCTAGTGGAATGTGTGATGGATGTTCTAGATGTCATCCACACCTTCATGGGGGTGAAGAGCTTTACAAGGGGAGGACCAAAGGGGAATTGGTTAAGAGGAGCATCTTATGTTATGACTATTTTTACATACCACCTTCCTCTAGCGAAAATGGGGAATCTTTTCTAGCATCCCCCTTTTATATATCAAGAGAGGAGAATGGGTACTATTAGGCTCAAGACTAAGTAGGAGTTGCAAGTATAAATTTTTAACAAGGTGTAGAAACACATAAAGCTCGACATTTCAAGTAGGAAAAGCAAAATTTTTATCTATTTTGATTCCCATAGCCATTTTTGTGGACTTTTTCTCCACCACTCAAGTTTGGACCCTAAGAACCATGTTAATAGTGAGGTGCCCTAATACAAATAGTATCCTAGAATTTGTAGATGCAAGCTAGGATACAAAAGGTGGAAGATGACATCATGTGCAATGTGCAACTAGATTCTTTTTTCTGCAAGGATGTAATTGCCACTCAATACTTCATCATGATATTTTCATACAGAAGATGGCATCATGTTTGTGGAAAGTTGTTGCCACTAGACCAAGACACGAGGGAATTTTTTGGGGACTCAATGAAAGACGTTGATGTTTGGATTCAAGGTGAACTTTTAATCATTGTGAAGCTAGAGTCACTATGCACATTACAACAATTAAGGGTAGACTTATCCAATAAAGACATCCAACTTCCTACTTTTCTTACCTTTTATATTGATGATAAAAAGACAGATTATTGTTCGCATTGTTTAATTTACTTTGAATTCACATGATTAAAGGATTTGCATTGCATTATCTCTAATTACTTTCTCTTGATATCTTCTAGGTTTGAATTAAAAAATATATATATTTGCATATAAAGAGGTAACAAACAATATTTTGCACATTTGGTAGAAAGCCATTACCTAGATTTGCACCACTATATTAGTAGAGGTCATTACAAAGGCCTTTTCTACAAAATAAAGACAAATATTTCACAACCTTTTGTATGCAATAAATACATTACTACCAAATAAATGTGCTGGAAATTTTTGATAATATGATTTTTTTTTCCTTTCATGATTTTATTGTGTGTACGACAAAGTGACAAGCCATTATAAAAATATATAATATGAGTAGAACAAAGTGAATAGCCGTTTTATAATAATATATAATTCAATTTTGTGAAGGCTAGGGTTGGTCATTTCCTCAAGGGTGAGGGGCGACTGTGGGGGTGGCTAGAAGGGTGTGGATGGTAGCGAGGTTACGACAGGGAGGATTGAAGTACCTCTTCCATACCATGCCACAATGTGTCCATTTATTGGAACCCCAACTTTGTTGTCTATGACCCACTCTCCAATGCCACCTTGATTGTTACAACCACTGTGGAGTATCTGCTTGATTGATGTCAAAAATGAACTATTGCATGGCCCATTCCTGCACTTGCACAACTCTTATCTAGGCTTCTTCAAACTCCCATCTCCTCTACTCTCTTTCTCTCTCTCTCTCTCTCTCTCTCTCTCTCTCTCTCTCTCTCTCTCTCAAAATAAATGGACATGGGTTATGAATACAATTCACATACCATCAAGTATGATTTGAGAAAAATTATTCAAAAAACTTAAAATGGGATTGAACTATTTGCAAGGGCTCCAATTTTAATGGGTCAATACAGTAAATGGTCCTTTGAACCTTTGATAGCAGCAAAGATATTATATACTTAAAAAAAACAAAAGATAAGTGAGTCAAAGAGTTAGTAAGACATTTCTTTACAAATATATTCTAGCAACACTATATGCGTAAGTTTGTTTGGCTTTGATAACTACATCATCACAGATTGTTGCATTGCTATTGCCAAATGGTCACATATCACACTCACCTAAGATTTAAGATTTCATTGTAATTTCCAAATGGTTGCATATCACACTCAAGATTTAAGATTCCATTGCAATTGGAGGCCACTCTACATGCAACATACCCGTGCACAATGATATGAAGGAAGACTTGCCTCATTTTGTAGGATGAAGCTTTGATGATGCACTGTTATGCTTTTGAAGCCCTACTCTGGCTAATGTTGTGTTGTGTTGTTGCAGCACATAACATGTTTTGTAGATAAGCAAAGTCCACGTATGATGCTTTAATTGAAATTTCATCGCCCATGCATGTGGACATTGATAGCAATGTTGGCAAAAGAAAACTATTTGAAGACTAAACGATAATTTGGATGTGCAATCTACTCGAAGGTTTTATTGGCTTTTTTCCCTTTTTGCATACGTGTATTTTTTATATTATTATATTGCAAACGATAGAGATAGTATAGATATAGATAGTAGTACGAGAAGTAAGTATAGGGTCTAGGGTATAACTAATGGGAATGATATTGTGTGAGATAGTATAGATAGTAGTTCAAGAAATAAGTTTAGGGTCTAGGGTGTAACTGATGGGAATGATATTGTGGGGGGTGTTTTAAATTCCAACGTTTAAGAGGTGCCTTACTGACCCACGCTTGTGCGGAGGCTCGGAGCCCTAGTTTTATACAATACACTTAGAGTACCGTTTTGTGTGAGCGCTCTTGATGCATTTATTTATTGGGCATGCAAGTCCACTTGGCATTGTCCATGTATATACCTAGCATTGTTTTCTTTCCTTCTGCACTGACAATTCCAACCTACATATGTTTAGTTCTCAACAAGATTCTGTAGCAGGCTCCCTTTGGCAGGGTCGGCCCTGTTATGGACGTCATCAAGGCCGCAGTCAGTCTCGGCCTGAAAGCACAAATAACTCGCGCTATCTGTGCTGAGGAAGGTTGCCACACGTATGGCCAGCTGCTGCAGTCTGCATTTGCTATCACATCCCACCTCAAGTCTATACTGTCATCCCACGAAGTCAAGGTTCGCCTCCTCTAATAGACAAGTGCACGTATGCAGACCAAGCATTGAATTGGATTTTGTGCGAGATAACCAGAAATCGGTTAACAATGCAGAGGAGATCAGGTCATCTTGTGCATGTGCAAGTATGCAATGTCTGCATATT